>NC_134430.1:17702353-18010447 GCF_030867145.1 Opisthocomus hoazin | reverse complement strand
CGAAAGGAGCCTGGCTGGGACACCAACTTTCCCAGGCTACGTTTGAAGTTTTAGTTGGCAAGACAAGCAAGGAGCCCCATTCTCTGTGCCTCTGTGCGAGCACTGCCATGGGCAGATGAGGCTGAGCAACAGCTTTCCAGGCTAGCCCCTTCTGGCTGCCAGCTATCTGCAGACGTTCGCATTTCAAGAGCAGGGCTGCGAAAGGAGCCTGGCAGGGACACCAACATTCCCAGGCTACGTTTGAAGTTTGAGGTGGCAAGACAAGCAAGCAGCCCCATTCTCTGTGCCTCTGTGCGAGCACTGCCATGGGCAGATGAGGCTGAGCAACAGCTTTCCAGGCTAGCCCCTTCTGGCTGCCAGCTATCTGCAGACGTTCGCATTTCAAGAGCAGGGCTGCGAAGGGAGCCTAACAGGTACACCATCTTTCCCAGGCTACGTTTGAAGTTTGAGGTGGCAAGACAAGCAAGCAGCCCCATGCTCTGTGCCTCTGTGCAAGCACTGCCATGGGCAGATGAGGCTGAGCAACAGCTTTCCAGGCTAGCCCTTTCTGGCTGCCAGCTATCTGCAGACGTTCGCACTTTCGGAGCAGGGCTGCGAAAAGAGCCTGGCTGGGACACCAACTTTCCCAGGCTACGTTTGAAGTTTGAGGTGGCAAGACAAGCAAGCAGCCCCATTCTCTGTGCCTCTGTGCGAGCACTGCCATGGGCAGATGAGGCTGAGCAACAGCTTTCCAGGCTAGCCCCTTCTGCCTGCCAGCTATCTGCAGACATTCGCACTTTCGGAGCAGGGCTGTGATAGGAGCCTGGCAGGGACACCACCATTCCCAGCATGCGTTTGAAGTTTCAAGTGGCAAGATAAGCAAGCAGCCCCATTCTCTGTGCCTCTATGCGAGCAGTGCCATGGGCAGATGAGGCTGAGCAACAGCTTTCCAGGCTAGCCCCTTCTGGCTGCCAGCTATCTGCAGACGTTCGCATTTCAAGAGCAGGGCTGCGAAAGGAGCCTAGCAGGTACACCATCTTTCCCAGGCTACGTTTGAAGTTTGAGGTGGCAAGACAAGCAAGCAGCCCCATTCTCTGTGCCTCTGTGCGAGCACTGCCATGGGCAGATGAGGCTGAGCAACAGCTTTCCAGGCTAGCCCCTTCTGGCTGCCAGCTATCTGCAGACGTTCGCACTTTCGGAGCAGGGTTGCGAAAGGAGCCTGGCTGGGACACCAACATTCCCAAGCTACGTTTGAAGTTTGAGGTGGCAAGACAAGCAAGCAGCCCCATTCTCTGTGCCTCTGTGCAAGCACTGCCATGGGCAGATGACGCTGAGCAACAGCTTTCCAGGATAGCCCCTTCTGCCTGCCAGCTATCTGCAGATGTTCGCACTTTCGGAGCAGGGCTGTGATAGGAGCCTGGCACGAACACCACCATTCCCAGCATCCGTTTGAAGTTTCAAGTGGCAAGATAAGCAAGCAGCCCCATTCTCTGTGCCTCTATGCGAACAGTGCCATGGGCAGATGAGGCTGAGCAACAGCTTTCCAGGCTAGCCCCTTCTGGCTGCCAGCTATCTGCAGACGTTCGCACTTTCGGAGCAGGGCTGCGAAAGGAGCCTGGCTGGGACACCAACTTTCCAAGGCTACGTTTGAAGTTTGAGGTGGCAAGACAAGCAAGCAGCCCCATTCTCTGTGCCTCTGTGCGAGCACTGCCATGGGCAGATGAGGCTGAGCAACAGCTTTCCAGGCTAGCCCCTTCTGCCTGCCAGCTATCTGCAGACGTTCGCACTTTCGGAGCAGGGCTGTGATAGGAGCCTGGCAGGGACACCACCATTCCCAGCATGCGTTTGAAGTTTCAAGAGGCAAGATAAGCAAGCAGCCCCATTCTCTGTGCCTCTATGCGAACAGTGCCATGGGCAGATGAGGCTGAGCAACAGCTTTCCAGGCTAGCCCCTTCTGGATGCCAGCTATCTGCAGACGTTCGCATTTCAAGAGCAGGGCTGCGAAAGGAGCCTGGCTGGGACACCAACTTTCCCAGGCTACGTTTGAAGTTTTAGTTGGCAAGACAAGCAAGGAGCCCCATTCTCTGTGCCTCTGTGCGAGCACTGCCATGGGCAGATGAGGCTGAGCAACAGCTTTCCAGGCTAGCCCCTTCTGGCTGCCAGCTATCTGCAGACGTTCGCACTTTCGGAGCAGGGCTGTGATAGGAGCCTGGCAGGGACACCACCATTCCCAGCATGCGTTTGAAGTTTGAGGTGGCAAGATAAGCAAGCAGCCCCATTCTCTGTGCCTCTGTGCGAACAGTGCCATGGGCAGATGAGGCTGAGCAACAGCTTTCCAGGATAGCCCCTTCTGGCTGCCAGCTATCTGCAGACGTTCGCATTTCAAGAGCAGGGCTGCGAAGGGAGCCTAGCAGGTACACCATCTTTCCCAGGCTACGTTTGAAGTTTGAGGTGGCAAGACAAGCAAGCAGCCCCATTCTCTGTGCCTCTGTGCAAGCACTGCCATGGGCAGATGAGGCTGAGCAACAGCTTTCCAGGCTAGCCCTTTCTGGCTGCCAGCTATCTGCAGACGTTCGCACTTTCGGAGCAGGGCTGCGAAAAGAGCCTGGCTGGGACACCATCTTTCCCAGGCTACGTTTGAAGTTTGAGGTGGCAAGACAAGCAAGCAGCCCCATTCTCTGTGCCTCTGTGCGAGCACTGCCATGGGCAGATGAGGCTGAGCAACAGCTTTCCAGGCTAGCCCCTTCTGGCTGCCAGCTATCTGCAGACATTCGCACTTTCGGAGCAGGGCTGTGATAGGAGCCTGGCAGGGACACCACCATTCCCAGCATGCGTTTGAAGTTTCAAGTGGCAAGATAAGCAAGCAGCCGAATTCTCTGTGCCTCTATGCGAGCACTGCCATGGGCAGATGAGGCTGAGCAACAGCTTTCCAGGCTAGCACCTTCTGCCTGCCAGCTATCTGCAGACGTTCGCATTTCAAGAGCAGGGCTGCGAAAGGAGCCTAGCAGGTACATCATCTTTCCCAGGCTATGTTTGAAGTTTGAGGTGGCAAGACAAGCAAGCAGCCCCATTCTCTGTGCCTCTATGCGAACAGTGCCATGGGCAGATGAGGCTGAGCAACAGCTTTCCAGGCTAGCACCTTCTGGCTGCCAGCTATCTGCAGACGTTCGCATTTCAAGAGCAGGGCTGCGAAAGGAGCCTAGCAGGTACACCATCTTTCCCAGGCTACGTTTGAAGTTTGAGGTGGCAAGACAAGCAAGCAGCCCCATTCTCTGTGCCTCTGTGCGAGCACTGCCATGGGCAGATGAGGCTGAGCAACAGCTTTCCAGGCTAGCCCCTTCTGGCTGCCAGCTATCTGCAGACGTTCGCACTTTCGGAGCAGGGCTGTGATAGGAGCCTGGCAGGGACACCACCATTCCCAGCATGCGTTTGAAGTTTGAGGTGGCAAGACAAGCAAGCAGCCCCATTCTCTGTGCCTCTGTGCGAGCACTGCCATGGGCAGATGAGGCTGAGCAACAGCTTTCCAGGATAGCCCCTTCTGCCTCCCAGCTATCTGCAGATGTTCGCACTTTCGGAGCAGGGCTGTGATAGGAGCCTGGCAGGGACACCACCATTCCCAGCATCCGTTTGAAGTTTCAAGTGGCAAGATAAGCAAGCAGCCCCATTCTCTGTGCCTCTATGCGAACAGTGCCATGGGCAGATGAGGCTGAGCAACAGCTTTCCAGGCTAGCCCCTTCTGGCTGCCAGCTATCTGCAGACGTTCGCACTTTCGGAGCAGGGCTGCGAAAGGAGCCTGGCTGGGACACCAACTTTCCAAGGCTACGTTTGAAGTTTGAGGTGGCAAGACAAGCAAGCAGCCCCATTCTCTGTGCCTCTGTGCGAGCACTGCCATGGGCAGATGAGGCTGAGCAACAGCTTTCCAGGCTAGCCCCTTCTGCCTGCCAGCTATCTGCAGACGTTCGCACTTTCGGAGCAGGGCTGTGATAGGAGCCTGGCAGGGACACCACCATTCCCAGCATGCGTTTGAAGTTTCAAGAGGCAAGATAAGCAAGCAGCCCCATTCTCTGTGCCTCTATGCGAACAGTGCCATGGGCAGATGACGCTGAGCAACAGCTTTCCAGGCTAGCCCCTTCTGGATGCCAGCTATCTGCAGACGTTCGCATTTCAAGAGCAGGGCTGCGAAAGGAGCCTGGCTGGGACACCAACTTTCCCAGGCTACGTTTGAAGTTTTAGTTGGCAAGACAAGCAAGGAGCCCCATTCTCTGTGCCTCTGTGCGAGCACTACCATGGGCAGATGAGGCTGAGCAACACCTTTCCAGGCTAGCCCCTTCTGGCTGCCAGCTATCTGCAGACGTTCGCACTTTCGGAGCAGGGCTGTGATAGGAGCCTGGCAGGGACACCACCATTCCCAGCATGCGTTTGAAGTTTGAGGTGGCAAGATAAGCAAGCAGCCCCATTCTCTGTGCCTCTGTGCGAACAGTGCCATGGGCAGATGAGGCTGAGCAACAGCTTTCCAGGATAGCCCCTTCTGGCTGCCAGCTATCTGCAGACGTTCGCATTTCAAGAGCAGGGCTGCGAAGGGAGCCTAGCAGGTACACCATCTTTCCCAGGCTACGTTTGAAGTTTGAGGTGGCAAGACAAGCAAGCAGCCCCATTCTCTGTGCCTCTGTGCAAGCACTGCCATGGGCAGATGAGGCTGAGCAACAGCTTTCCAGGCTAGCCCTTTCTGGCTGCCAGCTATCTGCAGACGTTCGCACTTTCGGAGCAGGGCTGCGAAAAGAGCCTGGCTGGGACACCAACTTTCCCAGGCTACGTTTGAAGTTTGAGGTGGCAAGACAAGCAAGCAGCCCCATTCTCTGTGCCTCTGTGCGAGCACTGCCATGGGCAGATGAGGCTGAGCAACAGCTTTCCAGGCTAGCCCCTTCTGCCTGCCAGCTATCTGCAGACATTCGCACTTTCGGAGCAGGGCTGTGATAGGAGCCTGGCAGGGACACCACCATTCCCAGCATGCGTTTGAAGTTTCAAGTGGCAAGATAAGCAAGCAGCCCCATTCTCTGTGCCTCTATGCGAGCAGTGCCATGGGCAGATGAGGCTGAGCAACAGCTTTCCAGGCTAGCCCCTTCTGGCTGCCAGCTATCTGCAGACGTTCGCATTTCAAGAGCAGGGCTGCGAAAGGAGCCTAGCAGGTACACCATCTTTCCCAGGCTACGTTTGAAGTTTGAGGTGGCAAGACAAGCAAGCAGCCCCATTCTCTGTGCCTCTATGCGAACAGTGCCATGGGCAGATGAGGCTGAGCAACAGCTTTCCAGGCTAGCACCTTCTGGCTGCCAGCTATCTGCAGACGTTCGCATTTCAAGAGCAGGGCTGCGAAAGGAGCCTAGCAGGTACACCATCTTTCCCAGGCTACGTTTGAAGTTTGAGGTGGCAAGACAAGCAAGCAGCCCCATTCTCTGTGCCTCTGTGCGAGCACTGCCATGGGCAGATGAGGCTGAGCAACAGCTTTCCAGGCTAGCCCCTTCTGGCTGTCAGCTATCTGCAGACGTTCGCACTTTCGGAGCAGGGTTGCGAAAGGAGCCTGGCTGGGACACCAACATTCCCAGGCTACGTTTGAAGTTTGAGGTGGCAAGACAAGCAAGCAGCCCCATTCTCTTTGCCTCTGTGCGAGCACTGCCATGGGCAGATGAGGCTGAGCAACAGCTTTCCAGGATAGCCCCTTCTGCCTGCCAGCTATCTGCAGATGTTCGCACTTTCGGAGCAGGGCTCTGATAGGAGCCTGGCAGGGACAGCACCATTCCCAGCATCCGTTTGAAGTTTCAAGTGGCAAGATAAGCAAGCAGCCCCATTCTCTGTGCCTCTATGCGAACAGTGCCATGGGCAGATGAGGCTGAGCAACAGCTTTCCAGGCTAGCCCCTTCTGGCTGCCAGCTATCTGCAGACGTTCGCACTTTCGGAGCAGGGCTGCGAAAGGAGCCTGGCTGGGACACCAACTTTCCAAGGATACGTTTGAAGTTTGAGGTGGCAAGACAAGCAAGCAGCCCCATTCTCTGTGCCTCTGTGCGAGCACTGCCATGGGCAGATGAGGCTGAGCAACAGCTTTCCAGGCTAGCCCCTTCTGCCTGCCAGCTATCTGCAGACGTTCGCACTTTCGGAGCAGGGCTGTGATAGGAGCCTGGCAGGGACACCACCATTCCCAGCATGCGTTTGAAGTTTCAAGAGGCAAGATAAGCAAGCAGCCCCATTCTCTGTGCCTCTGTGCGAGCACTGCCATGGGCAGATGAGGCTGAGCAACAGCTTTCCAGGCTAGCCCCTTCTGCCTGCCAGCTATCTGCAGACGTTCGCACTTTCGGAGCAGGGCTGCGAAAGGAGCCTGGCTGGGACACCAACTTTCCCAGGCTACTTTTGAAGTTTGAGGTGGCAAGACAAGCAAGCAGCCCCATTCTCTGTGCCTCTGTGCGAGCACTGCCATGGGCAGATGAGGCTGAGCAACAGCTTTCCAGGCTAGCCCCTTCTGGCTGCCAGCTATCTGCAGACGTTCGCAGTTTCGGAGCAGGGCTGCGAAAGGAGCCTAGCAGGTACACCATCTTTCCCGGGCTACGTTTGAAGTTTGAGGTGGCAAGACAAGCAAGCAGTCCCATTCTCTGTGCCTCTGTGCGAGCACTGCCATGGGCAGATGAGGCTGAGCAACAGCTTTCCAGGCTAGCCCCTTCTGCCTGCCAGCTATCTGCAGACGTTCGCACTTTCGGAGCAGGGCTGTGATAGGAGCCTGGCAGGGACACCACCATTCCCAGCATGCGTTTGAAGTTTCAAGAGGCAAGATAAGCAAGCAGCCCCATTCTCTGTGCCTCTATGCGAACAGTGCCATGGGCAGATGAGGCTGAGCAACAGCTTTCCAGGCTAGCCCCTTCTGGCTGCCAGCTATCTGCAGACGTTCGCATTTCAAGAGCAGGGCTGCGAAAGGAGCCTGGCTGGGACACCAACTTTCCCAGGCTACGTTTGAAGTTTTAGTTGGCAAGACAAGCAAGTAGCCCCATTCTCTGTGCCTCTGTGCGAGCACTGCCATGGGCAGATGAGGCTGAGCAACAGCTTTCCAGGCTAGCCCCTTCTGCCTGCCAGCTATCTGCAGACGTTCGCATTTCAAGAGCAGGGCTGCGAAAGGAGCCTGGCAGGGACACCAACATTCCCAGGCTACGTTTGAAGTTTGAGGTGGCAAGACAAGCAAGCAGCCCCATTCTCTGTGCCTCTGTGCGAGCACTGCCATGGGCAGATGAGGCTGAGCAACAGCTTTCCAGGATAGCCCCTTCTGCCTGCCAGCTATCTGCAGACGTTCGCACTTTCGGAGCAGGGCTGCGAAAGGAGCCTGGCTGGGACACCAACTTTCCCAGGCTACTTTTGAAGTTTGAGGTGGCAAGACAAGCAAGCAGCCCCATTCTCTGTGCCTCTGTGCGAGCACTGCCATGGGCAGATGAGGCTGAGCAACAGCTTTCCAGGCTAGCCCCTTCTGGCTGCCAGCTATCTGCAGACGTTCGCAGTTTCGGAGCAGGGCTGCGAAAGGAGCCTAGCAGGTACACCATCTTTCCCGGGCTACGTTTGAAGTTTGAGGTGGCAAGACAAGCAAGCAGTCCCATTCTCTGTGCCTCTGTGCGAGCACTGCCATGGGCAGATGAGGCTGAGCAACAGCTTTCCAGGCTAGCCCCTTCTGGCTGCCAGCTATCTGCAGACGTTCGCACTTTCGGAGCAGGGCTGTGATAGGAGCCTGGCAGGGACACCATCTTTCCCAGCATGCGTTTGAAGTTTCAAGTGGCAAGACAAGCAAGCAGCCCCATTCTCTGTGCCTCTATGCGAACAGTGCCATGGGCAGATGAGGCTGAGCAACAGCTTTCCAGGCTAGCCCCTTCTGCCTGCCAGCTATCTGCAGACGTTCGCATTTCAAGAGCAGGGCTGCGAAAGGAACCTGGCTGGGACACCAACTTTCCCAGGCTACGTTTGAAGTTTTAGTTGGCAAGACAAGCAAGGAGCCCCTTTCTCTGTGCCTCTGTGCGAGCACTGCCATGGGCAGATGAGGCTGAGCAACAGCTTTACAGGACAGCCCTTTCTGGCTGCCAGCTATCTGCAGACGTTCGCACTTTCGGAGCAGGGCTGCGAAAGGATCCTGGCTGGGACAGCAACTTTCCCAGGCTACGTTTGAAGTTTGAGGTGGCAAGACAAGCAAGCAGCCCCATTCTCTGTGCCTCTATGCGAGCACTGCCATGGGCAGATGAGGCTGAGCAACAGCTTTCCAGGATAGCCCCTTCTGCCTGCCAGCTATCTGCAGACATTCGCACTTTCGGAGCAGGGCTGTGATAGGAGCCTGGCAGGGACACCACCATTCCCAGCATGCGTTTGAAGTTTCAAGTGGCAAGATAAGCAAGCAGCCCCATTCTCTGTGCCTCTATGCGAGCACTGCCATGGGCAGATGAGGCTGAGCAACAGCTTTCCAGGATAGCCCCTTCTGGCTGCCAGCTATCTGCAGACGTTCGCATTTCAAGAGCAGGGCTGCGAAGGGAGCCTAGAAGGTACACCATCATTCCCAGGTTACGTTTGAAGTTTGAGGTGGCAAGACAAGCAAGGAGTCCCATTCTCGGTGCCTCTGTGCGAGCAGTGCCATGGGCAGATGAGGCTGAGCAACAGCTTTCCAGGCTAGCCCTTTCTGGCTGCCAGCTATCTGCAGACGTTCGCACTTTCGGAGCAGGGCTGCGAAAGGAGCCTGGCTGGGACACCAACTTTCCCAGGCTACGTTTGAAGTTTGAGGTGGCAAGACAAGCAAGCAGCCCCATTCTCTGTGCCTCTGTGCGAGCACTGCCATGGGCAGATGAGGCTGAGCAACAGCTTTCCAGGCTAGCCCCTTCTGGCTGCCAGCTATCTGCAGACATTCGCACTTTCGGAGCAGGGCTGTGATAGGAGCCTGGCAGGGACACCACCATTCCCAGCATGCGTTTGAAGTTTCAAGTGGCAAGATAAGCAAGCAGCCCCATTCTCTGTGCCTCTATGCGAGCACTGCCATGGGCAGATGAGGCTGAGCAACAGCTTTCCAGGCTAGCCCCTTCTGGCTGCCAGCTATCTGCAGACTTTCGCATTTCAAGAGCACGGCTGCGAAAGGAGCCTAGGAGGTACACCATCTTTCCCTGGCTACGTTTGAAGTTTGAGGTGGCAAGACAAGCAAGCAGCCCCATTCTCTGTGCCTCTATGCGAACAGTGGCATGGGCAGATGAGGCTGAGCAACAGCTTTCCAGGCTAGCCCCTTGTAGCTGCCAGCTATCTGCAGACGTTCGCATTTCAAGAGCAGGGCTGCGAAAGGAGCCTAGCAGGTACACCATCTTTCCCAGGCTACGTTTGAAATTTGAGGTGGTAAGACAAGCAAGGAGCCCCATTCTCTGTGCCTCTGTGCGAGCACTGTCATGGGCAGATGAGGCTGAGCAACAGCTTTCCAGGATAGCCCCTTCTGCCTGCCAGCTATCTGCAGACGTTCGCACTTTCCGAGCAGGGCTGCGAAAGGATCTTTGCTGGGACAGCAACTTTCCCAGGCTACGTTTGAAGTTTGAGGTGGCAAGACAAGCAAGCAGCCCCATTCTCTGTGCCTCTGTGCGAGCACTGCCATGGGCAGATGAGGCTGAGCAACAGCTTTCCAGGCTAGCACCTTCTGGCTGCCAGCTATCTGCAGACGTTCGCATTTCAAGAGCAGGGCTGCGAAAGGAGCCTAGCAGGTACACCATCTTTCCCTGGCTACATTTGAAGTTTGAGGTGGCAAGACAAGCAAGCAGCCCCATTCTCTGTGCCTCTATGCGAACAGTGCCATGGGCAGATGAGGCTGAGCAACAGTTTTCCAGGCTAGCCCCTTCTGGCTGCCAGCTATCTGCAGACGTTCGCACTTTCGGAGCAGGGCTGCGAAAGGAGCCTGGCTGGGACACCAACTTTCTTGGGCTACGTTTGAAGTTTGAGGTGGCAAGACAAGCAAGGAGCCCCATTCTCTGTGCCTCTGTGCGAGCACTGCCATGGGCAGATGAGGCTGAGCAACAGCTTTCCAGGCTAGCCCCTTCTGGCTGCCAGCTATCTGCAGACGTTCGCACTTTCGGAGCAGGGCTGTGATAGGAGCCTGGCAGGGACACCACCATTCCCAGCATGCGTTTGAAGTTTCAAGAGACAAGATAAGCAAGCAGCCCCATTCTCTGTGCCTCTGTGCGAGCACTGCCATGGGCAGATGAGGCTGAGCAACAGCTTTCCAGGATAGCCCCTTCTGCCTGCCAGCTATCTGCAGATGTTCGCACTTTCGGAGCAGGGCTGTGATAGGAGCCTGGCAGGGACACCACCATTCCCAGCATGCGTTTGAAGTTTCAAGTGGCAAGATAAGCAAGCAGCCCCATTCTCTGTGCCTCTGTGCGAACAGTGCCATGGGCAGATGAGGCTGAGCAACAGCTTTCCAGGCTAGCCCCTTCTGGCTGCCAGCTATCTGCAGACGTTCGCATTTCAAGAGCAGGGCTGCGAAAGGAGCCTAGCAGGTACACCATCTTTCCCAGGCTACGTTTGAAGTTTGAGGTGGCAAGACAAGCAAGCAGCCCCATTCTCTGTGCCTCTGTGCGAGCACTGCCATGGGCAGATGAGGCTGAGCAACAGCTTTCCAGGCTAGCCCCTTCTGGCTGCCAGCTATCTGCAGACGTTCGCAGTTTCGGAGCAGGGCTGCGAAAGGAGCCTGGCAGGGACACCAACTTTCCCAGGCTACGTTTGAAGTTTGAGGTGGCAAGAGAAGCAAGGAGCCCCATTCTCTGTGCCTCTGTGCGAGCACTGCCATGGGCAGATGAGGCTGAGCAACAGCTTTCCAGGATAGCCCCTTCTGCCTGCCAGCTATCTGCAGACATTCGCACTTTCGGAGCAGGGCTGTGATAGGAGCCTGGCAGGGACAGCACCATTCCCAGCATCCGTTTGAAGTTTCAAGTGGCAAGATAAGCAAGCAGCCCCATTCTCTGTGCCTCTATGCGAGCACTGCCATGGGCAGATGAGGCTGAGCAACAGCTTTCCAGGATAGCCCCTTCTGGCTGCCAGCTATCTGCAGACGTTCGCATTTCAAGAGCAGGGCTACGAAGGGAGCGTAGAAGGTACACCATCATTCCCAGGCTACGTTTGAAGTTTGAGGTGGCAAGACAAGCAAGGAGTCCCATTCTCGGTGCCTCTGTGCGAGCAGTGCCATGGGCAGATGAGGCTGAGCAACAGCTTTCCAGGCTAGCCCTTTCTGGCTGCCAGCTATCTGCAGACGTTCGCACTTTCGGAGCAGGGCTGCGAAAGGATCCTGGCTGGGACACCAACTTTCCCAGGCTACGTTTGAAGTTTGAGGTGGCAAGACAAGCAAGCAGCCCCATTCTCTGTGCCTCTGTGCGAGCACTGCCATGGGCAGATGAGGCTGAGCAACAGCTTTCCAGGCTAGCCCCTTCTCCCTGCCAGCTATCTGCAGACATTCGCACTTTCGGAGCAGGGCTGTGATAGGAGCCTGGCAGGGACACCACCATTCCCAGCATGCGTTTGAAGTTTCAAGTGGCAAGATAAGCAAGCAGCCCCATTCTCTGTGCCTCTATGCGAGCACTGCCATGGGCAGATGAGGCTGAGCAACAGCTTTCCAGGATAGCCCCTTCTGCCTGCCAGCTATCTGCAGACTTTCGCATTTCAAGAGCACGGCTGCGAAAGGAGCCTAGCAGGTACACCATCTTTCCCTGGCTACGTTTGAAGTTTGAGGTGGCAAGACAAGCAAGCAGCCCCATTCTCTGTGCCTCTATGCGAACAGTGCCATGGGCAGATGAGGCTGAGCAACAGCTTTCCAGGCTAGCCCCTTCTGGCTGCCAGCTATCTGCAGACGTTCGCATTTCAAGAGCAGGGCTGCGAAAGGAGCCTAGCAGGTACACCATCTTTCCCAGGCTACGTTTGAAATTTGAGGTGGTAAGACAAGCAAGGAGCCCCATTCTCTGTGCCTCTGTGCGAGCACTGCCATGGGCAGATGAGGCTGAGCAACAGCTTTCCAGGCTAGCCCCTTCTGTCTGCCAGCTATCTGCAGACGTTCGCACTTTCCGACCAGGGCTGCGAAAGGATCTTGGCTGGGACAGCAACTTTCCCAGGCTACGTTTGAAGTTTGAGGTGGCAAGACAAGCAAGCAGCCCCATTCTCTGTGCCTCTGTGCGAGCACTGCCATGGGCAGATGAGGCTGAGCAACAGCTTTCCAGGCTAGCCCCTTCTGGCTGCCAGCTATCTGCAGACGTTCGCATTTCAAGAGCAGGGCTGCGAAAGGAGCCTAGCAGGTACACCATCTTTCCCTGGCTACATTTGAAGTTTGAGGTGGCAAGACAAGCAAGCAGCCCCATTCTCTGTGCCTCTATGCGAACAGTGCCATGGGCAGATGAGGCTGAGCAACAGCTTTCCAGGCTAGCCCCTTCTGGCTGCCAGCTATCTGCAGACGTTCGCATTTCAAGAGCAGGGCTGCGAAAGGAGCCTAGCAGGTACACCATCTTTCCCAGGCTACGTTTGAAATTTGAGGTGGCAAGACAAGCAAGGAGCCCCATTCTCTGTGCCTCTGTGCGAGCAGTGCCATGGGCAGATGAGGCTGAGCAACAGCTTTCCAGGATAGCCCCTTCTGCCTGCCAGCTATCTGCAGACGTTCGCACTTTCCGAGCAGGGCTGTGATAGGAGCCTGGCAGGGACACCACCATTCCCAGCATGCGTTTGAAGTTTCAAGAGGCAAGATAAGCAAGCAGCCCCATTCTCTGTGCCTCTGTGCGAGCACTGCCATGGGCAGATGAGGCTGAGCAACAGCTTTCCAGGATAGCCCCTTCTGGCTGCCAGCTATCTGCAGACATTCGCACTTTCGGAGCAGGGCTGTGATAGGAGCCTGGCAGGGACACCACCATTCCCAGCATGCGTTTGAAGTTTCAAGTGGCAAGATAAGCAAGCAGCCCCATTCTCTGTGCCTCTATGCGAACAGTGCCATGGGCAGATGAGGCTGAGCAACAGCTTTCCAGGCTAGCCCCTTCTGGCTGCCAGCTATCTGCAGACGTTCGCATTTCAAGAGCAGGGCTGCGAAAGGAGCCTAGCAGGTACACCATCTTTCCCAGGCTACGTTTGAAGTTTGAGGTGGCAAGACAAGCAAGCAGCCCCATTCTCTGTGCCTCTGTGCGAGCACTGCCATGGGCAGATGAGGCTGAGCAACAGCTTTCCAGGCTAGCCCTTTCTGGCTGCCAGCTATCTGCAGACGTTCGCACTTTCGGAGCACGGCTGCGAAAGGATCCTGGCTGGGACACCAACTTTCCCAGGCTACGTTTGAAGTTTGAGGTGGCAAGACAAGCAAGCAGCCCCATTCTCTGTGCCTCTGTGCGAGCACTGCCATGGGCAGATGAGGCTGAGCAACAGCTTTCCAGGCTAGCCCCTTCTCCCTGCCAGCTATCTGCAGACATTCGCACTTTCGGAGCAGGGCTGTGATAGGAGCCTGGCAGGGACACCACCATTCCCAGCATGCGTTTGAAGTTTCAAGTGGCAAGATAAGCAAGCAGCCCCATTCTCTGTGCCTCTATGCGAGCACTGCCATGGGCAGATGAGGCTGAGCAACAGCTTTCCAGGCTAGCCCCTTCTGGCTGCCAGCTATCTGCAGACTTTCGCATTTCAAGAGCACGGCTGCGAAAGGAGCCTAGCAGGTACACCATCTTTCCCAGGCTACGTTTGAAGTTTGAGGTGGCAAGACAAGCAAGCAGCCCCATTCTCTGTGCCTCTATGCGAACAGTGCCATGGGCAGATGAGGCTGAGCAACAGCTTTCCAGGCTAGCCCCTTGTAGCTGCCAGCTATCTGCAGACGTTCGCATTTCAAGAGCAGGGCTGCGAAAGGAGCCTAGCAGGTACTCCATATTTCCCAGTCTACGTTTGAAATTTGAGGTGGTAAGACAAGCAAGGAGCCCCATTCTCTGTGCCTCTGTGCGAGCACTGCCATGGGCAGATGAGGCTGAGCAACAGCTTTCCAGGATAGCCCCTTCTGCCTGCCAGCTATCTGCAGACGTTCGCACTATCCGAGCAGGGCTGCGAAAGGATCTTGGCTGGGACAGCAACTTTCCCAGGCTACGTTTGAAGTTTGAGGTGGCAAGACAAGCAAGCAGCCCCATTCTCTGTGCCTCTGTGCGAGCACTGCCATGGGCAGATGAGGCTGAGCAACAGCTTTCCAGGATAGCCCCTTCTGCCTGCCAGCTATCTGCAGACGTTCGCATTTCAAGAGCAGGGCTGCGAAAGGAGCCTAGCAGGTACACCATCTTTCCCTGGCTACATTTGAAGTTTGAGGTGGCACGACAAGCAACCAGCCCCATTCTCTGTGCCTCTATGCGAACACTGCCATGGGCAGATGAGGCTGAGCAACAGCTTTCCAGGCTAGCCCCTTCTGGCTGCCAGCTATCTGCAGACGTTCGCATTTCAAGAGCAGGGCTGCGAAAGCAGCCTAGCAGGTACACCATCTTTCCCAGGCTACGTTTGAAATTTGAGGTGCAAGACAAGCAAGGAGCCCCATTCTCTGTGCCTCTGTGCGAGCAGTGCCATGGGCAGATGAGGCTGAGCAACAGCTTTCCAGGCTAGCCCCTTCTGGCTGCCAGCTATCTGCAGACGTTCGCACTTTCTGAGCAGGGCTGCGAAAGGAGCCTGGCTGGGACACCAACTTTCCTGGGCAACTTTTGAAGTTTGAGGTGGCAAGACAAGCAAGGAGCCCCATTCTCTGTGCCTCTGTGCGAGCACTGCCATGGGCAGATGAGGCTGAGCAACAGCTTTCCAGGCTAGCCCCTTCTGGCTGCCAGCTATCTGCAGACGTTCGCACTTTCGGAGCAGGGCTGTGATAGGAGCCTGGCAGGGACACCACCATGCCCAGCATGCGTTTGAAGTTTCAAGAGGCAAGATAAGCAAGCAGCCCCATTCTCTGTGCCTCTGTGCGAGCACTGCCATGGGCAGATGAGGCTGAGCAACAGCTTTCCAGGATAGCCCCTTCTGGCTGCCAGCTATCTGCAGACATTCGCACTTTCGGAGCAGGGCTGTGATAGGAGCCTGGCAGGGACACCACCATTCCCAGCATGCGTTTGAAGTTTCAAGTGGCAAGATAAGCAAGCAGCCCCATTCTCTGTGCCTCTATGCGAACAGTGCCATGGGCAGATGAGGCTGAGCAACAGCTTTCCAGGCTAGCCCCTTCTGGCTGCCAGCTATCTGCAGACGTTCGCATTTCAAGAGCAGGGCTGCGAAAGGAGCCTAGCAGGTACACCATCTTTCCCAGGCTACGTTTGAAGTTTGAGGTGGCAAGACAAGCAAGCAGCCCCATTCTCTGTGCCTCTGTGCGAGCACTGCCATGGGCAGATGAGGTTGAGCAACAGCTTTCCAGGCTAGCCCTTTCTGGCTGCCAGCTATCTGCAGACGTTCGCACTTTCGGAGCACGGCTGCGAAAGGATCCTGGCTGGGACACCAACTTTCCCAGGCTACGTTTGAAGTTTGAGGTGGCAAGACAAGCAAGCAGCCCCATTCTCTGTGCCTCTGTGCGAGCACTGCCATGGGCAGATGAGGCTGAGCAACAGCTTTCCAGGCTAGCCCCTTCTCCCTGCCAGCTATCTGCAGACATTCGCACTTTCGGAGCAGGGCTGTGATAGGAGCCTGTCAGGGACACCACCATTCCCAGCATGCGTTTGAAGTTTCAAGTGGCAAGATAAGCAAGCAGCCCCATTCTCTGTGCCTCTATGCGAGCACTGCCATGGGCAGATGAGGCTGAGCAACAGCTTTCCAGGCTAGCCCCTTCTGGCTGCCAGCTATCTGCAGACTTTCGCATTTCAAGAGCACGGCTGCGAAAGGAGCCTAGCAGGTACACCATCTTTCCCAGGCTACGTTTGAAGTTTGAGGTGGCAAGACAAGCAAGCAGCCCCATTCTCTGTGCCTCTATGCGAACAGTGCCATGGGCAGATGAGGCTGAGCAACAGCTTTCCAGGCTAGCCCCTTGTAGCTGCCAGCTATCTGCAGACGTTCGCATTTCAAGAGCAGGGCTGCGAAAGGAGCCTAGCAGGTACTCCATATTTCCCAGTCTACGTTTGAAATTTGAGGTGGTAAGACAAGCAAGGAGCCCCATTCTCTGTGCCTCTGTGCGAGCACTGCCATGGGCAGATGAGGCTGAGCAACAGCTTTCCAGGATAGCCCCTTCTGCCTGCCAGCTATCTGCAGACGTTCGCACTTTCCGAGCAGGGCTGCGAAAGGATCTTGGCTGGGACAGCAACTTTCCCAGGCTACGTTTGAAGTTTGAGGTGGCAAGACAAGCAAGCAGCCCCATTCTCTGTGCCTCTGTGCGAGCACTGCCATGGGCAGATGAGGCTGAGCAACAGCTTTCCAGGATAGCCCCTTCTGCCTGCCAGCTATCTGCAGACGTTCGCATTTCAAGAGCAGGGCTGCGAAAGGAGCCTAGCAGGTACACCATCTTTCCCTGGCTACATTTGAAGTTTGAGGTGGCACGACAAGCAAGCAGCCCCATTCTCTGTGCCTCTATGCGAACACTGCCATGGGCAGATGAGGCTGAGCAACAGCTTTCCAGGCTAGCCCCTTCTGGCTGCCAGCTATCTGCAGACGTTCGCATTTCAAGAGCAGGGCTGCGAAAGGAGCCTAGCAGGTACACCATCTTTCCCAGGCTACGTTTGAAATTTGAGGTGCAAGACAAGCAAGGAGCCCCATTCTCTGTGCCTCTGTGCGAGCAGTGCCATGGGCAGATGAGGCTGAGCAACAGCTTTCCAGGCTAGCCCCTTCTGGCTGCCAGCTATCTGCAGACGTTCGCACTTTCTGAGCAGGGCTGCGAAAGGAGCCTGGCTGGGACACCAACTTTCCTGGGCAACTTTTGAAGTTTGAGGTGGCAAGACAAGCAAGGAGCCCCATTCTCTGTGCCTCTCTGCGAGCACTGCCATGGGCAGATGAGGCTGAGCTACAGCTTTCCAGGCTAGCCCCTTCTGGCTGCCAGCTATCTGCAGACGTTCGCACTTTCGGAGCAGGGCTGTGATAGGAGCCTGGCAGGGACACCACCATGCCCAGCATGCGTTTGAAGTTTCAAGAGGCAAGATAAGCAAGCAGCCCCATTCTCTGTGCCTCTGTGCGAGCACTGCCATGGGCAGATGAGGCTGAGCAACAGCTTTCCAGGATAGCCCCTTCTGCCTGCCAGCTATCTGCAGATGTTCGCACTTTCGGAGCAGGGCTGTGATAGGAGCCTGGCAGGGACACCACCATTCCCAGCATGCGTTTGAAGTTTCAAGTGGCAAGATAAGCAAGCAGCCCCATTCTCTGTGCCTCTATGCGAACAGTGCCATGGGCAGGTGAGGCTGAGCAACAGCTTTCCAGGCTAGCCCCTTCTGGCTGCCAGCTATCTGCAGACGTTCGCATTTCAAGAGCAGGGCTGCGAAAGGAGCCTAGCAGGTACACCATCTTTCCCAGGCTACGTTTGAAGTTTGAGGTGGCAAGACAAGCAAGCAGCCCTATTCTCTGTGCCTCTGTGCGAGCACTGCCATGGGCAGATGAGGCTGAGCAACAGCTTTCCAGGCTAGCCCCTTCTGGCTGCCAGCTATCTGCAGACGTTCGCACTTTCGGAGCAGGGCTGTGATAGGAGCCTGGCAGGGACACCACCATTCCCAGCATGCGTTTGAAGTTTCAAGTGGCAAGATAAGCAAGCAGCCCCATTCTCTGTGCCTCTATGCGAACAGTGCCATGGGCAGATGAGGCTGAGCAACAGCTTTCCAGGCTAGCCCCTTCTGGCTGCCAGCTATCTGCAGACGTTCGCATTTCAAGAGCAGGGCTGCGAAAGGAGCCTGGCTGGGACACCAACTTTCCCAGGCTACGTTTGAAGTTTTAGTTGGCAAGACAACCAAGGAGCCCCTTTCTCTGTGCATCTGTGCGAGCACTGCCATGGGCAGATGAGGCTGAGCAACAGCTTTCCAGGCTAGCCCCTTCTGGCTGCCACCTATCTGCAGACGTTCGCAGTTTCGGAGCAGGGTTGCGAAAGGAGCCTGGCAGGGACACCAACTTTCCCAGGCTACGTTTGAAGTTTGAGGTGGCAAGACAAGCAAGCAGCCCCATTCTCTGTGCCTCTGTGCGAGCAGTGCCATGGGCAGATAAGGCTGAGCAACAGCTTTCCAGGCTAGCCCCTTCTGGCTGCCAGCTATCTGCAGAAGTTCGCACTTTCGGAGCAGGGCTGTGATAGGAGCCTGGCAGGGACACCACCATTCCCAGCATGCGTTTGAAGTTTCAAGTGGCAAGATAAGCAAGCAGCCCCATTCTCTGTGCCTCTATGCGAACAGTGCCATGGGCAGATGAGGCTGAGCAACAGCTTTCCAGGCTAGCCCCTTCTGCCTGCCAGCTATCTGCAGACGTAAGCATTTCAAGAGCAGGGCTGCGAAAGGAGCCTAGCAGGTACACCATCTTTCCCAGGCTACGTTTGAAGTTTGAGGTGGCAAGACAAGCAATCAGCCCCATTCTCTGTGCCTCTGTGCGAGCAGTGCCATGGGCAGATGAGGCTGAGCAACAGCTTTCCAGGCTAGCCCCTTCTGGCTGCCAGCTATCTGCAGACGTTCGCACTTTCGGAGCAGGGCTGTGATAGGAGCCTGGCAGGGACACCACCATTCCCAGCATGCGTTTGAAGTTTCAAGTGGCAAGATAAGCAAGCAGCCCCATTCTCTGTGCCTCTATGCGAACAGTGCCATGGGCAGATGAGGCTGAGCAACAGCTTTCCAGGCTAGCCCCTTCTGCCTGCCAGCTATCTGCAGACGTTCGCATTTCAAGAGCAGGGCTGCGAAAGGAGCCTGGCTGGGACACCAACTTTCCCAGGCTACGTTTGAAGTTTTAGTTGGCAAGACAAGCAAGGAGCCCCTTTCTCTGTGACTCTGTGCGAGCACTGCCATGGGCAGATGAGGCTGAGCAACAGCTTTCCAGGCTAGCCCCTTCTGGCTGCCAGCTACCTGCAGACGTTCGCACTTTCGGAGCAGGGCTGCGAAAGGAGCCTGGCTGGGACACCAACTTTCCCAGGCTACGTTTGAAGTTTGAGGTGGCAAGACAAGCAAGCAGCCCCATTCTCTGTGCCTCTGTGTGAGCACTGCCATGGGCAGATGAGGCTGAGCAACAGCTTTCCAGGATAGCCCCTTCTGCCTGCCAGCTATCTGCAGACATTCGCACTTTCGGAGCAGGGCTGTGATAGGAGCCTGGCAGGGACACCACCATTCCCAGCATGCGTTTGAAGTTTCAAGTGGCAAGATAAGCAAGCAGCCCCATTCTCTGTGCCTCTATGCGAGCACTGCCATGGGCAGATGAGGCTGAGCAACAGCTTTCCAGGATAGCCCCTTCTGGCTGCCAGCTATCTGCAGACGTTCGCATTTCAAGAGCAGGGCTGCGAAGGGAGCCTAGAAGGTACACCATCATTCCCAGGCTACGTTTGAAGTTTGAGGTGGCAAGACAAGCAAGGAGCCCCATTCTCGGTGCCTCTGTGCGAGCAGTGCCATGGGCAGATGAGGCTGAGCAACAGCTTTCCAGGCTAGCCCTTTCTGGCTGCCAGCTATCTGCAGACGTTCGCACTTTCGGAGCAGGGCTGCGAAAGGATCCTGGCTGGGACACCAACTTTCCCAGGCTACGTTTGAAGTTTGAGGTGGCAAGACAAGCAAGCAGCCCCATTCTCTGTGCCTCTGTGCGAGCACTGCCATGGGCAGATGAGGCTGAGCAACAGCTTTCCAGGCTAGCCCCTTCTCCCTGCCAGCTATCTGCAGACATTCGCACTTTCGGAGCAGGGCTGTGATAGGAGCCTGGCAGGGACACCACCATTCCCAGCATGCGTTTGAAGTTTCAAGTGGCAAGATAAGCAAGCAGCCCCATTCTCTGTGCCTCTGTGCGAGCACTGCCATGGGCAGATGAGGCTGAGCAACAGCTTTCCAGGCTAGCCCCTTCTGGCTGCCAGCTATCTGCAGACTTTCGCATTTCAAGAGCACGGCTGCGAAAGGAGCCTAGCAGGTACACCATCTTTCCCTGGCTGCGTTTGAAGTTTGAGGTGGCAAGACAAGCAAGCAGCCCCATTCTCTGTGCCTCTATGCGAACAGTGCCATGGGCAGATGAGGCTGAGCAACAGCTTTCCAGGCTAGCCCCTTGTAGCTGCCAGCTATCTGCAGACGTTCGCATTTCAAGAGCAGGGCTGCGAAAGGAGCCTAGCAGGTACACCGTCTTTCCCAGGCTACGTTTGAAATTTGAGGTGGTAAGACAAGCAAGGAGCCCCATTCTCTGTGCCTCTGTGCGAGCACTGCCATGGGCAGATGAGGCTGAGCAACAGCTTTCCAGGCTAGCCCCTTCTGCCTGCCAGCTATCTGCAGACGTTCGCATTTCAAGAGCAGGGCTGCGAAAGGAGCCTGGCTGGGACACCAACTTTCCCAGGCTACGTTTGAAGTTTTAGTTGGCAAGACAAGCAAGGAGCCCCTTTCTCTGTGACTCTGTGCGAGCACTGCCATGGGCAGATGAGGCTGAGCAATAGCTTTCCAGGCTAGCCCCTTCTGGCTGCCAGCTATCTGCAGACGTTCGCACTTTCGGAGCAGGGCTGCGAAAGGATCCTGGCTGGGACACCAACTTTCCCAGGCTACGTTTGAAGTTTGAGGTGGCAAGACAAGCAAGCAGCCCCATTCTCTGTGCCTCTGTGCGAGCACTGCCATGGGCAGATGAGGCTGAGCAACAGCTTTCCAGGATAGCCACTTCTGCCTGCCAGCTATCTGCAGACGTTCGCATTTCAAGAGCAGGGCTGCGAAAGGAGCCTAGCAGGTACACCATCTTTCCCAGGCTACGTTTGAAGTTTGAGGTGGCAAGAGAAGCAAGGAGCCCCATTCTCTGTGCCTCTGTGCAAGCACTGCCATGGGCAGATGAGGCTGAGCAACAGCTTTCCAGGCTAGCCCCTTCTGGCTGCCAGCTATCTGCAGACGTTCGCATTTCAAGAGCAGGGCTGCGAAGGGAGCCTAGCAGGTACACCATCTTTCCCAGGCTACGTTTGAAGTTTGAGGTGGCAAGACAAGCAAGGAGCCCCATTCTCTGTGCCTCTGTGCGAGCACTGCCATGGGCAGATGAGGCTGAGCAACAGCTTTCCAGGCTAGCCCCTTCTGCCTGCCAGCTATCTGCAGACGTTCGCATTTCAAGAGCAGGGCTGCGAAAGGAGCCTGGCTGGGACACCAACTTTCCCAGGCTACGTTTGAAGTTTTAGTTGGCAAGACAAGCAAGGAGCCCCTTTCTCTGTGCATCTGTGCGAGCACTGCCATGGGCAGATGAGGCTGAGCAACAGCTTTCCAGGCTAGCCCCTTCTGGCTGCCAGCTATCTGCAGACGTTCGCAGTTTCGGAGCAGGGCTGCGAAAGGAGCCTCGCAGGGACACCAACTTTCCCAGGTTACGTTTGAAGTTTGAGGTGGCAAGACAAGCAAGCAGCCCCATTCTCTGTGCCTCTGTGCGAGCAGTGCCATGGGCAGATGAGGCTGAGCAACAGCTTTCCAGGCTAGCCCCTTCTGGCTGCCAGCTATCTGCAGACGTTCGCACTTTCGGAGCAGGGCTGTGATAGGAGCCTGGCAGGGACACCACCATTCCCAGCATGCGTTTGAAGTTTCAAGTGGCAAGATAAGCAAGCAGCCTCATTCTCTGTGCCTCTATGCGAACAGTGCCATGGGCAGATGAGGCTGAGCAACAGCTTTCCAGGCTAGCCCCTTCTGGCTGCCAGCTATCTGCAGAAGTAAGCATTTCAAGAGCAGGGCTGCGAAAGGAGCCTAGCAGGTACACCATCTTTCCCTGGCTACTTTTGAAGTTTGAGGTGGCAAGACAAGCAATCAGCCCCATTCTCTGTGCCTCTGTGCGAGCACTGCCATGGGCAGATGAGGCTGAGCAACAGCTTTCCAGGCTAGCCCCTTCTGGCTGCCAGCTATCTGCAGACGTTCGCACTTTCGGAGCAGGGCTGTGATAGGAGCCTGGCAGGGACACCACCATTCCCAGCATGCGTTTGAAGTTTCAAGAGGCAAGATAAGCAAGCAGCCCCATTCTCTGTGCCTCTATGCGAACAGTGCCATGGGCAGATGAGGCTGAGCAACAGCTTTCCAGGCTAGCCCCTTCTGGCTGCCAGCTATCTGCAGACGTTCGCATTTCAAGAGCAGGGCTGCGAAAGGAGCCTGGCTGGGACACCAACTTTCCCAGGCTACGTTTGAAGTTTTAGTTGGCAAGACAATCAAGGAGCCCCTTTCTCTGTGACTCTGTGCGAGCACTGCCATGGGCAGATGAGGCTGAGCAACAGCTTTCCAGGCTAGCCCGTTCTGGCTGCCAGCTATCTGCAGACGTTCGCACTTTCGGAGCAGGGCTGCGAAAGGAGCCTGGCTGGGACACCAACTTTCCCAGGCTACGTTTGAAGTTTGAGGTGGCAAGACAAGCAAGCAGCCCCATTCTCTGTGCCTCTGTGCGAGCACTGCCATGGGCAGATGAGGCTGAGCAACAGCTTTCCAGGATAGCCCCTTCTGCCTGCCAGCTATCTGCAGACATTCGCACTTTCGGAGCAGGGCTGTGATAGGAGCCTGGCAGGGACACCACCATTCCCAGCATGCGTTTGAAGTTTCAAGTGGCAAGATAAGCAAGCAGCCCCATTCTCTGTGCCTCTATGCGAGCACTGCCATGGGCAGATGAGGCTGAGCAACAGCTTTCCAGGCTAGACCCTTCTGGCTGCCAGCTATCTGCAGACGTTCGCATTTCAAGAGCAGGGCTGCGAAAGGAGCCTAGCAGGTACACCATCTTTCCCTGGCTACATTTGAAGTTTGAGGTGGCAAGACAAGCAAGCAGCCCCATTCTCTGTGCCTCTATGCGAACAGTGCCATGGGCAGATGAGGCTGAGCAACAGCTTTCCAGGCTAGCCCCTTCTGGCTGCCAGCTATCTGCAGACGTAAGCATTTCAAGAGCAGGGCTGCGAAAGGAGCCTAGCAGGTACACCATCTTTCCCAGGCTACGTTTGAAATTTGAGGCGGCAAGACAAGCAAGCAGCCCCATTCTCTGTGCCTCTGTGCGAGCACTGCCATGGGCAGATGAGGCTGAGCAACAGCTTTCCAGGCTAGCCCCTTCTGGCTGCCAGCTATCTGCAGACGTTCGCATTTCAAGAGCAGGGCTGCGAAAGGAGCCTAGCAGGTACACCATCTTTCCCAGGCTACGTTTGAAGTTTGAGGTGGCAAGAGAAGCAAGGAGCCCCATTCTCTGTGCCTCTGTGCAAGCACTGCCATGGGCAGATGAGGCTGAGCAACAGCTTTCCAGGCTAGCCCCTTCTGCCTGCCAGCTATCTGCAGACGTTCGCATTTCAAGAGCAGGGCTGCGAATGGAGCCTAGAAGGTACACCATCTTTCCCAGGCTACGTTTGAAGTTTGAGGTGGCAAGACAAGCAAGGAGCCCCATTCTCTGTGCCTCTGTGCGAGCACTGCCATGGGCAGATGAGGATGAGCAACAGCTTTCCAGGCTAGCCCCTTCTGCCTGCCAGCTATCTGCAGACGTTCGCACTTTCCGAGCAGGGCTGCGAAAGGAGCCTAGCAGGTACACCAACTTTCCCAGGCTACGTTTGAAGTTTGAGGTGGCAAGACAAGCAAGCAGCCCCATTCTCTGTGCCTCTGTGCGAGCACTGCCATGGGCAGATGAGGCTGAGCAACAGCTTTCCAGGATAGCCCCTTCTGGCTGCCAGCTATCTGCAGACGTTCGCATTTCAAGAGCAGGGCTGCGAAAGGAGCCTAGCAGGTACACCATCTTTCCCTGGCTACGTTTGAAGTTTGAGGTGGCAAGACAAGCAAGCAGCCCCATTCTCTGTGCCTCTGTGCGAGCACTGCCATGGGCAGATGAGGCTGAGCAACAGCTTTCCAGGATAGCCCCTTCTGGCTGCCAGCTATCTGCAGACGTTCGCACTTTCGGAGCAGGGCTGTGATAGGAGCCTGGCAGGGACACCACCATTCCCAGCATGCGTTTGAAGTTTCAAGTGGCAAGATAAGCAAGCAGCCCCATTCTCTGTGCCTCTATGCGAACAGTGCCATGGGCAGATGAGGCTGAGCAACAGCTTTCCAGGCTAGCCCCTTCTGCCTGCCAGCTATCTGCAGACGTAAGCATTTCAAGAGCAGGGCTGCGAAAGGAGCCTAGCAGGTACACCATCTTTCCCAGGCTACGTTTGAAGTTTGAGGTGGCAAGACAAGCAATCAGCCCCATTCTCTGTGCCTCTGTGCGAGCAGTGCCATGGGCAGATGAGGCTGAGCAACAGCTTTCCAGGCTAGCCCCTTCTGGCTGCCAGCTATCTGCAGACGTTCGCACTTTCGGAGCAGGGCTGTGATAGGAGCCTGGCAGGGACACCACCATTCCCAGCATGCGTTTGAAGTTTCAAGTGGCAAGATAAGCAAGCAGCCCCATTCTCTGTGCCTCTATGCGAACAGTGCCATGGGCAGATGAGGCTGAGCAACAGCTTTCCAGGCTAGCCCCTTCTGCCTGCCAGCTATCTGCAGACGTTCGCATTTCAAGAGCAGGGCTGCGAAAGGAGCCTGGCTGGGACACCAACTTTCCCAGGCTACGTTTGAAGTTTTAGTTGGCAAGACAAGCAAGGAGCCCCTTTCTCTGTGACTCTGTGCGAGCACTGCCATGGGCAGATGAGGCTGAGCAACAGCTTTCCAGGCTAGCCCCTTCTGGCTGCCAGCTATCTGCAGACGTTCGCACTTTCGGAGCAGGGCTGCGAAAGGAGCCTGGCTGGGACACCAACTTTCCCAGGCTACGTTTGAAGTTTGAGGTGGCAAGACAAGCAAGCAGCCCCATTCTCTGTGCCTCTGTGTGAGCACTGCCATGGGCAGATGAGGCTGAGCAACAGCTTTCCAGGATAGCCCCTTCTGCCTGCCAGCTATCTGCAGACATTCGCACTTTCGGAGCAGGGCTGTGATAGGAGCCTGGCAGGGACACCACCATTCCCAGCATGCGTTTGAAGTTTCAAGTGGCAAGATAAGCAAGCAGCCCCATTCTCTGTGCCTCTATGCGAGCACTGCCATGGGCAGATGAGGCTGAGCAACAGCTTTCCAGGATAGCCCCTTCTGGCTGCCAGCTATCTGCAGACGTTCGCATTTCAAGAGCAGGGCTGCGAAGGGAGCCTAGAAGGTACACCATCATTCCCAGGCAACGTTTGAAGTTTGAGGTGGCAAGACAAGCAAGGAGCCCCATTCTCGGTGCCTCTGTGCGAGCAGTGCCATGGGCAGATGAGGCTGAGCAACAGCTTTCCAGGCTAGCCCTTTCTGGCTGCCAGCTATCTGCAGACGTTCGCACTTTCGGAGCAGGGCTGCGAAAGGATCCTGGCTGGGACACCAACTTTCCCAGGCTACGTTTGAAGTTTGAGGTGGCAAGACAAGCAAGCAGCCCCATTCTCTGTGCCTCTGTGCGAGCACTGCCATGGGCAGATGAGGCTGAGCAACAGCTTTCCAGGCTAGCCCCTTCTCCCTGCCAGCTATCTGCAGACATTCGCACTTTCGGAGCAGGGCTGTGATAGGAGCCTGGCAGGGACACCACCATTCCCAGCATGCGTTTGAAGTTTCAAGTGGCAAGATAAGCAAGCAGCCCCATTCTCTGTGCCTCTGTGCGAGCACTGCCATGGGCAGATGAGGCTGAGCAACAGCTTTCCAGGCTAGCCCCTTCTGGCTGCCAGCTATCTGCAGACTTTCGCATTTCAAGAGCACGGCTGCGAAAGGAGCCTAGCAGGTACACCATCTTTCCCTGGCTGCGTTTGAAGTTTGAGGTGGCAAGACAAGCAAGCAGCCCCATTCTCTGTGCCTCTATGCGAACAGTGCCATGGGCAGATGAGGCTGAGCAACAGCTTTCCAGGCTAGCCCCTTGTAGCTGCCAGCTATCTGCAGACGTTCGCATTTCAAGAGCAGGGCTGCGAAAGGAGCCTAGCAGGTACACCGTCTTTCCCAGGCTACGTTTGAAATTTGAGGTGGTAAGACAAGCAAGGAGCCCCATTCTCTGTGCCTCTGTGCGAGCACTGCCATGGGCAGATGAGGCTGAGCAACAGCTTTCCAGGCTAGCCCCTTCTGCCTGCCAGCTATCTGCAGACGTTCGCATTTCAAGAGCAGGGCTGCGAAAGGAGCCTGGCTGGGACACCAACTTTCCCAGGCTACGTTTGAAGTTTTAGTTGGCAAGACAAGCAAGGAGCCCCTTTCTCTGTGACTCTGTGCGAGCACTGCCATGGGCAGATGAGGCTGAGCAATAGCTTTCCAGGCTAGCCCCTTCTGGCTGCCAGCTATCTGCAGACGTTCGCACTTTCGGAGCAGGGCTGCGAAAGGATCCTGGCTGGGACACCAACTTTCCCAGGCTACGTTTGAAGTTTGAGGTGGCAAGACAAGCAAGCAGCCCCATTCTCTGTGCCTCTGTGCGAGCACTGCCATGGGCAGATGAGGCTGAGCAACAGCTTTCCAGGATAGCCCCTTCTGCCTGCCAGCTATCTGCAGACGTTCGCATTTCAAGAGCAGGGCTGCGAAAGGAGCCTAGCAGGTACACCATCTTTCCCAGGCTACGTTTGAAGTTTGAGGTGGCAAGAGAAGCAAGGAGCCCCATTCTCTGTGCCTCTGTGCAAGCACTGCCATGGGCAGATGAGGCTGAGCAACAGCTTTCCAGGCTAGCCCCTTCTGGCTGCCAGCTATCTGCAGACGTTCGCATTTCAAGAGCAGGGCTGCGAAGGGAGCCTAGCAGGTACACCATCTTTCCCAGGCTACGTTTGAAGTTTGAGGTGGCAAGACAAGCAAGGAGCCCCATTCTCTGTGCCTCTGTGCGAGCACTGCCATGGGCAGATGAGGCTGAGCAACAGCTTTCCAGGCTAGCCCCTTCTGCCTGCCAGCTATCTGCAGACGTTCGCATTTCAAGAGCAGGGCTGCGAAAGGAGCCTGGCTGGGACACCAACTTTCCCAGGCTACGTTTGAAGTTTTAGTTGGCAAGACAAGCAAGGAGCCCCTTTCTCTGTGCATCTGTGCGAGCACTGCCATGGGCAGATGAGGCTGAGCAACAGCTTTCCAGGCTAGCCCCTTCTGGCTGCCAGCTATCTGCAGACGTTCGCAGTTTCGGAGCAGGGCTGCGAAAGGAGCCTCGCAGGGACACCAACTTTCCCAGGTTACGTTTGAAGTTTGAGGTGGCAAGACAAGCAAGCAGCCCCATTCTCTGTGCCTCTGTGCGAGCAGTGCCATGGGCAGATGAGGCTGAGCAACAGCTTTCCAGGCTAGCCCCTTCTGGCTGCCAGCTATCTGCAGACGTTCGCACTTTCGGAGCAGGGCTGTGATAGGAGCCTGGCAGGGACACCACCATTCCCAGCATGCGTTTGAAGTTTCAAGTGGCAAGATAAGCAAGCAGCCTCATTCTCTGTGCCTCTATGCGAACAGTGCCATGGGCAGATGAGGCTGAGCAACAGCTTTCCAGGCTAGCCCCTTCTGGCTGCCAGCTATCTGCAGAAGTAAGCATTTCAAGAGCAGGGCTGCGAAAGGAGCCTAGCAGGTACACCATCTTTCCCTGGCTACTTTTGAAGTTTGAGGTGGCAAGACAAGCAATCAGCCCCATTCTCTGTGCCTCTGTGCGAGCACTGCCATGGGCAGATGAGGCTGAGCAACAGCTTTCCAGGCTAGCCCCTTCTGGCTGCCAGCTATCTGCAGACGTTCGCACTTTCGGAGCAGGGCTGTGATAGGAGCCTGGCAGGGACACCACCATTCCCAGCATGCGTTTGAAGTTTCAAGAGGCAAGATAAGCAAGCAGCCCCATTCTCTGTGCCTCTATGCGAACAGTGCCATGGGCAGATGAGGCTGAGCAACAGCTTTCCAGGCTAGCCCCTTCTGGCTGCCAGCTATCTGCAGACGTTCGCATTTCAAGAGCAGGGCTGCGAAAGGAGCCTGGCTGGGACACCAACTTTCCCAGGCTACGTTTGAAGTTTTAGTTGGCAAGACAATCAAGGAGCCCCTTTCTCTGTGACTCTGTGCGAGCACTGCCATGGGCAGATGAGGCTGAGCAACAGCTTTCCAGGCTAGCCCGTTCTGGCTGCCAGCTATCTGCAGACGTTCGCACTTTCGGAGCAGGGCTGCGAAAGGAGCCTGGCTGGGACACCAACTTTCCCAGGCTACGTTTGAAGTTTGAGGTGGCAAGACAAGCAAGCAGCCCCATTCTCTGTGCCTCTGTGCGAGCACTGCCATGGGCAGATGAGGCTGAGCAACAGCTTTCCAGGATAGCCCCTTCTGCCTGCCAGCTATCTGCAGACATTCGCACTTTCGGAGCAGGGCTGTGATAGGAGCCTGGCAGGGACACCACCATTCCCAGCATGCGTTTGAAGTTTCAAGTGGCAAGATAAGCAAGCAGCCCCATTCTCTGTGCCTCTATGCGAGCACTGCCATGGGCAGATGAGGCTGAGCAACAGCTTTCCAGGCTAGACCCTTCTGGCTGCCAGCTATCTGCAGACGTTCGCATTTCAAGAGCAGGGCTGCGAAAGGAGCCTAGCAGGTACACCATCTTTCCCTGGCTACATTTGAAGTTTGAGGTGGCAAGACAAGCAAGCAGCCCCATTCTCTGTGCCTCTATGCGAACAGTGCCATGGGCAGATGAGGCTGAGCAACAGCTTTCCAGGCTAGCCCCTTCTGGCTGCCAGCTATCTGCAGACGTAAGCATTTCAAGAGCAGGGCTGCGAAAGGAGCCTAGCAGGTACACCATCTTTCCCAGGCTACGTTTGAAATTTGAGGCGGCAAGACAAGCAAGCAGCCCCATTCTCTGTGCCTCTGTGCGAGCACTGCCATGGGCAGATGAGGCTGAGCAACAGCTTTCCAGGCTAGCCCCTTCTGGCTGCCAGCTATCTGCAGACGTTCGCACTTTCCGAGCAGGGCTGCGAAAGGAGCCTAGCAGGTACACCAACTTTCCCAGGCTACGTTTGAAGTTTGAGGTGGCAAGACAAGCAAGCAGCCCCATTCTCTGTGCCTCTGTGCGAGCACTGCCATGGGCAGATGAGGCTGAGCAACAGCTTTCCAGGATAGCCCCTTCTGGCTGCCAGCTATCTGCAGACGTTCGCATTTCAAGAGCAGGGCTGCGAAAGGAGCCTAGCAGGTACACCATCTTTCCCTGGCTACGTTTGAAGTTTGAGGTGGCAAGACAAGCAAGCAGCCCCATTCTCTGTGCCTCTGTGCGAGCACTGCCATGGGCAGATGAGGCTGAGCAACAGCTTTCCAGGATAGCCCCTTCTGGCTGCCAGCTATCTGCAGACGTTCGCACTTTCGGAGCAGGGCTGTGATAGGAGCCTGGCAGGGACACCACCATTCCCAGCATGCGTTTGAAGTTTCAAGAGGCAAGATAAGCAAGCAGCCCCATTCTCTGTGCCTCTATGCGAACAGTGCCATGGGCAGATGAGGCTGAGCAACAGCTTTCCAGGCTAGCCCCTTCTGGCTGCCAGCTATCTGCAGACGTTCGCATTTCAAGAGCAGGGCTGCGAAAGGAGCCTGGCTGGGACACCAAATTTCCCAGGCTACGTTTGAAGTTTTAGTTGGCAAGACAATCAAGGAGCCCCTTTCTCTGTGACTCTGTGCGAGCACTGCCATGGGCAGATGAGGCTGAGCAACAGCTTTCCAGGCTAGCCCGTTCTGGCTGCCAGCTATCTGCAGACGTTCGCACTTTCGGAGCAGGGCTGCGAAAGGATCCTGGCTGGGACAGCAACTTTCCCAGGCTACGTTTGAAGTTTGAGGTGGCAAGACAAGCAAGCAGCCCCATTCTCTGTGCCTCTGTGCGAGCACTGCCATGGGCAGATGAGGCTGAGCAACAGCTTTCCAGGATAGCCCCTTCTGCCTGCCAGCTATCTGCAGACATTCGCACTTTCGGAGCAGGGCTGTGATAGGAGCCTGGCAGGGACACCACCATTCCCAGCATGCGTTTGAAGTTTCAAGTGGCAAGATAAGCAAGCAGCCCCATTCTCTGTGCCTCTATGCGAGCACTGCCATGGGCAGATGAGGCTGAGCAACAGCTTTCCAGGCTAGACCCTTCTGGCTGCCAGCTATCTGCAGACGTTCGCATTTCAAGAGCAGGGCTGCGAAAGGAGCCTAGCAGGTACACCATCTTTCCCTGGCTACATTTGAAGTTTGAGGTGGCAAGACAAGCAAGCAGCCCCATTCTCTGTGCCTCTATGCGAACAGTGCCATGGGCAGATGAGGCTGAGCAACAGCTTTCCAGGCTAGCCCCTTCTGGCTGCCAGCTATCTGCAGACGTAAGCATTTCAAGAGCAGGGCTGCGAAAGGAGCCTAGCAGGTACACAATCTTTCCCAGGCTACGTTTGAAATTTGAGGCGGCAAGACAAGCAAGCAGCCCCATTCTCTGTGCCTCTGTGCGAGCACTGCCATGGGCAGATGAGGCTGAGCAACAGCTTTCCAGGCTAGCCCCTTCTGGCTGCCAGCTATCTGCAGACGTTCGCATTTCAAGAGCAGGGCTGCGAAAGGAGCCTAGCAGGTACACCATCTTTCCCAGGCTACGTTTGAAGTTTGAGGTGGCAAGAGAAGCAAGGAGCCCCATTCTCTGTGCCTCTGTGCAAGCACTGCCATGGGCAGATGAGGCTGAGCAACAGCTTTCCAGGCTAGCCCCTTCTGCCTGCCAGCTATCTGCAGACGTTCGCATTTCAAGAGCAGGGCTGCGAATGGAGCCTAGAAGGTACACCATCTTTCCCAGGCTACGTTTGAAGTTTGAGGTGGCAAGACAAGCAAGGAGCCCCATTCTCTGTGCCTCTGTGCGAGCACTGCCATGGGCAGATGAGGATGAGCAACAGCTTTCCAGGATAGCCCCTTCTGCCTGCCAGCTATCTGCAGACGTTCGCACTTTCCGAGCAGGGCTGCGAAAGGATCCTGGCTGGGACAGCAACTTTCCCAGGCTACGTTTGAAGTTTGAGGTGGCAAGACAAGCAAGCAGCCCCATTCTCTGTGCCTCTGTGCGAGCACTGCCATGGGCAGATGAGGCTGAGCAACAGCTTTCCAGGATAGCCCCTTCTGGCTGCCAGCTATCTGCAGACGTTCGCATTTCAAGAGCAGGGCTGCGAAAGGAGCCTAGCAGGTACACCATCTTTCCCTGGCTACGTTTGAAGTTTGAGGTGGCAAGACAAGCAAGCAGCCCCATTCTCTGTGCCTCTGTGCGAGCACTGCCATGGGCAGATGAGGCTGAGCAACAGCTTTCCAGGATAGCCCCTTCTGGCTGCCAGCTATCTGCAGACGTTCGCACTTTCGGAGCAGGGCTGTGATAGGAGCCTGGCAGGGACACCACCATTCCCAGCATGCGTTTGAAGTTTCAAGTGGCAAGACAAGCAAGCAGCCCCATTCTCTGTGCCTCTGTGCGAGCACTGCCATGGGCAGATGAGGCTGAGCAACAGCTTTCCAGGATAGCCCCTTCTGCCTGCCAGCTATCTGCAGACATTCGCACTTTCGGAGCAGGGCTGTGATAGGAGCCTGGCAGGGACACCACCATTCCCAGCATGCGTTTGAAGTTTCAAGTGGCAAGATAAGCAAGCAGCCCCATTCTCTGTGCCTCTACGCGAACAGTGCCATGGGCAGATGAGGCTGAGCAACAGCTTTCCAGGCTAGCCCCTTCTGGCTGCCAGCTATCTGCAGACGTTCGCATTTCAAGAGCAGGGCTGCGAAAGGAGCCTAGCAGGTACACCATCTTTCCCAGGCTACGTTTGAAGTTTGAGGTGGCAAGACAAGCAAGCAGCCCCATTCTCTGTGCCTCTGTGCGAGCACTGCCATGGGCAGATGAGGCTGAGCAACAGCTTTCCAGGCTAGCCACTTCTGCCTGCCAGCTATCTGCAGACGTTCGCACTTTCGGAGCAGGGCTGTGATAGGAGCCTGGCAGGGACACCACCATTCCCAGCATCCGTTTGAAGTTTCAAGTGGCAAGATAAGCAAGCTGCCCCATTCTCTGTGCCTCTATGCGAACAGTGCCATGGGCAGATGAGGCTGAGCAACAGCTTTCCAGGCTAGCCCCTTCTGGCTGCCAGCTATCTGCAGACGTTCGCATTTCAAGAGCAGGGCTGCGAAAGGAGCCTGGCTGGGACACCAACTTTCCCAGGCTACGTTTGAAGTTTGAGGTGGCAAGACAAGCAAGGAGCCCCTTTCTCTGTGCATCTGTGCGAGCACTGCCATGGGCAGATGAGGCTGAGCAACAGCTTTCCAGGCTAGCCCCTTCTGGCTGCCAGCTATCTGCAGACGTTCGCAGTTTCGCAGCAGGGCTGCGAAACTGCCTCGCAGGGACACCAACTTTCCCAGGCTACGTTTGAAGTTTGAGGTGGCAAGACAAGCAAGCAGCCCCATTCTCTGTGCCTCTGTGCGAGCACTGCCATGGGCAGATGAGGCTGAGCAACAGCTTTCCAGGCTAGCCCCTTCTGCATGCCAGCTATCTGCAGACGTTCGCACTTTCGGAGCAGGGCTGTGATAGGAGCCTGGCAGGGACACCACCATTCCCAGCATGCGTTTGAAGTTTCAAGTGGCAAGATAAGCAAGCAGCCCCATTCTCTGTGCCTCTATGCGAACAGTGCCATGGGCAGATGAGGCTGAGCAACAGCTTTCCAGGCTAGCCCCTTCTGGCTGCCAGCTATCTGCAGAAGTAAGCATTTCAAGAGCAGGGCTGCGAAAGGAGCCTAGCAGGTACACCATCTTTCCCAGGCTACGTTTGAAGTTTGAGGTGGCAAGACAAGCAATCAGCCCCATTCTCTGTGCCTCTGTGCGAGCACTGCCATGGGCAGATGAGGCTGAGCAACAGCTTTCCAGGCTAGCCCCTTCTGGCTGCCAGCTATCTGCAGACGTTCGCACTTTCGGAGCAGGGCTGTGATAGGAGCCTGGCAGGGACACCACCATTCCCAGCATGCATTTGAAGTTTCAAGTGGCAAGATAAGCAAGCAGCCCCATTCTCTGTGCCTCTATGCGAACAGTGCCATGGGCAGATGAGGCTGAGCAACAGCTTTCCAGGCTAGCCCCTTCTGGCTGCCAGCTATCTGCAGACGTTCGCATTTCAAGAGCAGGGCTGCGAAAGGAGCCTAGCAGGTACACCATTTTTCCCAGGCTACGTTTGAAGTTTGAGGCGGCAAGACAAGCAAGCAGCCCCATTCTCTGTGCCTCTGTGCGAGCAGTGCCATGGGCAGATGAGGCTGAGCAACAGCTTTCCAGGCTAGCCCCTTCTGGCTGCCAGCTATCTGCAGACGTTCGCATTTCAAGAGCAGGGCTGCGAAAGGAGCCTAGCAGGTACACCATCTTTCCCAGGCTACGTTTGAAGTTTGAGGTGGCAAGACAAGCAAGCAGCCCCATTCTCTGTGCCTCTGTGCGATCAGTGCCATGGGCAGATGAGGCTGAGCAACAGCTTTCCAGGCTAGCCCCTTCTGGCTGCCAGCTATCTGCAGACGTTCGCATTTCAAGAGCAGGGCTGCGAAGGGAGCCTAGAAGGTACACCATTTTTCCCAGGCTACGTTTGAAGTTTGAGGTGGCAAGACAAGCAAGGAGCCCCATTCTCTGTGCCTCTGTGCGAGCAGTGCCATGGGCATATGAGGCTGAGCAACAGCTTTCCAGGCTAGCCCTTTCTGGCTGCCAGCTATCTGCAGACGTTCGCACTTTCGGAGCAGTGCTGCGAAAGGAGCCTGGCTGGGACAACAACTTTCCCAGGCTACGTTTGAAGTTTGAGGTGGCAAGACAAGCAAGCAGCCCCATTCTCTGTGCCTCTGTGCGAGCACTGCCATGGGCAGATGAGGCTGAGCAACAGCTTTCCAGGCTAGCCCCTTCTCCCTGCCAGCTATCTGCAGACATTCGCACTTTCGGAGCAGGGCTGTGATAGGAGCCTGGCAGGTACACCACCATTCTCAGCATGCGTTTGAAGTTTCAAGTGGCAAGATAAGCAAGCAGCCCCATTCTCTGTGCCTCTATGCGAGCACTGCCATGGGCAGATGAGGCTGAGCAACAGCTTTCCAGGCTAGCCCCTTCTGGCTGCCAGCTATCTGCAGACTTTCGCATTTCAAGAGCACGGCTGCGAAAGGAGCCTAGCAGGTACAGCATCTTTCCCAGGCTACGTTTGAAGTTTGAGGTGGCAAGACAAGCAAGCAGCCCCATTCTCTGTGCCTCTATGCGAACAGTGCCATGGGCAGATGAGGATGAGCAACAGCTTTCCAGGCTAGCCCCTTCTGCCTGCCAGCTATCTGCAGACGTTCGCACTTTCCGAGCAGGGCTGCGAAAGGATCCTGGCTGGGACAGCAACTTTCCCAAGCTACGTTTGAAGTTTGAGGTGGCAAGACAAGCAAGCAGCCCCATTCTCTGTGCCTCTGTGCGAGCACTGCCATGGGCAGATGAGGCTGAGCAACAGCTTTCCAGGATAGCCCCTTCTGCCTGCCAGCTATCTGCAGACGTTCGCATTTCAAGAGCAGGGCTGCGAAAGGAGCCTAGCAGGTACACCATCTTTCCCAGGCTACGTTTGAAGTTTGAGGTGGCAAGACAAGCAAGCAGCCCCATTCTCTGTGCCTCTATGCGATCAGTGCCATGGGCAGATGAGGCTGAGCAACAGCTTTCCAGGATAGCCCCTTCTGCCTGCCAGCTATCTGCAGACATTCGCACTTTCGGAGCAGGGCTGTGATAGGAGCCTGGCAGGGACACCACCATTCCCAGCATGCGTTTGAAGTTTCAAGTGGCAAGATAAGCAAGCAGCCCCATTCTCTGTGCCTCTATGCGAACAGTGACATGGGCAGATGAGGCTGAGCAACAGCTTTCCAGGCTAGCCCCTTCTGGCTGCCAGTTATCTGCAGACGTTCGCATTTCAAGAGCAGGGCTGCGAAAGGAGCCTGGCTGGGACACCAACTTTCCCAGGCTACGTTTGAAGTTTGAGGTGGCAAGACAAGCAAGGAGCCCCTTTCTCTGTGCCTCTGTGCGAGCACTGCCATGGGCAGATGAGGCTGAGCAACAGCTTTCCAGGATAGCCCCTTCTGCCTGCCAGCTATCTGCAGACATTCGGACTTTCGGAGCAGGGCTGTGATAGGAGCCTGGCAGGGACACCAACTTTCCCAGCATGCGTTTGAAGTTTCAAGAGGCAAGATAAGCAAGCAGCCCCATTGTCTGTGCCTCTATGCGAGCACTGCCATGGGCAGATGAGGCTGAGCAACAGCTTTCCAGGATAGCCCCTTCTGGCTGCCAACTATCTTCAGACGTTCGCATTTCAAGAGCAGGGCTGCGAAAGGAGCCTAGCAGGTACACCATCTTTCCCAGGCTACATTTGAAGTTTGAGGTGGCAAGACAAGCAAGCAGCCCCATTCTCTGTGCCTCTATGCGAACAGTGCCATGGGCAGATGAGGCTGAGCAACAGCTTTCCAGGCTAGCCCCTTCTGCCTGCCAGCTATCTGCAGACGTTCGCATTTCAAGAGCAGGGCTGCGAAAGGAGCCTAGCAGGTACACCATCTTTCCCAGGCTACGTTTGAAGTTTGAGGTTGCAAGAGAAGCAAGTAGCCCCATTCTCTGTGCCTCTGTGCGAGCAGTGCCATGGGCAGATGAGGCTGAGCAACAGCTTTCCAGGCTAGCCCCTTCTGGCTGCCAGCTATCTGCAGACGTTCGCACTTTCGGAGCAGGGCTGCGAAAGGAGCCTGGCTGGGACACCAACTTTCCCAGGCTACGTTTGAAGTTTGAGGTGGCAAGACAAGCAAGCAGCCCCATTCTCTGTGCCTCTGTGCGAGCACTGCTATGGGCAGATGAGGCTGAGCAACAGCTTTCCAGGATAGCCCCTTCTGCCTTGCCAGCTATCTGCAGACGTTCGCACTTTCGGAGCAGGTCTGTGATAGGAGCCTGGCAGGGACACCACCATTCCCAGCATGCGTTTGAAGTTTCAAGTGGCAAGATAAGCAAGCAGCCCCATTGTCTGTGCCTCTGTGCGAACAGTGCCATGGGCAGATGAGGCTGAGCAACAGCTTTCCAGGATAGCCCCTTCTGGCTGCCAGCTATCTGCAGACGTTCGCATTTCAAGAGCAGGGCTGCGAAGGGAGCCTAGAGGGTACACCATCTTTCCCAGGCTACGTTTGAAGTTTGAGGTGGCAAGACAAGCAAGGAGCCCCATTCTCTGTGCCTCTGTGCGAGCACTGCCATGGGCAGATGAGGCTGAGCAACAGCTGTCCAGGCTAGCCCTTTCTGTCTGCCAGCTATCTGCAGACGTTCGCACTTTCGGAGCAGGGCTGCGAAAGGATCCTGGCTGGGACACCAACTTTCCCAGGCTACGTTTGAAGTTTGAGGTGGCAAGACAAGCAAGCAGCCCCATTCTCTGTGCCTCTGTGCAAGCACTGCCATGGGCAGATGAGGCTGAGCAACAGCTTTCCAGGCTAGCCCTTTCTGGCTGCCAGCTATCTGCAGACATTCGCACTTTCGGAGCAGGGCTGTGATAGGAGCCTGGCAGGGACACCACCATTCCCAGCATGCTTTTGAAGTTTCAAGTGGCAAGATAAGCAAGCAGCCCCATTCTCTGTGCCTCTATGCGAGCACTGCCATGGGCAGATGAGGCTGAGCAACAGCTTTCCAGGCTAGCCCCTTCTGGCTGCCAGCTATCTGCAGACGTTCGCATTTCAAGAGCACGGCTGCGAAAGGAGCCTAGCAGGTACACCAACTTTCCCTGGCTACGTTTGAAGTTTGAGGTGGCAAGACAAGCAAGCAGCCCCATTCTCTGTGCCTCTATGCGAACAGTGCCATGGGCAGATGAGGCTGAGCAACAGCTTTCCAGGCTAGCCCCTTCTGGCTGCCAGCTATCTGCAGACGTTCGCACTTTCGGAGCAGGGCTGCGAAAGGATCCTGGCTGGGACACCAACTTTCCCAGGCTACGTTTGAAGTTTGAGGTGGCAAGACAAGCAAGCAGCCCCATTCTCTGTGCCTCTGTGCGAGCACTGCCATGGGCAGATGAGGCTGAGCAACAGCTTTCCAGGCTAGCCCCTTCTGCCTGCCAGCTATCTGCAGACATTCGCACTTTCGGAGCAGGGCTGTGATAGGAGCCTGGCAGGGACACCACCATTCCCAGCATGCGTTTGAAGTTTCAAGTGGCAAGACAAGCAAGGAGCCCCATTCTCTGTGCCTCTGTGCGAGCACTGCCATGGGCAGATGAGGCTGAGCAACAGCTTTCCAGGCTAGCCCCTTCTGCCTGCCAGCTATCTGCAGACGTTCGCACTTTCCGAGCAGGGCTGCGAAAGGATCCTGGCTGGGACAGCAACTTTCCCAGGCTACGTTTGAAGTTTGAGGTGGCAAGACAAGCAAGCAGCCCCATTCTCTGTGCCTCTGTGCGAGCACTGCCATGGGCAGATGAGGCTGAGCAACAGCTTTCCAGGATAGCCCCTTCTGGCTGCCAGCTATCTGCAGACATTCGCACTTTCGGAGCAGGGCTGTGATAGGAGCCTGGCAGGGACACCACCATTCCCAGCATGCGTTTGAAGTTTCAAGTGGCAAGATAAGCAAGCAGCCCCATTCTCTGTGCCTCTATGCGAACAGTGACATGGGCAGATGAGGCTGAGCAACAGCTTTCCAGGCTAGCCCCTTCTGGCTGCCAGTTATCTGCAGACGTTCGCATTTCAAGAGCAGGGCTGCGAAAGGAGCCTGGCTGGGACACCAACTTTCCCAGGCTACGTTTGAAGTTTGAGGTGGCAAGACAAGCAAGGAGCCCCTTTCTCTGTGCCTCTGTGCGAGCACTGCCATGGGCAGATGAGGCTGAGCAACAGCTTTCCAGGATAGCCCCTTCTGCCTGCCAGCTATCTGCAGACATTCGGACTTTCGGAGCAGGGCTGTGATAGGAGCCTGGCAGGGACACCAACTTTCCCAGCATGCGTTTGAAGTTTCAAGAGGCAAGATAAGCAAGCAGCCCCATTGTCTGTGCCTCTATGCGAGCACTGCCATGGGCAGATGAGGCTGAGCAACAGCTTTCCAGGATAGCCCCTTCTGGCTGCCAACTATCTTCAGACGTTCGCATTTCAAGAGCAGGGCTGCGAAAGGAGCCTAGCAGGTACACCATCTTTCCCAGGCTACATTTGAAGTTTGAGGTGGCAAGACAAGCAAGCAGCCCCATTCTCTGTGCCTCTATGCGAACAGTGCCATGGGCAGATGAGGCTGAGCAACAGCTTTCCAGGCTAGCCCCTTCTGCCTGCCAGCTATCTGCAGACGTTCGCATTTCAAGAGCAGGGCTGCGAAAGGAGCCTAGCAGGTACACCATCTTTCCCAGGCTACATTTGAAGTTTGAGGTGGCAAGACAAGCAAGCAGCCCCATTCTCTGTGCCTCTATGCGAACAGTGCCATGGGCAGATGAGGCTGAGCAACAGCTTTCCAGGCTAGCCCCTTCTGCCTGCCAGCTATCTGCAGACGTTCGCATTTCAAGAGCAGGGCTGCGAAAGGAGCCTAGCAGGTACACCATCTTTCCCAGGCTACGTTTGAAGTTTGAGGTTGCAAGAGAAGCAAGTAGCCCCATTCTCTGTGCCTCTGTGCGAGCAGTGCCATGGGCAGATGAGGCTGAGCAACAGCTTTCCAGGCTAGCCCCTTCTGGCTGCCAGCTATCTGCAGACGTTCGCACTTTCGGAGCAGGGCTGCGAAAGGAGCCTGGCTGGGACACCAACTTTCCCAGGCTACGTTTGAAGTTTGAGGTGGCAAGACAAGCAAGCAGCCCCATTCTCTGTGCCTCTGTGCGAGCACTGCTATGGGCAGATGAGGCTGAGCAACAGCTTTCCAGGATAGCCCCTTCTGCCTTGCCAGCTATCTGCAGACGTTCGCACTTTCGGAGCAGGGCTGCGAAAGGAGCCTGGCTGGGACACCAACTTTCCCAGGCTACGTTTGAAGTTTGAGGTGGCAAGACAAGCAAGCAGCCCCATTCTCTGTGCCTCTGTGCGAGCACTGCTATGGGCAGATGAGGCTGAGCAACAGCTTTCCAGGATAGCCCCTTCTGCCTTGCCAGCTATCTGCAGACGTTCGCACTTTCGGAGCAGGTCTGTGATAGGAGCCTGGCAGGGACACCACCATTCCCAGCATGCGTTTGAAGTTTCAAGTGGCAAGATAAGCAAGCAGCCCCATTGTCTGTGCCTCTGTGCGAACAGTGCCATGGGCAGATGAGGCTGAGCAACAGCTTTCCAGGATAGCCCCTTCTGGCTGCCAGCTATCTGCAGACGTTCGCATTTCAAGAGCAGGGCTGCGAAGGGAGCCTAGAGGGTACACCATCTTTCCCAGGCTACGTTTGAAGTTTGAGGTGGCAAGACAAGCAAGGAGCCCCATTCTCTGTGCCTCTGTGCGAGCACTGCCATGGGCAGATGAGGCTGAGCAACAGCTGTCCAGGCTAGCCCTTTCTGTCTGCCAGCTATCTGCAGACGTTCGCACTTTCGGAGCAGGGCTGCGAAAGGATCCTGGCTGGGACACCAACTTTCCCAGGCTACGTTTGAAGTTTGAGGTGGCAAGACAAGCAAGCAGCCCCATTCTCTGTGCCTCTGTGCAAGCACTGCCATGGGCAGATGAGGCTGAGCAACAGCTTTCCAGGCTAGCCCTTTCTGGCTGCCAGCTATCTGCAGACATTCGCACTTTCGGAGCAGGGCTGTGATAGGAGCCTGGCAGGGACACCACCATTCCCAGCATGCTTTTGAAGTTTCAAGTGGCAAGATAAGCAAGCAGCCCCATTCTCTGTGCCTCTATGCGAGCACTGCCATGGGCAGATGAGGCTGAGCAACAGCTTTCCAGGCTAGCCCCTTCTGGCTGCCAGCTATCTGCAGACGTTCGCATTTCAAGAGCACGGCTGCGAAAGGAGCCTAGCAGGTACACCAACTTTCCCTGGCTACGTTTGAAGTTTGAGGTGGCAAGACAAGCAAGCAGCCCCATTCTCTGTGCCTCTATGCGAACAGTGCCATGGGCAGATGAGGCTGAGCAACAGCTTTCCAGGCTAGCCCCTTCTGGCTGCCAGCTATCTGCAGACGTTCGCACTTTCGGAGCAGGGCTGCGAAAGGATCCTGGCTGGGACACCAACTTTCCCAGGCTACGTTTGAAGTTTGAGGTGGCAAGACAAGCAAGCAGCCCCATTCTCTGTGCCTCTGTGCGAGCACTGCCATGGGCAGATGAGGCTGAGCAACAGCTTTCCAGGCTAGCCCCTTCTGCCTGCCAGCTATCTGCAGACATTCGCACTTTCGGAGCAGGGCTGTGATAGGAGCCTGGCAGGGACACCACCATTCCCAGCATGCGTTTGAAGTTTCAAGTGGCAAGACAAGCAAGGAGCCCCATTCTCTGTGCCTCTGTGCGAGCACTGCCATGGGCAGATGAGGCTGAGCAACAGCTTTCCAGGCTAGCCCCTTCTGCCTGCCAGCTATCTGCAGACGTTCGCACTTTCCGAGCAGGGCTGCGAAAGGATCCTGGCTGGGACAGCAACTTTCCCAGGCTACGTTTGAAGTTTGAGGTGGCAAGACAAGCAAGCAGCCCCATTCTCTGTGCCTCTGTGCGAGCACTGCCATGGGCAGATGAGGCTGAGCAACAGCTTTCCAGGATAGCCCCTTCTGGCTGCCAGCTATCTGCAGACGTTCGCATTTCAAGAGCAGGGCTGCGAAAGGAGCCTAGCAGGTACACCATCTTTCCCTGGCTACATTTGAAGTTTGAGGTGGCAAGACAAGCAAGCAGCCCCATTCTCTGTGCCTCTGTGCGAGCACTGCCATGGGCAGATGAGGCTGAGCAACAGCTTTCCAGGATAGCCCCTTCTGCCTGCCAGGTATCTGCAGACATTCGCACTTTCGGAGCAGGGCTGTGATAGGAGCCTGGCAGGGACACCACCATTCCCAGCATGCGTTTGAAGTTTCAAGTGGCAAGATAAGCAAGCAGCCCCATTCTCTGTGCCTCTATGCGAACAGTGCCATGGGCAGATGAGGCTGAGCAACACCTTTCCAGGCAAGCCCCTTCTGGCTGCCAGCTATCTGCAGACGTTCGCATTTCAAGAGCAGGGCTGCGAAAGGAGCCTAGCAGGTACACCATCTTTCCCTGGCTACATTTGAAATTTGAGGTGGCAAGACAAGCAAGCAGCTCCATTCTCTGTGCCTCTATGCGAACAGTGCCATGGGCAGATGAGGCTGAGCAACAGCTTTCCAGGCAAGCCCCTTCTGGCTGCCAGCTATCTGCAGACGTTCGCATTTCAAGAGCAGGGCTGCGAAAGGAGCCTAGCAGGTACACCATTTTTCCCAGGCTACGTTTGAAGTTTGAGGCGGCAAGACAAGCAAGCAGCCCCATTCTCTGTGCCTCTGTGCGAGCAGTGCCATGGGCAGATGAGGCTGAGCAACAGCTTTCCAGGCTAGCCCCTTCTGGCTGCCAGCTATCTGCAGACGTTCGCATTTCAAGAGCAGGGCTGCGAAAGGAGCCTAGCAGGTACACCATCTTTCCCAGGCTACGTTTGAAGTTTGAGGTGGCAAGACAAGCAAGCAGCCCCATTCTCTGTGCCTCTGTGCGATCAGTGCCATGGGCAGATGAGGCTGAGCAACAGCTTTCCAGGCTAGCCCCTTCTGGCTGCCAGCTATCTGCAGACGTTCGCATTTCAAGAGCAGGGCTGCGAAGGGAGCCTAGAAGGTACACCATTTTTCCCAGGCTACGTTTGAAGTTTGAGGTGGCAAGACAAGCAAGGAGCCCCATTCTCTGTGCCTCTGTGCGAGCAGTGCCATGGGCATATGAGGCTGAGCAACAGCTTTCCAGGCTAGCCCTTTCTGGCTGCCAGCTATCTGCAGACGTTCGCACTTTCGCAGCAGTGCTGCGAAAGGAGCCTGGCTGGGACAACAACTTTCCCAGGCTACGTTTGAAGTTTGAGGTGGCAAGACAAGCAAGCAGCCCCATTCTCTGTGCCTCTGTGCGAGCACTGCCATGGGCAGATGAGGCTGAGCAACAGCTTTCCAGGCTAGCCCCTTCTCCCTGCCAGCTATCTGCAGACATTCGCACTTTCGGAGCAGGGCTGTGATAGGAGCCTGGCAGGTACACCACCATTCTCAGCATGCGTTTGAAGTTTCAAGTGGCAAGATAAGCAAGCAGCCCCATTCTCTGTGCCTCTATGCGAGCACTGCCATGGGCAGATGAGGCTGAGCAACAGCTTTCCAGGCTAGCCCCTTCTGGCTGCCAGCTATCTGCAGACGTTCGCAGTTCAAGAGCACGGCTGCGAAAGGAGCCTAGCAGGTACAGCATCTTTCCCAGGCTACGTTTGAAGTTTGAGGTGGCAAGACAAGCAAGCAGCCCCATTCTCTGTGCCTCTATGCGAACAGTGCCATGGGCAGATGAGGCTGAGCAACAGCTTTCCAGGCTAGCCCCTTCTGGCTGCCAGCTATCTGCAGACGTTAGCACTTTCCGAGCAGGGCTGCGAAAAGATCCTGGCTGGGACACCAACTTTCCCAAGCTACGTTTGAAGTTTGAGGTGGCAAGACAAGCAAGCAGCCCCATTCTCTGTGCCTCTGTGCGAGCACTGCCATGGGCAGATGAGGCTGAGCAACAGCTTTCCAGGATAGCCCCTTCTGCCTGCCAGCTATCTGCAGACGTTCGCATTTCAAGAGCAGGGCTGCGAAAGGAGCCTAGCAGGTACACCATCTTTCCCAGGCTACGTTTGAAGTTTGAGGTGGCAAGACAAGCAAGCAGCCCCATTCTCTGTGCCTCTATGCGATCAGTGCCATGGGCAGATGAGGCTGAGCAACAGCTTTCCAGGATAGCCCCTTCTGCCTGCCAGCTATCTGCAGACATTCGCACTTTCGGAGCAGGGCTGTGATAGGAGCCTGGCAGGGACACCACCATTCCCAGCATGCGTTTGAAGTTTCAAGTGGCAAGATAAGCAAGCAGCCCCATTCTCTGTGCCTCTATGCGAACAGTGACATGGGCAGATGAGGCTGAGCAACAGCTTTCCAGGCTAGCCCCTTCTGGCTGCCAGCTATCTGCACACGTTCGCATTTCAAGAGCAGGGCTGCGAAAGGAGCCTGGCTGGGACACCAACTTTCCCAGGCTACGTTTGAAGTTTTAGTTGGCAAGACAAGCAAGGAGCCCCTTTCTCTGTGCCTCTGTGCGAGCACTGCCATGGGCAGATGAGGCTGAGCAACAGCTTTCCAGGATAGCCCCTTCTGCCTGCCAGCTATCTGCAGACATTCGCACTTTCGGAGCAGGGCTGTGATAGGAGCCTGGCAGGGACACCAACTTTCCCAGCATGCGTTTGAAGTTTCAAGAGGCAAGATAAGCAAGCAGCCCCATTGTCTGTGCCTCTATGCGAGCACTGCCATGGGCAGATGAGGCTGAGCAACAGCTTTCCAGGCTAGCCCCTTCTGGCTGCCAGCTATCTGCAGACGTTCGCATTTCAAGAGCAGGGCTGCGAAAGGATCCTAGCAGGTACACCATCTTTCCCAGGCTACATTTGAAGTTTGAGGTGGCAAGACAAGCAAGCAGCCCCATTCTCTGTGCCTCTATGCGAACAGTGCCATGGGCAGATGAGGCTGAGCAACAGCTTTCCAGGCTAGCCCCTTCTGCCTGCCAGCTATCTGCAGACGTTCGCATTTCAAGAGCAGGGCTGCGAAAGGAGCCTAGCAGGTACACCATTTTTCCCAGGCTACGTTTGAAGTTTGAGGCTGCAAGACAAGCAAGCAGCCCCATTCTCTGTGCCTCTATGCGAACAGTGCCATGGGCAGATGAGGCTGAGCAACAGCTTTCCAGGCTAGCCCCTTCTGCCTGCCAGCTATCTGCAGACGTTCGCATTTCAAGAGCAGGGCTGCGAAAGGAGCCTAGCAGGTACACCAACTTTCCCAGGCTACGTTTGAAGTTTGAGTTTGCAAGAGAAGCAAGGAGCCCCATTCTCTGTGCCTCTGTGCGAGCAGTGCCATGGGCAGATGAGGCTGAGCAACAGCTTTCCAGGCTAGCCCCTTCTGGCTGCCAGCTATCTGCAGACGTTCGCACTTTCGGAGCAGGGCTGCGAAAGGAGCCTGGCTGGGACACCATCTTTCCCAGGCTACGTTTGAAGTTTGAGGTGGCAAGACAAGCAAGCAGCCCCATTCTCTGTGCCTCTGTGCGAGCACTGCTATGGGCAGATGAGGCTGAGCAACAGCTTTCCAGGCTAGCCCCTTCTGGCTGCCAGCTATCTGCAGACATTCGCACTTTCGGAGCAGGGCTGTGATAGGAGCCTGGCAGGGACACCACCATTCCCAGCATGCTTTTGAAGTTTCAAGTGGCAAGATAAGCAAGCAGCCCCATTCTCTGTGCCTCTATGCGAGCACTGCCATGGGCAGATGAGGCTGAGCAACAGCTTTCCAGGCTAGCCCCTTCTGGCTGCCAGCTATCTGCAGACGTTCGCATTTCAAGAGCAGGGCTGCGAAAGGAGCCTAGCAGGTACACCAACTTTCCCTGGCTACGTTTGAAGTTTGAGGTGGCAAGACAAGCAAGCAGCCCCATTCTCTGTGCCTCTATGCGAACAGTGCCATGGGCAGATGAGGCTGAGCAACAGCTTTCCAGGATAGCCCCTTCTGGCTGCCAGCTATCTGCAGACGTTCGCATTTCAAGAGCAGGGCTGCGAAAGGAGCCTAGCAGGTACACCATCTTTCCCAGGCTACGTTTGAAATTTGAGGTGGTAAGACAAGCAAGGAGCCCCATTCTCTGTGCCTCTGTGCGAGCACTGCCATGGGCAGATGAGGCTGAGCAACAGCTTTCCAGGATAGCCCCTTCTGGCTGCCAGCTATCTGCAGACGTTCGCACTTTCCGAGCAGGGCTGCGAAAGGATCCTGGCTGGGACAGCAACTTTCCCAGGCTACGTTTGAAGTTTGAGGTGGCAAGACAAGCAAGCAGCCCCATTCTCTGTGCCTCTGTGCGAGCACTGCCATGGGCAGATGAGGCTGAGCAACAGCTTTCCAGGCTAGCCCCTTCTGCCTGCCAGCTATCTGCACACGTTCGCATTTCAAGAGCAGGGCTGCGAAAGGAGCCTGGCTGGGACACCAACTTTCCCAGGCTACGTTTGAAGTTTTAGTTGGCAAGACAAGTAAGGAGCCCCTTTCTCTGTGCCTCTGTGCGAGCACTGCCATGGGCAGATGAGGCTGAGCAACAGCTTTCCAGGATAGCCCCTTCTGCCTGCCAGCTATCTGCAGACATTCGCACTTTCGGAGCAGGGCTGTGATAGGAGCCTGGCAGGGACACCAACTTTCCCAGCATGCGTTTGAAGTTTCAAGAGGCAAGATAAGCAAGCAGCCCCATTGTCTGTGCCTCTATGCGAGCACTGCCATGGGCAGATGAGGCTGAGCAACAGCTTTCCAGGCTAGCCCCTTCTGGCTGCCAGCTATCTGCAGACGTTCGCATTTCAAGAGCAGGGCTGCGAAAGGATCCTAGCAGGTACACCATCTTTCCCAGGCTACATTTGAAGTTTGAGGTGGCAAGACAAGCAAGCAGCCCCATTCTCTGTGCCTCTATGCGAACAGTGCCATGGGCAGATGAGGCTGAGCAACAGCTTTCCAGGCTAGCCCCTTCTGCCTGCCAGCTATCTGCAGACGTTCGCATTTCAAGAGCAGGGCTGCGAAAGGAGCCTAGCAGGTACACCATTTTTCCCAGGCTACGTTTGAAGTTTGAGGCTGCAAGACAAGCAAGCAGCCCCATTCTCTGTGCCTCTATGCGAACAGTGCCATGGGCAGATGAGGCTGAGCAACAGCTTTCCAGGCTAGCCCCTTCTGCCTGCCAGCTATCTGCAGACGTTCGCATTTCAAGAGCAGGGCTGCGAAAGGAGCCTAGCAGGTACACCAACTTTCCCAGGCTACGTTTGAAGTTTGAGGTTGCAAGAGAAGCAAGGAGCCCCATTCTCTGTGCCTCTGTGCGAGCAGTGCCATGGGCAGATGAGGCTGAGCAACAGCTTTCCAGGCTAGCCCCTTCTGGCTGCCAGCTATCTGCAGACGTTCGCACTTTCGGAGCAGGGCTGCGAAAGGAGCCTGGCTGGGACACCATCTTTCCCAGGCTACGTTTGAAGTTTGAGGTGGCAAGACAAGCAAGCAGCCCCATTCTCTGTGCCTCTGTGCGAGCACTGCTATGGGCAGATGAGGCTGAGCAACAGCTTTCCAGGCTAGCCCCTTCTGGCTGCCAGCTATCTGCAGACATTCGCACTTTCGGAGCAGGGCTGTGATAGGAGCCTGGCAGGGACACCACCATTCCCAGCATGCTTTTGAAGTTTCAAGTGGCAAGATAAGCAAGCAGCCCCATTCTCTGTGCCTCTATGCGAGCACTGCCATGGGCAGATGAGGCTGAGCAACAGCTTTCCAGGCTAGCCCCTTCTGGCTGCCAGCTATCTGCAGACGTTCGCATTTCAAGAGCAGGGCTGCGAAAGGAGCCTAGCAGGTACACCAACTTTCCCTGGCTACGTTTGAAGTTTGAGGTGGCAAGACAAGCAAGCAGCCCCATTCTCTGTGCCTCTATGCGAACAGTGCCATGGGCAGATGAGGCTGAGCAACAGCTTTCCAGGATAGCCCCTTCTGGCTGCCAGCTATCTGCAGACGTTCGCATTTCAAGAGCAGGGCTGCGAAAGGAGCCTAGCAGGTACACCATCTTTCCCAGGCTACGTTTGAAATTTGAGGTGGTAAGACAAGCAAGGAGCCCCATTCTCTGTGCCTCTGTGCGAGCACTGCCATGGGCAGATGAGGCTGAGCAACAGCTTTCCAGGATAGCCCCTTCTGGCTGCCAGCTATCTGCAGACGTTCGCACTTTCCGAGCAGGGCTGCGAAAGGATCCTGGCTGGGACAGCAACTTTCCCAGGCTACGTTTGAAGTTTGAGGTGGCAAGACAAGCAAGCAGCCCCATTCTCTGTGCCTCTGTGCGAGCACTGCCATGGGCAGATGAGGCTGAGCAACAGCTTTCCAGGCTAGCCCCTTCTGGCTGCCAGCTATCTGCAGACGTTCGCATTTCAAGAGCAGGGCTGCGAAAGGAGCCTAGCAGGTACACAATCTTTCCCAGGCGACGTTTGAAGTTTGAGGTGGCAAGACAAGCAAGCAGCCCCATTCTCTGTGCCTCTATGCGAACAGTGCCATGGGCAGACGAGGCTGAGCAACAGCTTTCCAGGCTAGCCCCTTCTGGCTGCCAGCTATCTGCAGACGTTCGCATTTCAAGAGCAGGGCTGCGAAAGGAGCCTAGCAGGTACACCATCTTTGCCAGGCTACGTTTGAAATTTGAGGTGGCAAGACAAGCAAGGAGCCCCATTCTCTGTGCCTCTGTGCGAGCAGTGCCATGGGCAGATGAGGCTGAGCAACAGCTTTCCAGGATAGCCCCTTCTGGCTGCCAGCTATCTGCAGACTTTCGCACTTTCGGAGCAGGGCTGCGAAAGGAGCCTGGCTGGGACACCAACTTTCCCAGGCTACGTTTGAAGTTTGAGGTGGCAAGTCAAGCAAGCAGCCCCATTCTCTGTGCCTCTGTGCGAGCACTGCCATGGGCAGATGAGGCTGAGCAACAGCTTTCCAGGCTAGCCCCTTCTGCATGCCAGCTATCTGCAGACATTCGCACTTTGGGAGCAGGGCTGTGATAGGAGCCTGGCAGGGACACCACCATTCCCAGCATGCGTTTGAAGTTTCAAGTGGCAAGATAAGCAAGCAGCCCCATTGACTGTGCCTCTATGCGAGCACTGCCATGGGCAGATGAGGCTGAGCAACAGCTTTCCAGGATAGCCCCTTCTGGCTGCCAGCTATCTGCAGACGTTCGCATTTCAAGAGCAGGGCTGCGAAAGGAGCCTAGCAGGTACACCATCTTTCCCTGGCTACATTTGAAGTTTGAGGCGGCAAGACAAGCAAGCAGCCCCATTCTCTGTGCCTCTGTGCGAGCACTGCCATGGGCAGATGAGGCTGAGCAACAGCTTTCCAGGATAGCCCCTTCTGGCTGCCAGCTATCTGCAGACGTTCGCATTTCAAGAGCAGGGCTGCGAAAGGAGCCTAGCAGGTACACCATTTTTCCCAGGCTACGTTTGAAGTTTGAGGTGGCAAGACAAGCAAGCAGCCCCATTCTCTGTTCCTCTGTGCGAGCAGTGCCATGGGCAGATGAGGCTGAGCAACAGCTTTCCAGGCTAGCCCCTTCTGGCTGCCAGCTATCTGCAGACGTTCGCACTTTCGGAGCAGGGCTGCGAAAGGAGCCTGGCTGGGACACCATCTTTCCCAGGCTACGTTTGAAGTTTGAGGTGGCAAGACAAGCAAGCAGCCCCATTCTCTGTGCCTCTGTGCGAGCACTGCTATGGGCAGATGAGGCTGAGCAACAGCTTTCCAGGATAGCCCCTTCTGCCTTGCCAGCTATCTGCAGACGTTCGCACTTTCGGAGCAGGGCTGTGATAGGAGCCTGGCAGGGACACCACCATTCCCAGCATGCGTTTGAAGTTTCAAGTGGCAAGATAAGCAAGCAGCCCCATTCTCTGTGCCTCTGTGCGAACAGTGCCATGGGCAGATGAGGCTGAGCAACACCTTTCCAGGCTAGCCCCTTCTGGCTGCCAGCTATCTGCAGACGTTCGCATTTCAAGAGCAGGGCTGCGAAGGGAGCCTAGAAGGTACACCAACTTTCCCAGGCTACGTTTGAAGTTTGAGGTGGCAAGACAAGCAAGCAGCCCCATTCTCTGTGCCTCTGTGCAAGCACTGCCATGGGCAGATGAGGCTGAGCAACAGCTTTCCAGGATAGCCCCTTCTGCCTGCCAGCTATCTGCAGACATTCGCACTTTCGGAGCAGGGCTGTGATAGGAGCCTGGCAGGGACACCACCATTCCCAGCATGCTTTTGAAGTTTCAAGTGGCAAGATAAGCAAGCAGCCCCATTCTCTGTGCCTCTATGCGAGCACTGCCATGGGCAGATGAGGCTGAGCAACAGCTTTCCAGGCTAGCCTCTTCTGCCTGCCAGCTATCTGCAGACGTTCGCATTTCAAGAGCAGGGCTGCGAAAGGAGCCTAGCAGGTACACCATCTTTCCCAGGCTACGTTTGAAGTTTGAGGTGGCAAGACAAGCAAGCAGCCCCATTCTCTGTGCCTCTATGCGAACAGTGCCATGGGCAGATGAGGCTGAGCAACAGCTTTCCAGGCTAGCCCCTTCTGGCTGCCAGCTATCTGCAGACGTTCGCATTTCAAGAGCAGGGCTGCGAAAGGAGCCTAGCAGGTACACCATCTTTCCCAGGCTACGTTTGAAATTTGAGGTGGTAAGACAAGCAAGGAGCCCCATTCTCTGTGCCTCTGTGCGAGCACTGCCATGGGCAGATGAGGCTGAGCAACAGCTTTCCAGGATAGCCCCTTCTGCCTTCCAGCTATCTGCAGACGTTCGCACTTTCCGAGCAGGGCTGCGAAAGGATCCTGGCTGGGACAGCAACTTTCCCAGGCTACGTTTGAAGTTTGAGGTGGCAAGACAAGCAAGCAGCCCCATTCTCTGTGCCTCTGTGCGAGCACTGCCATGGGCAGATGAGGCTGAGCAACAGCTTTCCAGGATAGCCCCTTCTGGCTGCCAGCTATCTGCAGACGTTCGCATTTCAAGAGCAGGGCTGCGAAAGGAGCCTAGCAGGTACACGATCTTTCCCTGGCTACGTTTGAAGTTTGAGGTGGCAAGACAAGCAAGCAGCCCCATTCTCTGTGCCTCTATGCGAACAGTGCCATGGGCAGATGAGGCTGAGCAACAGCTTTCCAGGCTAGCCCCTTCTGGCTGCCAGCTATCTGCAGACGTTCGCATTTCAAGAGCAGGGCTGCGAAAGGAGCCTAGCAGGTACACCATCTTTCCCTGGCTACATTTGAAGTTTGAGGCGGCAAGACAAGCAAGCAGCCCCATTCTCTGTGCCTCTGTGCGAGCACTGCCATGGGCAGATGAGGCTGAGCAACAGCTTTCCAGGATAGCCCCTTCTGGCTGCCAGCTATCTGCAGACGTTCGCATTTCAAGAGCAGGGCTGCGAAAGGAGCCTAGCAGGTACACCATTTTTCCCAGGCTACGTTTGAAGTTTGAGGTGGCAAGACAAGCAAGCAGCCCCATTCTCTGTGCCTCTGTGCGAGCACTGCCATGGGCAGATGAGGCTGAGCAACAGCTTTCCAGGCTAGCCCCTTCTGGCTGCCAGCTATCTGCAGACGTTCGCACTTTCGGAGCAGGGCTGCGAAAGGAGCCTGGCTGGGACACCATCTTTCCCAGGCTACGTTTGAAGTTTGAGGTGGCAAGACAAGCAAGCAGCCCCATTCTCTGTGCCTCTGTGCGAGCACTGCTATGGGCAGATGAGGCTGAGCAACAGCTTTCCAGGCTAGCCCCTTCTGGATGCCAGCTATCTGCAGACGTTCGCATTTCAAGAGCAGGGCTGCGAAAGGAGCCTAGCAGGTACACCATCTTTGCCAGGCTACGTTTGAAATTTGAGGTGGCAAGACAAGCAAGGAGCCCCATTCTCTGTGCCTCTGTGCGAGCACTGCCATGGGCAGATGAGGCTGAGCAACAGCTTTCCAGGATAGCCCGTTCTGGCTGTCAGCTATCTGCAGACTTTCGCACTTTCGGAGCAGGGCTGCGAAAGGAGCCTGGCTGGGACACCAACTTTCCCAGGCTACGTTTGAAGTTTGAGGTGGCAAGACAAGCAAGCAGCCCCATTCTCTGTGCCTCTGTGCGAGCACTGCCATGGGCAGATGAGGCTGAGCAACAGCTTTCCAGGCTAGCCCCTTCTGCCTGCCAGCTATCTGCAGACGTTCGCACGTTCGGAGCAGGGCTGCGAAAGGAGCCTGGCTGGGACACAACCATTCCCAGCATGCGTTTGAAGTTTCAAGTGGCAAGATAAGCAAGCAGCCCCATTCTCTGTGCCTCTGTGCGAGCACTGCCATGGGCAGATGAGGCTGAGCAACAGCTTTCCAGGATAGCCCCTTCTGCCTGCCAGGTATCTGCAGACGTTCGCACTTTCGGAGCAGGGCTGCGAAAGGAGCCTGGCTGGGACACCAACTTTCCCAGGCTACGTTTGAAGTTTGAGGTGGCAAGACAAGCAAGCAGCCCCATTCTCTGTGCCTCTATGCGAACAGTGCCATGGGCAGATGAGGCTGAGCAACAGCTTTCCAGGATAGCCCCTTCTGGATGCCAGCTATCTGCAGACGTTCGCATTTCAAGAGCAGGGCTGCGAAAGGAGCCTGGCTGGGACACCAACTTTCCCAGGTTACGTTTGAAGTTTTAGTTGGCAAGACAAGCAAGGGGCCCCATTCTCTGTGCCTCTGTGCAAGCACTGCCATGGGCAGATGAGGCTGAGCAACAGCTTTCCAGGCTAGCCCTTTCTGGCTGCCAGCTATCTGCAGACGTTCGCACTTTCGGAGCAGGGCTGCGAAAGGATCCTGGCTGGGACACCAACTTACCCAGGCTACGTTTGAAGTTTGAGGTGGCAAGACAAGCAAGCAGCCCCATTCTCTGTGCCTCTGTGCGAGCACTGCCATGGGCAGATGAGGCTGAGCAACAGCTTTCCAGGATAGCCCCTTCTGCCTGCCAGGTATCTGCAGACATTCGCACTTTCGGAGCAGGGCTGTGATAGGAGCCTGGCAGGGACACCAACTTTCCCAGCATGCGTTTGAAGTTTCAAGAGGCAAGACAAGCAAGCAGCCCCATTCTCTGTGCCTCTATGCGAACAGTGCCATGGGCAGATGAGGCTGAGCAACAGCTTTCCAGGCTAGCCCCTTCTGGCTGCCAGCTATCTGCAGACGTTCGCATTTCAAGAGCAGGGCTGCGAAAGGAGCCTAGCAGGTACACCATTTTTCCCAGGCTACGTTTGAAGTTTGAGGCGGCAAGACAAGCAAGCAGCCCCATTCTCTGTGCCTCTGTGCGAGCAGTGCCATGGGCAGATGAGGCTGAGCAACAGCTTTCCAGGCTAGCCCCTTCTGGCTGCCAGCTATCTGCAGACGTTCGCATTTCAAGAGCAGGGCTGCGAAAGGAGCCTAGCAGGTACACCATCTTTCCCAGGCTACGTTTGAAGTTTGAGGTGGCAAGACAAGCAAGCAGCCCCATTCTCTGTGCCTCTGTGCGATCAGTGCCATGGGCAGATGAGGCTGAGCAACAGCTTTCCAGGCTAGCCCCTTCTGGCTGCCAGCTATCTGCAGACGTTCGCATTTCAAGAGCAGGGCTGCGAAGGGAGCCTAGAAGGTACACCATTTTTCCCAGGCTACGTTTGAAGTTTGAGGTGGCAAGACAAGCAAGCAGCCCCATTCTCTGTGCCTCTATGCGAACAGTGCCATGGGCAGATGAGGATGAGCAACAGCTTTCCAGGCTAGCCCCTTCTGCCTGCCAGCTATCTGCAGAAGTTCGCACTTTCCGAGCAGGGCTGCGAAAGGATCCTGGCTGGGACAGCAACTTTCCCAAGCTACGTTTGAAGTTTGAGGTGGCAAGACAAGCAAGCAGCCCCATTCTCTGTGCCTCTGTGCGAGCACTGCCATGGGCAGATGAGGCTGAGCAACAGCTTTCCAGGATAGCCCCTTCTGCCTGCCAGCTATCTGCAGACGTTCAAATTTCAAGAGCAGGGCTGCGAAAGGAGCCTAGCAGGTACACCATCTTTCCCAGGCTACGTTTGAAGTTTTAGTTGGCAAGACAAGCAAGGAGCCCCTTTCTCTGTGCCTCTGTGCGAGCACTGCCATGGGCAGATGAGGCTGAGCAACAGCTTTCCAGGATAGCCCCTTCTGCCTGCCAGCTATCTGCAGACATTCGGACTTTCGGAGCAGGGCTGTGATAGGAGCCTGGCAGGGACACCAACTTTCCCAGCATGCGTTTGAAGTTTCAAGAGGCAAGATAAGCAAGCAGCCCCATTGTCTGTGCCTCTATGCGAGCACTGCCATGGGCAGATGAGGCTGAGCAACAGCTTTCCAGGATAGCCCCTTCTGGCTGCCAACTATCTTCAGACGTTCGCATTTCAAGAGCAGGGCTGCGAAAGGAGCCTAGCAGGTACACCATCTTTCCCAGGCTACATTTGAAGTTTGAGGTGGCAAGACAAGCAAGCAGCCCCATTCTCTGTGCCTCTATGCGAACAGTGCCATGGGCAGATGAGGCTGAGCAACAGCTTTCCAGGCTAGCCCCTTCTGCCTGCCAGCTATCTGCAGACGTTCGCATTTCAAGAGCAGGGCTGCGAAAGGAGCCTAGCAGGTACACCATCTTTCCCAGGCTACGTTTGAAGTTTGAGGTTGCAAGAGAAGCAAGGAGCCCCATTCTCTGTGCCTCTGTGCGAGCAGTGCCATGGGCAGATGAGGCTGAGCAACAGCTTTCCAGGCTAGCCCCTTCTGGCTGCCAGCTATCTGCAGACGTTCGCACTTTCGGAGCAGGGCTGCGAAAGGAGCCTGGCTGGGACACCATCTTTCCCAGGCTACGTTTGAAGTTTGAGGTGGCAAGACAAGCAAGCAGCCCCATTCTCTGTGCCTCTGTGCGAGCACTGCTATGGGCAGATGAGGCTGAGCAACAGCTTTCCAGGATAGCCCCTTCTGCCTTGCCAGCTATCTGCAGACGTTCGCACTTTCGGAGCAGGTCTGTGATAGGAGCCTGGCAGGGACACCACCATTCCCAGCATGCGTTTGAAGTTTCAAGTGGCAAGATAAGCAAGCAGCCGAATTCTCTGTGCCTCTGTGCGAACAGTGCCATGGGCAGATGAGGCTGAGCAACAGCTTTCCAGGATAGCCCCTTCTGGCTGCCAGCTATCTGCAGACGTTCGCATTTCAAGAGCAGGGCTGCGAAGGGAGCCTAGAAGGTACACCATCTTTCCCAGGCTACGTTTGAAGTTTGAGGTGGCAAGACAAGCAAGGAGCCCCATTCTCTGTGCCTCTGTGCGAGCACTGCCATGGGCAGATGAGGCTGAGCAACAGCTGTCCAGGCTAGCCCTTTCTGTCTGCCAGCTATCTGCAGACGTTCGCACTTTCGGAGCAGGGCTGCGAAAGGATCCTGGCTGGGACACCAACTTTCCCAGGCTACGTTTGAAGTTTGAGGTGGCAAGACAAGCAAGCAGCCCCATTCTCTGTGCCTCTGTGCAAGCACTGCCATGGGCAGATGAGGCTGAGCAACAGCTTTCCAGGCTAGCCCTTTCTGGCTGCCAGCTATCTGCAGACATTCGCACTTTCGGAGCAGCGCTGTGATAGGAGCCTGGCAGGGACACCACCATTCCCAGCATGCTTTTGAAGTTTCAAGTGGCAAGATAAGCAAGCAGCCCCATTCTCTGTGCCTCTATGCGAGCACTGCCATGGGCAGATGAGGCTGAGCAACAGCTTTCCAGGCTAGCCCCTTCTGGCTGCCAGCTATCTGCAGACGTTCGCATTTCAAGAGCACGGCTGCGAAAGGAGCCTGGCTGGGACACCAACTTTCCCAGGCTACGTTTGAAGTTTGAGGTGGCAAGACAAGCAAGCAGCCCCATTCTCTGTGCCTCTATGCGAACAGTGCCATGGGCAGATGAGGCTGAGCAACAGCTTTCCAGGCTAGCCCCTTCTGGCTGCCAGCTATCTGCAGACGTTCGCACTTTCGGAGCAGGGCTGCGAAAGGATCCTGGCTGGGACACCAACTTTCCCAGGCTACGTTTGAAGTTTGAGGTGGCAAGACAAGCAAGCAGCCCCATTCTCTGTGCCTCTGTGCGAGCACTGCCATGGGCAGATGAGGCTGAGCAACAGCTTTCCAGGCTAGCCCCTTCTGCCTGCCAGCTATCTGCAGACATTCGCACTTTCGGAGCAGGGCTGTGATAGGAGCCTGGCAGGGACACCACCATTCCCAGCATGCGTTTGAAGTTTCAAGTGGCAAGACAAGCAAGGAGCCCCATTCTCTGTGCCTCTGTGCGAGCACTGCCATGGGCAGATGAGGCTGAGCAACAGCTTTCCAGGCTAGCCCCTTCTGCCTGCCAGCTATCTGCAGACGTTCGCACTTTCCGAGCAGGGCTGCGAAAGGATCCTGGCTGGGACAGCAACTTTCCCAGGCTACGTTTGAAGTTTGAGGTGGCAAGACAAGCAAGCAGCCCCATTCTCTGTGCCTCTGTGCGAGCACTGCCATGGGCAGATGAGGCTGAGCAACAGCTTTCCAGGATAGCCCCTTCTGGCTGCCAGCTATCTGCAGACGTTCGCATTTCAAGAGCAGGGCTGCGAAAGGAGCCTAGCAGGTACACCATCTTTCCCTGGCTACATTTGAAGTTTGAGGTGGCAAGACAAGCAAGCAGCCCCATTCTCTGTGCCTCTGTGCGAGCACTGCCATGGGCAGATGAGGCTGAGCAACAGCTTTCCAGGATAGCCCCTTCTGCCTGCCAGGTATCTGCAGACATTCGCACTTTCGGAGCAGGGCTGTGATAGGAGCCTGGCAGGGACACCACCATTCCCAGCATGCGTTTGAAGTTTCAAGTGGCAAGATAAGCAAGCAGCCCCATTCTCTGTGCCTCTATGCGAGCACTGCCATGGGCAGATGAGGCTGAGCAACAGCTTTCCAGGATAGCCCTTTCTGGCTGCCAGCTATCTGCAGACGTTCGCATTTCAAGAGCAGGGCTGCGAAAGGAGCCTAGCAGGTACACCATCTTTCCCTGGCTACATTTGAAATTTGAGGTGGCAAGACAAGCAAGCAGCTCCATTCTCTGTGCCTCTATGCGAACAGTGCCATGGGCAGATGAGGCTGAGCAACAGCTTTCCAGGCAAGCCCCTTCTGGCTGCCAGCTATCTGCAGACGTTCGCATTTCAAGAGCAGGGCTGCGAAGGGAGCCTAGAAGGTACACCATTTTTCCCAGGCTACGTTTGAAGTTTGAGGTGGCAAGACAAGCAAGGAGCCCCATTCTCTGTGCCTCTGTGCGAGCAGTGCCATGGGCAGATGAGGCTGAGCAACAGCTTTCCAGGCTAGCCCTTTCTGGCTGCCAGCTATCTGCAGACGTTCGCACTTTCGCAGCAGTGCTGCGAAAGGAGCCTGGCTGGGACAACAACTTTCCCAGGCTACGTTTGAAGTTTGAGGTGGCAAGACAAGCAAGCAGCCCCATTCTCTGTGCCTCTGTGCGAGCACTGCCATGGGCAGATGAGGCTGAGCAACAGCTTTCCAGGCTAGCCCCTTCTGGCTGCCAGCTATCTGCAGACGTTCGCATTTCAAGAGCAGGGCTGCGAAAGGAGCCTAGCAGGTACACCATCTTTCCCAGGCTACGTTTGAAGTTTGAGGTGGCAAGACAAGCAAGCAGCCCCATTCTCTGTGCCTCTATGCGAGCAGTGCCATGGGCAGATGAGGCTGAGCAACAGCTTTCCAGGCTAGCCCCTTCTGGCTGCCAGCTATCTGCAGACGTTCGCATTTCAAGAGCAGGGCTGCGAAGGGAGCCTAGAAGGTACACCATTTTTCCCAGGCTACGTTTGAAGTTTGAGGTGGCAAGACAAGCAAGGAGCCCCATTCTCTGTGCCTCTGTGCGAGCAGTGCCATGGGCATATGAGGCTGAGCAACAGCTTTCCAGGCTAGCCCTTTCTGGCTGCCAGCTATCTGCAGACGTTCGCACTTTCGCAGCAGTGCTGCGAAAGGAGCCTGGCTGGGACAACAACTTTCCCAGGCTACGTTTGAAGTTTGAGGTGGCAAGACAAGCAAGCAGCCCCATTCTCTGTGCCTCTGTGCGAGCACTGCCATGGGCAGATGAGGCTGAGCAACAGCTTTCCAGGCTAGCCCCTTCTGGCTGCCAGCTATCTGCAGACATTCGCACTTTCGGAGCAGGGCTGTGATAGGAGCCTGGCAGGTACACCACCATTCTCAGCATGCGTTTGAAGTTTCAAGTGGCAAGATAAGCAAGCAGCCCCATTCTCTGTGCCTCTATGCGAGCACTGCCATGGGCAGATGAGGCTGAGCAACAGCTTTCCAGGCTAGCCCCTTCTGGCTGCCAGCTATCTGCAGACGTTCGCATTTCAAGAGCACGGCTGCGAAAGGAGCCTAGCAGGTACAGCATCTTTCCCAGGCTACGTTTGAAGTTTGAGGTGGCAAGACAAGCAAGCAGCCCCATTCTCTGTGCCTCTATGCGAACAGTGCCATGGGCAGATGAGGCTGAGCAACAGCTTTCCAGGCTAGCCCCTTCTGGCTGCCAGCTATCTGCAGACGTTAGCACTTTCCGAGCAGGGCTGCGAAAGGATCCTGGCTGGGACAGCAACTTTCCCAAGCTACGTTTGAAGTTTGAGGTGGCAAGACAAGCAAGCAGCCCCATTCTCTGTGCCTCTGTGCGAGCACTGCCATGGGCAGATGAGGCTGAGCAACAGCTTTCCAGGATAGCCCCTTCTGCCTGCCAGCTATCTGCAGACGTTCGCATTTCAAGAGCAGGGCTGCGAAAGGAGCCTAGCAGGTACACCATCTTTCCCAGGCTACGTTTGAAGTTTGAGGTGGCAAGACAAGCAAGCAGCCCCATTCTCTGTGCCTCTATGCGATCAGTGCCATGGGCAGATGAGGCTGAGCAACAGCTTTCCAGGATAGCCCCTTCTGCCTGCCAGCTATCTGCAGACATTCGCACTTTCGGAGCAGGGCTGTGATAGGAGCCTGGCAGGGACACCACCATTCCCAGCATGCGTTTGAAGTTTCAAGTGGCAAGATAAGCAAGCAGCCCCATTCTCTGTGCCTCTATGCGAACAGTGACATGGGCAGATGAGGCTGAGCAACAGCTTTCCAGGCTAGCCCCTTCTGGCTGCCAGCTATCTGCAGACGTTCGCATTTCAAGAGCAGGGCTGCGAAAGGAGCCTGGCTGGGACACCAACTTTCCCAGGCTACGTTTGAAGTTTTAGTTGGCAAGACAAGCAAGGAGCCCCTTTCTCTGTGCCTCTGTGCGAGCACTGCCATGGGCAGATGAGGCTGAGCAACAGCTTTCCAGGATAGCCCCTTCTGCCTGCCAGCTATCTGCAGACATTCGCACTTTCGGAGCAGGGCTGTGATAGGAGCCTGGCAGGGACACCAACTTTCCCAGCATGCGTTTGAAGTTTCAAGAGGCAAGATAAGCAAGCAGCCCCATTGTCTGTGCCTCTATGCGAGCACTGCCATGGGCAGATGAGGCTGAGCAACAGCTTTCCAGGATAGCCCCTTCTGGCTGCCAGCTATCTTCAGACGTTCGCATTTCAAGAGCAGGGCTGCGAAAGGATCCTAGCAGGTACACCATCTTTCCCAGGCTACATTTGAAGTTTGAGGTGGCAAGACAAGCAAGCAGCCCCATTCTCTGTGCCTCTATGCGAACAGTGCCATGGGCAGATGAGGCTGAGCAACAGCTTTCCAGGCTAGCCCCTTCTGCCTGCCAGCTATCTGCAGACGTTCGCATTTCAAGAGCAGGGCTGCGAAAGGAGCCTAGCAGGTACACCATCTTTCCCTGGCTACTTTTGAAGTTTGAGGCTGCAAGACAAGCAAGCAGCCCCATTCTCTGTGCCTCTGTGCGAGCACTGCCATGGGCAGATGAGGCTGAGCAACAGCTTTCCAGGCTAGCCCCTTCTGGCTGCCAGCTATCTGCAGACGTTCGCATTTCAAGAGCAGGGCTGCGAAAGGAGCCTAGCAGGTACACCATCTTTCCCAGGCTACGTTTGAAGTTTGAGGTTGCAAGAGAAGCAAGGAGCCCCATTCTCTGTGCCTCTGTGCGAGCAGTGCCATGGGCAGATGAGGCTGAGCAACAGCTTTCCAGGCTAGCCCCTTCTGGCTGCCAGCTATCTGCAGACGTTCGCACTTTCGGAGCAGGGCTGCGAAAGGAGCCTGGCTGGGACACCATCTTTCCCAGGCTACGTTTGAAGTTTGAGGTGGCAAGACAAGCAAGCAGCCCCATTCTCTGTGCCTCTGTGCGAGCACTGCTATGGGCAGATGAGGCTGAGCAACAGCTTTCCAGGCTAGCCCCTTCTGGCTGCCAGCTATCTGCAGACATTCGCACTTTCAAGAGCAGGGCTGTGATAGGAGCCTGGCAGGGACACCACCATTCCCAGCATGCTTTTGAAGTTTCAAGTGGCAAGATAAGCAAGCAGCCCCATTCTCTGTGCCTCTATGCGAGCACTGCCATGGGCAGATGAGGCTGAGCAACAGCTTTCCAGGATAGCCCCTTCTGGCTGCCAGCTATCTGCAGACGTTCGCACTTTCCGAGCAGGGCTGCGAAAGGATCCTGGCTGGGACAGCAACTTTCCCAGGCTACGTTTGAAGTTTGAGGTGGCAAGACAAGCAAGCAGCCCCATTCTCTGTGCCTCTGTGCGAGCACTGCCATGGGCAGATGAGGCTGAGCAACAGCTTTCCAGGCTAGCCCCTTCTGGCTGCCAGCTATCTGCAGACGTTCGCATTTCAAGAGCAGGGCTGCGAAAGGAGCCTAGCAGGTACACAATCTTTCCCTGGCGACGTTTGAAGTTTGAGGTGGCAAGACAAGCAAGCAGCCCCATTCTCTGTGCCTCTATGCGAACAGTGCCATGGGCAGACGAGGCTGAGCAACAGCTTTCCAGGCTAGCCCCTTCTGGCTGCCAGCTATCTGCAGACGTTCGCATTTCAAGAGCAGGGCTGCGAAAGGAGCCTAGCAGGTACACCATCTTTCCCAGGCTACGTTTGAAATTTGAGGTGGCAAGACAAGCAAGGAGCCCCATTCTCTGTGCCTCTGTGCGAGCAGTGCCATGGGCAGATGAGGCTGAGCAACAGCTTTCCAGGATAGCCCGTTCTGGCTGCCAGCTATCTGCAGACTTTCGCACTTTCGGAGCAGGGCTGCGAAAGGAGCCTGGCTGGGACACCAACTTTCCCAGGCTACGTTTGAAGTTTGAGGTGGCAAGTCAAGCAAGCAGCCCCATTCTCTGTGCCTCTGTGCGAGCACTGCCATGGGCAGATGAGGCTGAGCAACAGCTTTACAGGCTAGCCCCTTCTGCATGCCAGCTATCTGCAGACATTCGCACTTTGGGAGCAGGGCTGTGATAGGAGCCTGGCAGGGACACCACCATTCCCAGCATGCGTTTGAAGTTTCAAGTGGCAAGATAAGCAAGCAGCCCCATTGACTGTGCCTCTATGCGAGCACTGCCATGGGCAGATGAGGCTGAGCAACAGCTTTCCAGGATAGGCCCTTCTGGCTGCCAGCTATCTGCAGACGTTCGCATTTCAAGAGCAGGGCTGCGAAAGGAGCCTAGCAGGTACACCATCTTTCCCTGGCTACATTTGAAGTTTGAGGCGGAAAGACAAGCAAGCAGCCCCATTCTCTGTGCCTCTGTGCGAGCACTGCCATGGGCAGATGAGGCTGAGCAACAGCTTTCCAGGATAGCCCCTTCTGGCTGCCAGCTATCTGCAGACGTTCGCATTTCAAGAGCAGGGCTGCGAAAGGAGCCTAGCAGGTACACCATTTTTCCCAGGCTACGTTTGAAGTTTGAGGTGGCAAGACAAGCAAGCAGCCCCATTCTCTGTTCCTCTGTGCGAGCAGTGCCATGGGCAGATGAGGCTGAGCAACAGCTTTCCAGGCTAGCCCCTTCTGGCTGCCAGCTATCTGCAGACGTTCGCACTTTCGGAGCAGGGCTGCGAAAGGAGCCTGGCTGGGACACCATCTTTCCCAGGCTACGTTTGAAGTTTGAGGTGGCAAGACAAGCAAGCAGCCCCATTCTCTGTGCCTCTGTGCGAGCACTGCTATGGGCAGATGAGGCTGAGCAACAGCTTTCCAGGATAGCCCCTTCTGCCTTGCCAGCTATCTGCAGACGTTCGCACTTTCGGAGCAGGGCTGTGATAGGAGCCTGGCAGGGACACCACCATTCCCAGCATGCGTTTGAAGTTTCAAGTGGCAAGATAAGCAAGCAGCCCCATTCTCTGTGCCTCTGTGCGAACAGTGCCATGGGCAGATGAGGCTGAGCAACACCTTTCCAGGCTAGCCCCTTCTGGCTGCCAGCTATCTGCAGACGTTCGCATTTCAAGAGCAGGGCTGCGAAGGGAGCCTAGAAGGTACACCAACTTTCCCAGGCTACGTTTGAAGTTTGAGGTGGCAAGACAAGCAAGCAGCCCCATTCTCTGTGCCTCTGTGCAAGCACTGCCATGGGCAGATGAGGCTGAGCAACAGCTTTCCAGGATAGCCCCTTCTGCCTGCCAGCTATCTGCAGACATTCGCACTTTCGGAGCAGGGCTGTGATAGGAGCCTGGCAGGGACACCACCATTCCCAGCATGCTTTTGAAGTTTCAAGTGGCAAGATAAGCAAGCAGCCCCATTCTCTGTGCCTCTATGCGAGCACTGCCATGGGCAGATGAGGCTGAGCAACAGCTTTCCAGGCTAGCCTCTTCTGCCTGCCAGCTATCTGCAGACGTTCGCATTTCAAGAGCAGGGCTGCGAAAGGAGCCTAGCAGGTACACCATCTTTCCCAGGCTACGTTTGAAGTTTGAGGTGGCAAGACAAGCAAGCAGCCCCATTCTCTGTGCCTCTATGCGAACAGTGCCATGGGCAGATGAGGCTGAGCAACAGCTTTCCAGGCTAGCCCCTTCTGGCTGCCAGCTATCTGCAGACGTTCGCATTTCAAGAGCAGGGCTGCGAAAGGAGCCTAGCAGGTACACCATCTTTCCCAGGCTACGTTTGAAATTTGAGGTGGTAAGACAAGCAAGGAGCCCCATTCTCTGTGCCTCTGTGCGAGCACTGCCATGGGCAGATGAGGCTGAGCAACAGCTTTCCAGGATAGCCCCTTCTGCCTTCCAGCTATCTGCAGACGTTCGCACTTTCCGAGCAGGGCTGCGAAAGGATCCTGGCTGGGACAGCAACTTTCCCAGGCTACGTTGGAAGTTTGAGGTGGCAAGACAAGCAAGCAGCCCCATTCTCTGTGCCTCTGTGCGAGCACTGCCATGGGCAGATGAGGCTGAGCAACAGCTTTCCAGGATAGCCCCTTCTGGCTGCCAGCTATCTGCAGACGTTCGCATTTCAAGAGCAGGGCTGCGAAAGGAGCCTAGCAGGTACACCATCTTTCCCTGGCTACGTTTGAAGTTTGAGGTGGCAAGACAAGCAAGCAGCCCCATTCTCTGTGCCTCTATGCGAACAGTGCCATGGGCAGATGAGGCTGAGCAACAGCTTTCCAGGCTAGCCCCTTCTGGCTGCCAGCTATCTGCAGACGTTCGCATTTCAAGAGCAGGGCTGCGAAAGGAGCCTAGCAGGTACACCATCTTTCCCTGGCTACATTTGAAGTTTGAGGCGGCAAGACAAGCAAGCAGCCCCATTCTCTGTGCCTCTGTGCGAGCACTGCCATGGGCAGATGAGGCTGAGCAACAGCTTTCCAGGATAGCCCCTTCTGGCTGCCAGCTATCTGCAGACGTTCGCATTTCAAGAGCAGGGCTGCGAAAGGAGCCTAGCAGGTACACCATTTTTCCCAGGCTACGTTTGAAGTTTGAGGTGGCAAGACAAGCAAGCAGCCCCATTCTCTGTGCCTCTGTGCGAGCACTGCCATGGGCAGATGAGGCTGAGCAACAGCTTTCCAGGCTAGCCCCTTCTGGCTGCCAGCTATCTGCAGACGTTCGCACTTTCGGAGCAGGGCTGCGAAAGGAGCCTGGCTGGGACACCATCTTTCCCAGGCTACGTTTGAAGTTTGAGGTGGCAAGACAAGCAAGCAGCCCCATTCTCTGTGCCTCTGTGCGAGCACTGCTATGGGCAGATGAGGCTGAGCAACAGCTTTCCAGGATAGCCCCTTCTGCCTTGCCAGCTATCTGCAGACGTTCGCACTTTCGGAGCAGGGCTGTGATAGGAGCCTGGCAGGGACACCACCATTCCCAGCATGCGTTTGAAGTTTCAAGTGGCAAGATAAGCAAGCAGCCCCATTCTCTGTGCCTCTGTGCGAACAGTGCCATGGGCAGATGAGGCTGAGCAACACCTTTCCAGGCTAGCCCCTTCTGGCTGCCAGCTATCTGCAGACGTTCGCATTTCAAGAGCAGGGCTGCGAAAGGAGCCTAGAAGGTACACCAACTTTCCCAGGCTACGTTTGAAGTTTGAGGTGGCAAGACAAGCAAGCAGCCCCATTCTCTGTGCCTCTGTGCAAGCACTGCCATGGGCAGATGAGGCTGAGCAACAGCTTTCCAGGATAGCCCCTTCTGCCTGTCAGCTATCTGCAGACATTCGCACTTTCGGAGCAGGGCTGTGATAGGAGCCTGGCAGGGACACCACCATTCCCAGCATGCTTTTGAAGTTTCAAGTGGCAAGATAAGCAAGCAGCCCCATTCTCTGTGCCTCTATGCGAGCACTGCCATGGGCAGATGAGGCTGAGCAACAGCTTTCCAGGCTAGCCTCTTCTGCCTGCCAGCTATCTGCAGACGTTCGCATTTCAAGAGCAGGGCTGCGAAAGGAGCCTAGCAGGTACACCATCTTTCCCAGGCTACGTTTGAAGTTTGAGGTGGCAAGACAAGCAAGCAGCCCCATTCTCTGTGCCTCTATGCGAACAGTGCCATGGGCAGATGAGGCTGAGCAACAGCTTTCCAGGCTAGCCCCTTCTGGCTGCCAGCTATCTGCAGACGTTCGCATTTCAAGAGCAGGGCTGCGAAAGGAGCCTAGCAGGTACACCATCTTTCCCAGGCTACGTTTGAAATTTGAGGTGGTAAGACAAGCAAGGAGCCCCATTCTCTGTGCCTCTGTGCGAGCACTGCCATGGGCAGATGAGGCTGAGCAACAGCTTTCCAGGATAGCCCCTTCTGCCTTCCAGCTATCTGCAGACGTTCGCACTTTCGGAGCAGGGCTGCGAAAGGATCCTGGCTGGGACAGCAACTTTCCCAGGCTACGTTTGAAGTTTGAGGTGGCAAGACAAGCAAGCAGCCCCATTCTCTGTGCCTCTGTGCGAGCACTGCCATGGGCAGATGAGGCTGAGCAACAGCTTTCCAGGATAGCCCCTTCTGGCTGCCAGCTATCTGCAGACGTTCGCATTTCAAGAGCAGGGCTGCGAAAGGAGCCTAGCAGGTACACCATCTTTCCCTGGCTACGTTTGAAGTTTGAGGTGGCAAGACAAGCAAGCAGCCCCATTCTCTGTGCCTCTATGCGAACAGTGCCATGGGCAGATGAGGCTGAGCAACAGCTTTCCAGGCTAGCCCCTTCTGGCTGCCAGCTATCTGCAGACGTTCGCATTTCAAGAGCAGGGCTGCGAAAGGAGCCTAGCAGGTACACCATCTTTCCCAGGCTACGTTTGAAATTTGAGGTGGCAAGACAAGCAAGGAGCCCCATTCTCTGTGCCTCTGTGCGAGCACTGCCATGGGCAGATGAGGCTGAGCAACAGCTTTCCAGGATAGCCCGTTCTGGCTGTCAGCTATCTGCAGACTTTCGCACTTTCGGAGCAGGGCTGCGAAAGGAGCCTGGCTGGGACACCAACTTTCCCAGGCTACGTTTGAAGTTTGAGGTGGCAAGACAAGCAAGCAGCCCCATTCTCTGTGCCTCTGTGCGAGCACTGCCATGGGCAGATGAGGCTGAGCAACAGCTTTCCAGGCTAGCCCCTTCTGCCTGCCAGCTATCTGCAGACGTTCGCACGTTCGGAGCAGGGCTGCGAAAGGAGCCTGGCTGGGACACAACCATTCCCAGCATGCGTTTGAAGTTTCAAGTGGCAAGATAAGCAAGCAGCCCCATTCTCTGTGCCTCTGTGCGAGCACTGCCATGGGCAGATGAGGCTGAGCAACAGCTTTCCAGGATAGCCCCTTCTGCCTGCCAGGTATCTGCAGACGTTCGCACTTTCGGAGCAGGGCTGCGAAAGGAGCCTGGCTGGGACACCAACTTTCCCAGGCTACGTTTGAAGTTTGAGGTGGCAAGACAAGCAATCAGCCCCATTCTCTGTGCCTCTATGCGAACAGTGCCATGGGCAGATGAGGCTGAGCAACAGCTTTCCAGGCTAGCCCCTTCTGGCTGCCAGCTATCTGCAGACGTTCGCATTTCAAGAGCAGGGCTGCGAAAGGATCCTAGCAGGTACACCATCTTTCCCAGGCTACGTTTGAAATTTGAGGTGGTAAGACAAGCAAGGAGCCCCATTCTCTGTGCCTCTGTGCGAGCACTGCCATGGGCAGATGAGGCTGAGCAACAGCTTTCCAGGATAGCCCCTTCTGCCTTCCAGCTATCTGCAGACGTTCGCACTTTCCGAGCAGGGCTGCGAAAGGATCCTGGCTGGGACAGCAACTTTCCCAGGCTACGTTGGAAGTTTGAGGTGGCAAGACAAGCAAGCAGCCCCATTCTCTGTGCCTCTGTGCGAGCACTGCCATGGGCAGATGAGGCTGAGCAACAGCTTTCCAGGATAGCCCCTTCTGGCTGCCAGCTATCTGCAGACGTTCGCATTTCAAGAGCAGGGCTGCGAAAGGAGCCTAGCAGGTACACCATCTTTCCCTGGCTACGTTTGAAGTTTGAGGTGGCAAGACAAGCAAGCAGCCCCATTCTCTGTGCCTCTATGCGAACAGTGCCATGGGCAGATGAGGCTGAGCAACAGCTTTCCAGGCTAGCCCCTTCTGGCTGCCAGCTATCTGCAGACGTTCGCATTTCAAGAGCAGGGCTGCGAAAGGAGCCTAGCAGGTACACCATCTTTCCCTGGCTACATTTGAAGTTTGAGGCGGCAAGACAAGCAAGCAGCCCCATTCTCTGTGCCTCTGTGCGAGCACTGCCATGGGCAGATGAGGCTGAGCAACAGCTTTCCAGGATAGCCCCTTCTGGCTGCCAGCTATCTGCAGACGTTCGCATTTCAAGAGCAGGGCTGCGAAAGGAGCCTAGCAGGTACACCATTTTTCCCAGGCTACGTTTGAAGTTTGAGGTGGCAAGACAAGCAAGCAGCCCCATTCTCTGTGCCTCTGTGCGAGCACTGCCATGGGCAGATGAGGCTGAGCAACAGCTTTCCAGGCTAGCCCCTTCTGGCTGCCAGCTATCTGCAGACGTTCGCACTTTCGGAGCAGGGCTGCGAAAGGAGCCTGGCTGGGACACCATCTTTCCCAGGCTACGTTTGAAGTTTGAGGTGGCAAGACAAGCAAGCAGCCCCATTCTCTGTGCCTCTGTGCGAGCACTGCTATGGGCAGATGAGGCTGAGCAACAGCTTTCCAGGATAGCCCCTTCTGCCTTGCCAGCTATCTGCAGACGTTCGCACTTTCGGAGCAGGGCTGTGATAGGAGCCTGGCAGGGACACCACCATTCCCAGCATGCGTTTGAAGTTTCAAGTGGCAAGATAAGCAAGCAGCCCCATTCTCTGTGCCTCTGTGCGAACAGTGCCATGGGCAGATGAGGCTGAGCAACACCTTTCCAGGCTAGCCCCTTCTGGCTGCCAGCTATCTGCAGACGTTCGCATTTCAAGAGCAGGGCTGCGAAAGGAGCCTAGAAGGTACACCAACTTTCCCAGGCTACGTTTGAAGTTTGAGGTGGCAAGACAAGCAAGCAGCCCCATTCTCTGTGCCTCTGTGCAAGCACTGCCATGGGCAGATGAGGCTGAGCAACAGCTTTCCAGGATAGCCCCTTCTGCCTGTCAGCTATCTGCAGACATTCGCACTTTCGGAGCAGGGCTGTGATAGGAGCCTGGCAGGGACACCACCATTCCCAGCATGCTTTTGAAGTTTCAAGTGGCAAGATAAGCAAGCAGCCCCATTCTCTGTGCCTCTATGCGAGCACTGCCATGGGCAGATGAGGCTGAGCAACAGCTTTCCAGGCTAGCCTCTTCTGCCTGCCAGCTATCTGCAGACGTTCGCATTTCAAGAGCAGGGCTGCGAAAGGAGCCTAGCAGGTACACCATCTTTCCCAGGCTACGTTTGAAGTTTGAGGTGGCAAGACAAGCAAGCAGCCCCATTCTCTGTGCCTCTATGCGAACAGTGCCATGGGCAGATGAGGCTGAGCAACAGCTTTCCAGGCTAGCCCCTTCTGGCTGCCAGCTATCTGCAGACGTTCGCATTTCAAGAGCAGGGCTGCGAAAGGAGCCTAGCAGGTACACCATCTTTCCCAGGCTACGTTTGAAATTTGAGGTGGTAAGACAAGCAAGGAGCCCCATTCTCTGTGCCTCTGTGCGAGCACTGCCATGGGCAGATGAGGCTGAGCAACAGCTTTCCAGGATAGCCCCTTCTGCCTTCCAGCTATCTGCAGACGTTCGCACTTTCGGAGCAGGGCTGCGAAAGGATCCTGGCTGGGACAGCAACTTTCCCAGGCTACGTTTGAAGTTTGAGGTGGCAAGACAAGCAAGCAGCCCCATTCTCTGTGCCTCTGTGCGAGCACTGCCATGGGCAGATGAGGCTGAGCAACAGCTTTCCAGGATAGCCCCTTCTGGCTGCCAGCTATCTGCAGACGTTCGCATTTCAAGAGCAGGGCTGCGAAAGGAGCCTAGCAGGTACACCATCTTTCCCTGGCTACGTTTGAAGTTTGAGGTGGCAAGACAAGCAAGCAGCCCCATTCTCTGTGCCTCTATGCGAACAGTGCCATGGGCAGATGAGGCTGAGCAACAGCTTTCCAGGCTAGCCCCTTCTGGCTGCCAGCTATCTGCAGACGTTCGCATTTCAAGAGCAGGGCTGCGAAAGGAGCCTAGCAGGTACACCATCTTTCCCAGGCTACGTTTGAAATTTGAGGTGGCAAGACAAGCAAGGAGCCCCATTCTCTGTGCCTCTGTGCGAGCACTGCCATGGGCAGATGAGGCTGAGCAACAGCTTTCCAGGATAGCCCGTTCTGGCTGTCAGCTATCTGCAGACTTTCGCACTTTCGGAGCAGGGCTGCGAAAGGAGCCTGGCTGGGACACCAACTTTCCCAGGCTACGTTTGAAGTTTGAGGTGGCAAGACAAGCAAGCAGCCCCATTCTCTGTGCCTCTGTGCGAGCACTGCCATGGGCAGATGAGGCTGAGCAACAGCTTTCCAGGATAGCCCCTTCTGCCTGCCAGGTATCTGCAGACGTTCGCACTTTCGGAGCAGGGCTGCGAAAGGAGCCTGGCTGGGACACCAACTTTCCCAGGCTACGTTTGAAGTTTGAGGTGGCAAGACAAGCAATCAGCCCCATTCTCTGTGCCTCTATGCGAACAGTGCCATGGGCAGATGAGGCTGAGCAACAGCTTTCCAGGCTAGCCCCTTCTGGCTGCCAGCTATCTGCAGACGTTCGCATTTCAAGAGCAGGGCTGCGAAAGGAGCCTGGCTGGGACACCAACTTTCCCAGGTTACGTTTGAAGTTTTAGTTGGCAAGACAAGCAAGGGGCCCCATTCTCTGTGCCTCTGTGCAAGCACTGCCATGGGCAGATGAGGCTGAGCAACAGCTTTCCAGGCTAGCCCTTTCTGGCTGCCAGCTATCTGCAGACGTTCGCACTTTCGGAGCAGGGCTGCGAAAGGATCCTGGCTGGGACACCAACTTTCCCAGGCTACGTTTGAAGTTTGAGGTGGCAAGACAAGCAAGCAGCCCCATTCTCTGTGCCTCTGTGCGAGCACTGCCATGGGCAGACGAGGCTGAGCAACAGCTTTCCAGGCTAGCACCTTCTGCCTGCCAGCTATCTGCAGACATTCGCACTTTCGGAGCAGGGCTGTGATAGGAGCCTGGCAGGGACACCACCATTCCCAGCATGCGTTTGAAGTTTCAAGTGGCAAGATAAGCAAGCAGCCCCATTCTCTGTGCCTCTATGCGAGCACTGCCATGGGCAGATGAGGCTGAGCAACAGCTTTCCAGGCTAGCCCCTTCTGGCTGCCAGCTATCTGCAGACGTTCTCATTTCAAGAGCAGGGCTGCGAAAGGAGCCTAGCAGGTACACCATCTTTCCCTGGCTACGTTTGAAGTTTGAGGTGGCAAGACAAGCAAGCAGCCCCATTCTCTGTGCCTCTGTGCGAGCACTGCCATGGGCAGATGAGGCTGAGCAACAGCTTTCCAGGCTAGCCCCTTCTGGCTGCCAGCTATCTGCAGACGTTCGCATTTCAAGAGCAGGGCTGCGAAAGGAGCCTAGCAGGTACACCATCTTTCCCAGGCTACGTTTGAAGTTTGAGGTGGCAAGACAAGCAAGGAGTCCCATTCTCTGTGCCTCTGTGCGAGCAGTGCCATGGGCAGATGAGGCTGAGCAACAGCTTTCCAGGCTAGCCCCTTCTGGCTGCCAGCTATCTGCAGACGTTCTCACTTTCGGAGCAGGGCTGCGAAAGGAGCCTGGCTGGGACACCAACTTTCCCAGGCTACGTTTGAAGTTTGAGGTGGCAAGACAAGCAAGCAGCCCCATTCTCTGTGCCTCTGTGCGAGCACTGCCATGGGCAGATGAGGCTGAGCAACAGCTTTCCAGGATAGCCCCTTCTGGCTGCCAGCTATCTGCAGACATTCGCATTTCAAGAGCAGGGCTGCGAAAGGAGCCTAGCAGGTACACCATCTTTCCCAGGCTACGTTTGAAGTTTGAGGTGGCAAGACAAGCAAGCAGCCCCATTCTCTGTGCCTCTGTGCGAGCACTGCCATGGGCAGATGAGGCTGAGCAACAGCTTTCCAGGCTAGCCCCTTCTGCCTGCCAGCTATCTGCAGACGTTCGCACTTTCGGAGCCGGGCTGCGAAAGGAGCCTGGCTGGGACACCAACTTTCCCAGGCTACGTTTGAAGTTTCAAGTGGCAAGACAAGCAAGCAGCCCCATTCTCTGTGCCTCTGTGCGAGCACTGCCATGGGCAGATGAGGCTGAGCAACAGCTTTCCAGGATAGCCCCTTCTGGCTGCCAGCTATCTGCAGACGTTCGCATTTCAAGAGCAGGGCTGCGAAAGGAGCCTAGCAGGTACACCATCTTTCCCAGGCTACGTTTGAAGATTGAGGTGGCAAGAGAAGCAAGGAGCCCCATTCTCTGTGCCTCTATGCGAACAGTGCCATGGGCAGATGAGGCTGAGCAACAGCTTTCCAGGCTAGCCCCTTCTGCCTGCCAGCTATCTGCAGACGTTCGCACTTTCGGAGCAGGACTGCGAAAAAAGCCTGGCTGGGACAGCAACTTTCCCAGACTACGTTTGAAGTTTGAGGTGGCAAGACAAGCAAGCAGCCCCATTCTCTGTGCCTCTGTGCGAGCACTGCCATGGGCAGATGAGGCTGAGCAACAGCTTTCCAGGCTAGCCCCTTCTGGCTGCCAGCTATCTGCAGACTTTCGCATTTGAAGAGCAGGGCTGCGAAAGGAGCCTAGCAGGTACACCATCTTTCCCAGGCTACGTTTGAAATTTGAGGTGGCAAGACAAGCAAGGAGCCCCATTCTCTGTGCCTCTGTGCGAGCACTGCCATGGGCAGATGAGGCTGAGCAACAGCTTTCCAGGATAGCCCCTTTTGGCTGCCAGCTATCTGCAGACATTCGCACTTTCCGAGCAGGGCTGCGAAAGGAGCCTGGCTGGGACACCAACTTTCCCAGGCTACGTTTGAAGTTTGAGGTGGCAAGACAAGCAAGCAGCCCCATTCTCTGTGCCTCTGTGCGAGCACTGCCATGGGCAGATGAGGCTGAGCAACAGCTTTCCAGGCTAGCCCCTTTTGGCTGCCAGCTATCTGCAGACGTTCGCATTTCAAGAGCAGGGCTGCGAAAGGAGCCTAGCAGGTACACCATCTTTCCCAGGCTACGTTTGAAATTTGAGGTGGTAAGACAAGCAAGGAGCCCCATTCTCTGTGCCTCTGTGCGAGCACTGCCATGGGCAGATGAGGCTGAGCAACAGCTTTCCAGGATAGCCCCTTCTGGCTGCCAGCTATCTGCAGACGTTCGCACTTTCCGAGCAGGGCTGCGAAAGGATCCTGGCTGGGACACCAACTTTCCCAGGCTACGTTTGAAGTTTGAGGTGGCAAGACAAGCAAGCAGCCCCATTCTCTGTGCCTCTGTGCGAGCACTGCCATGGGCAGATGAGGCTGAGCAACAGCTTTCCAGGCTAGCCCCTTCTGGCTGCCAGCTATCTGCAGACGTTCGCATTTCAAGAGCAGGGCTGCGAAAGGAGCCTAGCAGGTACACCATCTTTCCCTGGCTACGTTTGAAGTTTGAGGTGGCAAGACAAGCAAGCAGCCCCATTCTCTGTGCCTCTATGCGAACAGTGCCATGGGCAGATGAGGCTGAGCAACAGCTTTCCAGGATAGCCCCTTCTGCCTGCCAGCTATCTGCAGACGTTCGCATTTCAAGAGCAGGGCTGCGAAAGGAGCCTGGCTGGGACACCAACTTTCCCAGGTTACGTTTGAAGTTTTAGTTGGCAAGACAAGCAAGGGCCCCCATTCTCTTTGCCTCTGTGCAAGCACTGCCATGGGCAGATGAGGCTGAGCAACAGCTTTCCAGGCTAGCCCTTTCTGGCTGCCAGCTATCTGCAGACGTTCGCACTTTCGGAGCAGGGCTGCGAAAGGATCCTGGCTGGGACACCAACTTTCCCAGGCTACGTTTGAAGTTTGAGGTGGCAAGACAAGCAAGCAGCCCCATTCTCTGTGCCTCTGTGCGAGCACTGCCATGGGCAGACGAGGCTGAGCAACAGCTTTCCAGGCTAGCCCCTTCTGCCTGCCAGCTATCTGCAGACATTCGCACTTTCGGAGCAGGGCTGTGATAGGAGCCTGGCAGGGACACCACCATTCCCAGCATGCGTTTGAAGTTTCAAGTGGCAAGATAAGCAAGCAGCCCCATTCTCTGTGCCTCTATGCGAGCACTGCCATGGGCAGATGAGGCTGAGCAACAGCTTTCCAGGATAGCCCCTTCTGGCTGCCAGCTATCTGCAGACGTTCGCATTTCAAGAGCAGGGCTGCGAAAGGAGCCTAGCAGGTACACCATCTTTCCCTGGCTACGTTTGAAGTTTGAGGTGGCAAGACAAGCAAGCAGCCCCATTCTCTGTGCCTCTATGCGAACAGTGCCATGGGCAGATGAGGCTGAGCAACAGCTTTCCAGGCTAGCCCCTTCTGGCTGCCAGCTATCTGCAGACGTTCGCATTTCAAGAGCAGGGCTGCGAAAGGAGCCTAGCAGGTACACCATCTTTCCCAGGCTACGTTTGAAATTTGAGGTGGCAAGACAAGCAAGGAGCCCCATTCTCTGTGCCTCTGTGCGAGCAGTGCCATGGGCAGATGAGGCTGAGCAACAGCTTTCCAGGATAGCCCGTTCTCGCTGTCAGCTATCTGCAGACTTTCGCACTTTCTGAGCAGGGCTGCGAAAGGAGCCTGGCTGGGACACCAACTTTCCCAGGCTACGTTTGAAGTTTGAGGTGGCAAGACAAGCAAGTAGCCCCATTCTCTGTGCCTCTGTGCGAGCACTGCCATGGGCAGATGAGGCTGAGCAACAGCTTTCCAGGCTAGCCCCTTCTGGCTGCCAGCTATCTGCAGACGTTCGCATTTCAAGAGCAGGGCTGCGAAAGGAGCCTAGCAGGTACACCATCTTTCCCAGGCTACGTTTGAAGTTTGAGGTGGCAAGACAAGCAAGGAGTCCCATTCTCTGTGCCTCTGTGCGAGCAGTGCCATGGGCAGATGAGGCTGAGCAACAGCTTTCCAGGCTAGCCCCTTCTGGCTGCCAGCTATCTGCAGACGTTCGCACTTTCGGAGCAGGGCTGCGAAAGGAGCCTGGCTGAGACACCAACTTTCCCAGGTTACGTTTGAAGTTTGAGGTTGCAAGACAAGCAAGCAGCCCCATTCTCTGTGCCTCTGTGCGAGCACTGCCATGGGCAGATGAGGCTGAGCAACAGCTTTCCAGGCTAGCCCCTTCTGGCTGCCAGCTATCTGCAGACATTCCCATTTCAAGAGCAGGGCTGCGAAAGGAGCCTAGCAGGTACACCATCTTTCCCAGGCTACGTTTGAAGTTTGAGGTGGCAAGACAAGCAAGCAGCCCCATTCTCTGTGCCTCTGTGCGAGCACTGCCATGGGCAGATGAGGCTGAGCAACAGCTTTCCAGGCTAGCCCCTTCTGCCTGCCAGCTATCTGCAGACGTTCGCACTTTCGGAGCAGGGCTGCGAAAGGAGCCTGGCTGGGACACCAACTTTCCCAGGCTACGTTTGAAGTTTGAGGTGGCAAGACAAGCAAGCAGCCCCATTCTCTGTGCCTCTGTGCGAGCACTGCCATGGGCAGATGAGGCTGAGCAACAGCTTTCCAGGATAGCCCCTTCTGGCTGCCAGCTATCTGCAGACGTTCGCATTTCAAGAGCAGGGCTGCGAAAGGAGCCTAGCAGGTACACCATCTTTCCCAGGCTACGTTTGAAGACTGAGGTGGCAAGAGAAGCAAGGAGCCCCATTCTCTGTGCCTCTGTGCGAACAGTGCCATGGGCAGATGAGGCTGAGCAACAGCTTTCCAGGCTAGCCCCTTCTGCCTGCCAGCTATCTGCAGACGTTCGCACTTTCGGAGCAGGGCTGCGAAAAAAGCCTGGCTGGGACACCAACTTTCCCAGACTACGTTTGAAGTTTGAGGTGGCAAGACAAGCAAGCAGCCCCATTCTCTGTGCCTCTGTGCGAGCACTGCCATGGGCAGATGAGGCTGAGCAACAGCTTTCCAGGCTAGCCCCTTCTGGCTGCCAGCTATCTGCAGACTTTCGCATTTCAAGAGCAGGGCTGCGAAAGGAGCCTAGCAGGTACACCATCTTTCCCAGGCTACGTTTGAAATTTGAAGTGGCAAGACAAGCAAGGAGCCCCATTCTCTGTGCCTCTGTGCGAGCACTGCCATGGGCAGATGAGGCTGAGCAACAGCTTTCCAGGATAGCCCCTTTTGGCTGCCAGCTATCTGCAGACGTTCGCACTTTCCGAGCAGGGATGCGAAAGGAGCCTGGCTGGGACACCAACTTTCCCAGGCTACGTTTGAAGTTTGAGGTGGCAAGACAAGCAAGCAGCCCCATTCTCTGTGCCTCTGTGCGAGCACTGCCATGGGCAGATGAGGCTGAGCAACAGCTTTCCAGGCTAGCCCCTTCTGGCTGCCAGCTATCTGCAGACGTTCGCATTTCAAGAGCAGGGCTGCGAAAAGAGCCTAGCAGGTACACCATCTTTCCCAGGCTACGTTTGAAGTTTGAGGTGGCAAGACAAGCAAGGAGCACCATTCTCTGTGCCTCTGTGCGAGCACTGCCATGGGCAGATGAGGCTGAGCAACAGCTTTCCAGGATAGCCCCTTCTGCCTGCCAGCTATCTGCAGACGTTCGCATTTCAAGAGCAGGGCTGCGAAAGGAGCCTAGCAGGTACACCATCTTTCCCAGGCTACGTTTGAAGTTTGAGGTGGCAAGACAAGCAAGCAGCCCCATTCTCTGTGCCTCTATGCGAGCACTGCCATGGGCAGATGAGGCTGAGCAACAGCTTTCCAGGCTAGCCCCTTCTGGCTGCCAGCTATCTGCAGACGTTCGCATTTCAAGAGCAGGGCTGCGAAAGGAGCCTAGCAGGTACACCATCTTTCCCTGGCTACGTTTGAAGTTTGAGGTGGCAAGACAAGCAAGCAGACCCATTCTCTGTGCCTCTATGCGAACAGTGCCATGGGCAGATGAGGCTGAGCAACAGCTTTCCAGGCTAGCCCCTTCTGGCTGCCAACTATCTGCAGACGTTCGCATTTCAAGAGCAGGGCTGCGAAAGGAGCCTGGCTGGGACACCAACTTTCCCAGGCTACGTTTGAAGTTTTAGTTGGCAAGACAAGCAAGCAGCCCCATTCTCTGTGCCTCTATGCGAGCACTGCCATGGGCAGATGAGGCTGAGCAACAGCTTTCCAGGCTAGCCCCTTCTGGCTGCCAGCTATCTGCAGACGTTCGCATTTCAAGAGCAGGTCTGCGAAAGGAGCCTGGCTGGAACACCATCTTTCCCAGGCTACGTTTGAAGTTTGAGGTGGCAAGAGAAGCAAGGAGCCCCATTCTCTGTGCCTCTGTGCGAGCAGTGCCATGGGCAGATGAGGCTGAGCAACAGCTTTCCAGGCTAGCCCCTTCTGGCTGCCAGCTATCTGCAGACGTTCGCACTTTCGGAGCAGGGCTGTGATAGGAGCCTGGTAGAGACACCACCATTCCCAGCATGCTTTTGAAGTTTCAAGTGGGAAGATAAGCAAGGAGCCCCATTCTCTGTGCCTCTGTGCGAACAGTGCCATGTGCAGTTGAGGGTGAGCAACAGCTTTCCAGGCTAGCCCCTTCTGGCTGCCAGCTATCTGCAGACGTTCGCATTTCAAGAGCAGGGCTGCGAAAGGAGCCTAGCAGGTACACCATCTTTCCCAGGCTACGTTTGAAGTTTGAGGTGGCAAGACAAGCAAGGAGCCCCATTCTCTGTGCCTCTATGCGAGCACTGCCATGGGCAGATGAGGCTGAGCAACAGCTTTCCAGGATAGCCCCTTCTGGCTGCCAGCTATCTGCAGACGTTCGCACTTTCGGAGCAGGGCTGCGAAAGGAGCCTGGCTGGGACACCAACTTTCCCAGGCTACGTTTGAAGTTTGAGGTGGCAAGACAAGCAAACAGCCCCATTCTCTGTGCCTCTATGCGAGCACTGCCATGGGCAGATGAGGCTGAGCAACAGCTTTCCAGGCTAGCCCCTTCTGCCTGCCAGCTATCTGCAGACATTCGCACTTTCGGAGCAGGGCTGTGATAGGAGCCTGGCAGGGACACCACCATTCCCAGCATGCGTTTGAAGTTTCAAGTGGCAAGATAAGCAAGCAGCCCCATTCTCTGTGCCTCTATGCGAACAGTGCCATGGGCAGATGAGGCTGAGCAACAGCTTTCCAGGCTAGCCCCTTCTGCCTGCCAGCTATCTGCAGACGTTCGCATTTCAAGAGCAGGGCTGCGAAAGGAGCCTAGCAGGTACACCATCTTTCCCAGGCTACGTTTGAAGTTTGAGGTGGCAAGACAAGCAAGCAGCCCCATTCTCTGTGCCTCTGTGCGAGCACTGCCATGGGCAGATGAGGCTGAGCAACAGCTTTCCAGGCTAGCCCCTTCTGCCTGCCAGCTATCTGCAGACGTTCGCACTTTCGGAGCAGGGCTGTGATAGGAGCCTGGCAGGGACACCACCATTCCCAGCATGCTTTTGAAGTTTCAAGTGGCAAGATAAGCAAGCAGCCCCATTCTCTGTGCCTCTGTGCGAGCACTGCCATGGGCAGATGAGGCTGAGCAACAGCTTTCCAGGCTAGCCCTTTCTGGCTGCCAGCTATCTGCAGACGTTCGCATTTCAAGAGCAGGGCTGCGAAAGGAGCCTAGCAGGTACACCATCTTTCCCAGGCTACGTTTGAAGTTTTAGTTGGCAAGACAAGCAAGCAGCCCCATTCTCTGTGCCTCTGTGCGAGCACTGCCATGGGCAGATGAGGCTGAGCAACAGCTTTCCAGGCTAGCCCCTTCTGCCTGCCAGCTATCTGCAGACGTTCGCACTTTCAGAGCAGGGATGCGAAAGGAGCCTGGCTGGGACACCAACTTTCCCAGGCTACGTTTGAAGTTTGAGGTGGCAAGACAAGCAAGCACCCCCATTCTCTGTGCCTCTGTGCGAGCACTGCCATGGGCAGATGAGGCTGAGCAACAGCTTTCCAGGCTAGCACCTTCTGCCTTGCCAGCTATCTGCAGACGTTCGCATTTCAAGAGCAGGGCTGCGAAAGGAGCCTAGCAGGTACACCATCTTTCCCAGGCTACGTTTGAATTTTGAGGTGGCAAGACAAGCAAGGAGCACCATTCTCTGTGCCTCTGTGCGAACAGTGCCATGGGCAGATGAGGCTGAGCAACAGCTTTCCAGGCTAGCCCCTTCTGCCTGCCAGCTATCTGCAGACGTTCGCATTTCAAGAGCAGGGCTGCGAAAGGAGCCTAGCAGGTACACCATCTTTCCCTGGCTACGTTTGAAGTTTGAGGTGGCAAGACAAGCAAGCAGACCCATTCTCTGTGCCTCTATGCGAACAGTGCCATGGGCAGATGAGGCTGAGCAACAGCTTTCCAGGATAGCCCCTTCTGGCTGCCAGCTATCTGCAGACGTTCGCATTTCAAGAGCAGGGCTGCGAATGGAGCCTAGCAGGTACACCACCTTTCCCAGGCTACGTTTGAAGTTTGAGGTGGCAAGACAAGCAAGCAGCCCCATTCTCTGTGCCTCTGTGCGAGCACTGCCATGGGCAGATGAGGCTGAGCAACAGCTTTCCAGGCTAGCCCCTTCTGCCTGCCAGCTATCTGCAGACGTTCGCACTTTCGGAGCAGGGCGGTGATAGGAGCCTGGTAGGGACACCACCATTCCCAGCATGCTTTTGAAGTTTCAAGTGGCAAGATAAGCAAGGAGCCCCATTCTCTGTGCCTCTGTGCGAACAGTGCCATGTGCAGATGAGGCTGAGCAACAGCTTTCCAGGCTAGCCCCTTCTGGCTGCCAGCTATCTGCAGACGTTCGCATTTCAAGAGCAGGGCTGCGAAAGGAGCCTAGCAGGTACATCAACTTTCCCAGGCTACGTTTGAAGTTTGAGGTGGCAAGACAAGCAAGGAGCCCCATTCTCTGTGCCTCTATGCGAGCACTGCCATGGGCAGATGAGGCTGAGCAACAGCTTTCCAGGCTAGCCCCTTCTGGCTGCCAGCTATCTGCAGACGTTCGCACTTTCGGAGCAGGGCTGCGAAAGCAGCCTGGCTGGGACAGCAACTTTCCCAGGCTACGTTTGAAGTTTGAGGTGGCAAGACAAGCAAACAGCCCCATTCTCTGTGCCTCTATGCGAGCACTGCCATGGGCAGATGAGGCTGAGCAACAGCTTTCCAGGCTAGCCCCTTCTGGCTGCCAGCTATCTGCAGACGTTCGCATTTCAAGAGCAGGGCTGCGAAAAGAGCCTAGCAGGTACACCATCTTTCCCAGGCTACGTTTGAAGTTTGAGGTGGCAAGACAAGCAAGGAGCACCATTCTCTGTGCCTCTGTGCGAGCACTGCCATGGGCAGATGAGGCTGAGCAACAGCTTTCCAGGATAGCCCCTTCTGCCTGCCAGCTATCTGCAGACGTTCGCATTTCAAGAGCAGGGCTGCGAAAGGAGCCTAGCAGGTACACCATCTTTCCCAGGCTACGTTTGAAGTTTGAGGTGGCAAGACAAGCAAGCAGCCCCATTCTCTGTGCCTCTATGCGAGCACTGCCATGGGCAGATGAGGCTGAGCAACAGCTTTCCAGGCTAGCCCCTTCTGGCTGCCAGCTATCTGCAGACGTTCGCATTTCAAGAGCAGGGCTGCGAAAGGAGCCTAGCAGGTACACCATCTTTCCCTGGCTACGTTTGAAGTTTGAGGTGGCAAGACAAGCAAGCAGACCCATTCTCTGTGCCTCTATGCGAACAGTGCCATGGGCAGATGAGGCTGAGCAACAGCTTTCCAGGCTAGCCCCTTCTGGCTGCCAACTATCTGCAGACGTTCGCATTTCAAGAGCAGGGCTGCGAAAGGAGCCTGGCAGGGACACCAACTTTCCCAGGCTACGTTTGAAGTTTTAGTTGGCAAGACAAGCAAGCAGCCCCATTCTCTGTGCCTCTATGCGAGCACTGCCATGGGCAGATGAGGCTGAGCAACAGCTTTCCAGGCTAGCCCCTTCTGGCTGCCAGCTATCTGCAGACGTTCGCATTTCAAGAGCAGGTCTGCGAAAGGAGCCTGGCTGGGACACCATCTTTCCCAGGCTACGTTTGAAGTTTGAGGTGGCAAGAGAAGCAAGGAGCCCCATTCTCTGTGCCTCTGTGCGAGCAGTGCCATGGGCAGATGAGGCTGAGCAACAGCTTTCCAGGATAGCCCCTTCTGGCTGCCAGCTATCTGCAGACGTTCGCACTTTCGGAGCAGGGCTGTGATAGGAGCCTGGTAGAGACACCACCATTCCCAGCATGCTTTTGAAGTTTCAAGTGGGAAGATAAGCAAGGAGCCCCATTCTCTGTGCCTCTGTGCGAACAGTGCCATGTGCAGTTGAGGGTGAGCAACAGCTTTCCAGGCTAGCCCCTTCTGGCTGCCAGCTATCTGCAGACGTTCGCATTTCAAGAGCAGGGCTGCGAAAGGAGCCTAGCAGGTACACCATCTTTCCCAGGCTACGTTTGAAGTTTGAGGTGGCAAGACAAGCAAGGAGCCCCATTCTCTGTGCCTCTATGCGAGCACTGCCATGGGCAGATGAGGCTGAGCAACAGCTTTCCAGGCTAGCCCCTTCTGGCTGCCAGCTATCTGCAGACGTTCGCACTTTCGGAGCAGGGCTGCGAAAGGAGCCTGGCTGGGACACCAACTTTCCCAGGCTACGTTTGAAGTTTGAGGTGGCAAGACAAGCAAACAGCCCCATTCTCTGTGCCTCTATGCGAGCACTGCCATGGGCAGATGAGGCTGAGCAACAGCTTTCCAGGCTAGCCCCTTCTGGCTGCCAGCTATCTGCAGACGTTCGCATTTCAAGAGCAGGGCTGCGAAAGGAGCCTAGCAGGTACACCATCTTTCCCAGGCTACGTTTGAAGTTTGAGGTGGCAAGACAAGCAAGCAGCCCCATTCTCTGTGCCGCTGTGCGAGCACTGCCATGGGCAGATGAGGCTGAGCAACAGCTTTCCAGGCTAGCCCCTTCTGCCTGCCAGCTATCTGCAGACGTTCGCACTTTCGGAGCAGGGCTGTGACAGGAGCCTGGCAGGGACACCACCATTCCCAGTATGCTTTTGACGTTTCAAGTGGCAAGATAAGCAAGCAGCCCCATTCTCTGTGCCTCTGTGCGAACAGTGCCATGTGCAGATGAGGCTGAGCAACAGCTTTCCAGGCTAGCCCCTTCTGGCTGCCAGCTATCTGCAGACGTTCGCACTTTCGGAGCAGGGCTGCGAAATAAGCCTGGCTGGGACACCAACTTTCCCAGGATACGTTTGAAGTTTTAGTTGGCAAGACAAGAAAGCAGCCCCATTCTCTGTGCCTCTATGCGAGCACTGCCATGGGCAGATGAGGCTGAGCAACAGCTTTCCAGGCTAGCCCCTTCTGCCTGCCAGCTATCTGCAGACATTCGCACTTTCGGAGCAGGGCTGTGATAGGAGCCTGGCAGGGACACCACCATTCCCAGCATGCGTTTGAAGTTTCAAGTGGCAAGATAAGCAAGCAGCCCCATTCTCTGTGCCTCTATGCGAACAGTGCCATGGGCAGATGAGGCTGAGCAACAGCTTTCCAGGCTAGCCCCTTCTGGCTGCCAGCTATCTGCAGACGTTCGCATTTCAAGAGCAGGGCTGCGAAAGGAGCCTAGCAGGTACACCATCTTTCCCAGGCTACGTTTGAAGTTTGAGGTGGCAAGACAAGCAAGCAGCCCCATTCTCTGTGCCTCTGTGCGAGCACTGCCATGGGCAGATGAGGCTGAGCAACAGCTTTCCAGGATAGCCCCTTCTGCCTGCCAGCTATCTGCAGACGTTCGCACTTTCGGAGCAGGGCTGTGATAGGAGCCTGGCAGGGACACCACCATTCCCAGCATGCTTTTGAAGTTTCAAGTGGCAAGATAAGCAAGCAGCCCCATTCTCTGTGCCTCTGTGCGAGCACTGCCATGGGCAGATGAGGCTGAGCAACAGCTTTCCAGGCTAGCCCTTTCTGGCTGCCAGCTATCTGCAGACGTTCGCATTTCAAGAGCAGGGCTGCGAAAGGAGCCTAGCAGGTACACCATCTTTCCCAGGCTACGTTTGAAGTTTGAGGTGGCAAGACAAGCAAGCAGCCCCATTCTCTGTGCCTCTGTGCGAGCACTGCCATGGGCAGATGAGGCTGAGCAACAGCTTTCCAGGCTAGCCCCTTCTGCCTGCCAGCTATCTGCAGACGTTCGCACTTTCCGAGCAGGGATGCGAAAGGAGCCTGGCTGGGACACCAACTTTCCCAGGCTACGTTTGAAGTTTGAGGTGGCAAGACAAGCAAGCAGCCCCATTCTCTGTGCCTCTGCGCGAGCACTGCCATGGGCAGATGAGGCTGAGCAACAGCTTTCCAGGCTAGCACCTTCTGCCTTGCCAGCTATCTGCAGACGTTCGCATTTCAAGAGCAGGGCTGCGAAAGGAGCCTAGCAGGTACACCATCTTTCCCAGGCTACGTTTGAATTTTGAGGTGGCAAGACAAGCAAGGAGCACCATTCTCTGTGCCTCTGTGCGAGCAGTGCCATGGGCAGATGAGGCTGAGCAACAGCTTTCCAGGCTAGCCCCTTCTGCCTGCCAGCTATCTGCAGACGTTCGCATTTCAAGAGCAGGGCTGCGAAAGGAGCCTAGCAGGTACACCATCTTTCCCTGGCTACGTTTGAAGTTTGAGGTGGCAAGACAAGCAAGCAGACCCATTCTCTGTGCCTCTATGCGAACAGTGCCATGGGCAGATGAGGCTGAGCAACAGCTTTCCAGGATAGCCCCTTCTGGCTGCCAGCTATCTGCAGACGTTCGCATTTCAAGAGCAGGGCTGCGAATGGAGCCTAGCAGGTACACCACCTTTCCCAGGCTACGTTTGAAGTTTGAGGTGGCAAGACAAGCAAGCAGCCCCATTCTCTGTGCCTCTGTGCGAGCAGTGCCATGGGCAGATGAGGCTGAGCAACAGCTTTCCAGGCTAGCACCTTCTGGCTGCCAGCTATCTGCAGACGTTCGCACTTTCGGAGCAGGGCTGCGAAAGGAGCCTGGCTGGGACACCAACTTTCCCAGGCTACGTTTGAAGTTTGAGGTGGCAAGACAAGCTAGCAGCCCCATTCTCTGTGCCTCTGTGCAAGCACTGCCATGGGCAGATGAGGCTGAGCAACAGCTTTCCAGGCTAGACCCTTCTGGCTGCCAGCTATCTGCAGACGTTCGCATTTCAAGAGCAGGGCTGCGAAAGGAGCCTAGCAGGTACACCATCTTTCCCAGGCTACGTTTGAAATTTGAGGTGGCAAGAGAAGCAAGGAGCCCTATTCTCTGTGCCTCTGTGCGAGCAGTGCCATGGGCAGATGAGGCTGAGCAACAGCTTTCCAGGCTAGCCCCTTCTGGCTGCCAGCTATCTGCAGACGTTCGCACTTTCGGAGCAGGGCGGTGATAGGAGCCTGGTAGGGACACCACCATTCCCAGCATGTTTTTGAAGTTTCAAGTGGCAAGATAAGCAAGGAGCCCCATTCTCTGTGCCTCTGTGCGAACAGTGCCATGTGCAGATGAGGCTGAGAAACAGCTTTCCAGGCTAGCCCCTTCTGGCTGCCAGCTATCTGCAGACGTTCGCATTTCAAGAGCAGGGCTGCGAAAGGAGCCTAGCAGGTACATCAACTTTCCCAGGCTACGTTTGAAGTTTGAGGTGGCAAGACAAGCAAGGAGCCCCATTCTCTGTGCCTCTATGCGAGCACTGCCATGGGCAGATGAGGCTGAGCAACAGCTTTCCAGGCTAGCCCCTTCTGGCTGCCAGCTATCTGCAGACGTTCGCACTTTCGGAGCAGGGCTGCGAAAGCAGCCTGGCTGGGACAGCAACTTTCCCAGGCTACGTTTGAAGTTTGAGGTGGCAAGACAAGCAAACAGCCCCATTCTCTGTGCCTCTATGCGAGCACTGCCATGGGCAGATGAGGCTGAGCAACAGCTTTCCAGGATAGCCCCTTCTGGCTGCCAGCTATCTGCAGACGTTCGCATTTCAAGAGCAGGGCTGCGAAAGGAGCCTAGCAGGTACACCATCTTTCCCAGGCTACGTTTGAAGTTTGAGGTGGCAAGACAAGCAAGCAGCCCCATTCTCTGTGCCTCTGTGCGAGCACTGCCATGGGCAGATGAGGCTGAGCAACAGCTTTCCAGGCTAGCCCTTTCTGGCTGCCAGCTATCTGCAGACGTTCGCATTTCAAGAGCAGGTCTGCGAAAGGAGCCTAGCAGGTACAACGTCTTTCCCAGGCTACGTTTGAAGTTTGAGGTGGCAAGACAAGCAAGCAGCCCCATTCTCTGTGCCTCTGTGCGAGCACTGCCATGGGCAGATGAGGCTGAGCAACAGCTTTCCAGGCTAGCCCCTTCTGGCTGCCAGCTATCTGCAGACGTTCGCACTTTCGGAGCAGGGCTGCGAAAGGAGCCTGGCTGGGACACCAACTTTCCCAGGCTACGTTTGAAGTTTGAGGTGGCAAGACAAGCAAGCAGCCCCATTCTCTGTGCCTCTGTGCGAGCACTGCCATGGGCAGATGAGGCTGAGCAACAGCTTTCCAGGATAGCCCCTTCTGGCTGCCAGCTATCTGCAGACGTTCGCATTTCAAGAGCAGGGCTGCGAAAGGAGCCTAGCAGGTACACCATCTTTCCCAGGCTACGTTTGAAGATTGAGGTGGCAAGAGAAGCAAGGAGCCCCATTCTCTGTGCCTCTGTGCGAACAGTGCCATGGGCAGATGAGGCTGAGCAACAGCTTTCCAGGCTAGCCCCTTCTGCCTGGCAGCTATCTGCAGACGTTCGCACTTTCGGAGCAGGGCTGCGAAAGGAGCCTGGCTGGGACACCAACTTTCCCAGACTACGTTTGAAGTTTGAGGTGGCAAGACAAGCAAGCAGCCCCATTCTCTGTGCCTCTGTGCGAGCACTGCCATGGGCAGATGAGGCTGAGCAACAGCTTTCCAGGCTAGCCCCTTCTGGCTGCCAGCTATCTGCAGACGTTCGCACTTTCCGAGCAGGGCTGCGAAAGGAGCCTGGCTGGGACACCAACTTTCCCAGGCTACGTTTGAAGTTTGAGGTGGCAAGACAAGCAAGCAGCCCCATTCTCTGTGCCTCTGTGCGAGCACTGCCATGGGCAGATGAGGCTGAGCAACAGCTTTCCAGGCTAGCCCCTTCTGGCTGCCAGCTATCTGCAGACGTTCACATTTCAAGAGCAGGGCTGCGAAAGGATCCTAGCAGGTACACCATCTTTCCCAGGCTACGTTTGAAATTTGAGGTGGCAAGACAAGCAAGGAGCCCCATTCTCTGTGCCTCTGTGCAAGCACTGCCATGGGCAGATGAGGCTGAGCAACAGCTTTCCAGGCTAGCCCCTTCTGGCTGCCAGCTATCTGCAGACGTTCGCACTTTCCGAGCAGGGCTGCGAAAGGAGCCTGGCTGGGACACCAACTTTCCCAGGCTACGTTTGAAGTTTGAGGTGGCAAGACAAGCAAGCAGCCCCATTCTCTGTGCCTCTGTGCGAGCACTGCCATGGGCAGATGAGGCTGAGCAACAGCTTTCCAGGCTAGCCCCTTCTGGCTGCCAGCTATCTGCAGACGTTCGCATTTCAAGAGCAGGGCTGCGAAAGGAGCCTAGCAGGTACACCATCTTTCCCAGGCTACGTTTGAAGTTTGAGGTGGCAAGACAAGCAAGGAGCACCATTCTCTGTGCCTCTGTGCGAGCAGTGCCATGGGCAGATGAGGCTGAGCAACAGCTTTCCAGGCTAGCCCCTTCTGCCTGCCAGCTATCTGCAGACGTTCGCATTTCAAGAGCAGGGCTGCGAAAGGAGCCTAGCAGGTACACCATCTTTCCCAGGCTACGTTTGAAGTTTGAGGTGGCAAGACAAGCAAGCAGCCCCATTCTCTGTGCCTCTGTGCGAGCACTGCCATGGGCAGATGAGGCTGAGCAACAGCTTTCCAGGATAGCCCCTTCTGGCTGCCAGCTATCTGCAGACGTTCGCACTTTCGGAGCAGGGCTGTGATAGGAGCCTGGCAGGGACACCACCATTCCCAGCATGCTTTTGAAGTTTCAAGTGGCAAGACAAGCAAGCAGCCCCATTCTCTGTGCCTCTGTGCGAGCACTGCCATGGGCAGATGAGGCTGAGCAACAGCTTTCCAGGCTAGCCCCTTCTGGCTGCCAGCTATCTGCAGACGTTCGCATTTCAAGAGCAGGGCTGCGAAAGGATCCTAGCAGGTACACCATCTTTCCCAGGCTACGTTTGAAGTTTGAGGTGGCAAGAGAAGCAAGGAGCCCCATTCTCTGTGCCTCTGTGCGAGCAGTGCCATGGGCAGATGAGGCTGAGCAACAGCTTTCCAGGCTAGCCCCTTCTGGCTGCCAGCTATCTGCAGACGTTCGCACTTTCGGAGCAGGGCTGCGAAAGGAGCCTGGCTGGGACACCAACTTTCCCAGGCTACGTTTGAAGTTTGAGGTGGCAAGACAAGCAAGCAGCCCCAGTCTCTGTGCCTCTGTGCGAGCACTGCCATGGGCAGATGAGGCTGAGCAACAGCTTTCCAGGCTAGCCCCTTCTGGCTGCCAGCTATCTGCAGACGTTCGCATTTCAAGAGCAGGGCTGCGAAAGGAGCCTAGCAGGTACACCATCTTTCCCAGGCTACGTTTGAAGTTTTAGTTGGCAAGACAAGCAAGCAACCCCATTCTCTGTGCCTCTGTGCGAGCACTGCCATGGACAGATGAGGCTGAGCAACAGCTTTCCAGGCTAGCACCTTCTGGCTGCCAGCTATCTGCAGACGTTCGCACTTTCGGAGCAGGGCTGCGAAAGGAGCCTGGCTGGGACACCAACTTTCCCAGGCTACGTTTGAAGTTTGAGGTGGCAAGACAAGCAAACAGCCCCATTCTCTGTGCCTCTGTGCGAGCACTGCCATGGGCAGATGAGGCTGAGCAACAGCTTTCCAGGCTAGCCCCTTCTGGCTGCAAGCTCTCTGCAGACGTTCGCACTTTCGGAGCAGGGCTGCGAAAGGAGCCTGGCTGGGACACCAACTTTCCCAGGCTACGTTTGAAGTTTGAGGTGGCAAGACAAGCAAGCAGTCCCATTCTCTGTGCCTCTGTGCGAGCAGTGCCATGGGCAGATGAGGCTGAGCAACAGCTTTCCAGGCTAGCCCCTTCTGGCTGCCAGCTATCTGCAGACGTTCGCACTTTCGGAGCAGGGCTGCGAAAGGAGCCTAGCAGGTACACCATCTTTCCCAGGCTACGTTTGAAGTTTGAGGTGGCAAGACAAGCAAGCAGCCCCATTCTCTGTGCCTCTGTGCGAGCACTGCCATGGGCAGATGAGGCTGAGCAACAGCTTTCCAGGCTAGCCCCTTCTGCCTGCCAGCTATCTGCAGACGTTCGCATTTCAAGAGCAGGGCTGCGAAAGGAGCCTAGCAGGTACACCATCTTTCCCAGGCTACGTTTGAAGTTTGAGGTGGCAAGACAAGCAAGGAGCCCCATTCTCTGTGCGAGCAATGCCATGGGCAGATGAGGCTGAGCAACAGCTTTCCAGGCTAGCCCCTTCTGCCTGCCAGCTATCTGCAGACGTTCGCACTTTCGGAGCAGGGCTGCGAAAGGAGCCTGGCTGGGACACCAACTTTCCCAGGCTACGTTTGAAGTTTGAGGTGGCAAGACAAGCAAGCAGCCCCATTCTCTGTGCCTCTGTGCGAGCACTGCCATGCGCAGATGAGGCTTAGCAACAGCTTTCCAGGATAGCCCCTTCTGCCTTGCCAGTTATCTGCAGACGTTCGCACTTTCGGAGCAGGGCTGTGATAGGAGCCTGGCAGGGACACCACCATTCCCAGCATGCGTTTGAAGTTTCAAGTGGCAAGATAAGCAAGCAGCCCCATTCTCTGTGCCTCTGTGCGAGCACTGCCATGGGCAGATGAGGCTGAGCAACAGCTTTCCAGGATTGCCCCTTCTGGCTGCCAGCTATCTGCAGACGTTCGCATTTCAAGAGCAGGGGTGCGAAGGGAGCCTAGCAGGTACACCATCTTTCCCAGGCTACGTTTGAAGTTTGAGGTGGCAAGACAAGCAAGGAGCCCCATTCTCTGTGCCTCTGTGCAAGCACTGCCATGGGCAGATGAGGCTGAGCAACAGCTTTCCAGGCTAGCCCTTTCTGGCTGCCAGCTATCTGCAGACGTTCGCACTTTCGGAGCAGGGCTGCGAAAGGATCCTGGCTGGGACACCAACTTTCCCAGGCTACGTTTGAAGTTTTAGTTGGCAAGACAAGCAAGCAGCCCCATTCTCTGTGCCTCTGTGCGAGCACTGCCATGGGCAGATGAGGCTGAGCAACAGCTTTCCAGGCTAGCCCCTTCTGCCTGCCAGCTATCTGCAGATGTTCGCACTTTCGGAGCAGGGCTGTGATAGGAGCCTGGCAGTGACACCACCATTCCCAGCATGCGTTTGAAGTTTCAAGTGGCAAGATAAGCAAGGAGCCCCATTCTCTGTGCCTCTATGCGAACAGTGCCATGGGCAGATGAGGCTGAGCAACAGCTTTCCAGGCTAGCCCCTTCTGGCTGCCAGCTATCTGCAGACGTTCGCATTTCAAGAGCAGGGCTGCGAAAGGAGCCTGGCTGGGACACCAACTTTCCCAGGCTACGTTTGAAGTTTTAGTTGGCAAGACAAGCAAGCAGCCCCATTCTCTGTGCCTCTGTGCGAGCACTGCCATGGGCAGATGAGGCTGAGCAACAGCTTTCCAGGCTAGCCCCTTCTGCCTGCCAGCTATCTGCAGACGTTGCATTTCAAGAGCAGGGCTGCGAAAGGAGCCTGGCAGGTACACCATCTTTCCCGGGCTACGTTTGAAGTTTGAGGTGGCAAGACAAGCAAGCAGCCCCATTCTCTGTGCCTCTGTGCGAGCACTGCCATGGGCAGATGAGGCTGAGCAACAGCTTTCCAGGCTAGCCCCTTCTGGCTGCCAGCTATCTGCCGATGTTCGCACTTTCGGAGCAGGGCTGTGATAGGAGCCTGGCAGGGACACCACCATTCCCAGCATGCGTTTGAAGTTTCAGGTGGCAAGATAAGCAAGCAGCCCCATTCTCTGTGCCTCTGCGCGAACAGTGCCATGGGCAGATGAGGCTGAGCAACAGCTTTCCAGGCTAGCCCCTTCTGGCTGCCAGCTATCTGCAGACGTTCGCATTTCAAGAGCAGGGCTGCGAAAGGAGCCTAGCAGGTACACCATCTTTCCCAGGCTACGTTTGAAGTTTGAGGTGGCAAGACAAGCAAGGAGCCCCATTCTCTGTGCGAGCAATGCCATGGGCAGATGAGGCTGAGCAACAGCTTTCCAGGCTAGCCCCTTCTGCCTGCCAGCTATCTGCAGACGTTCGCACTTTCGGAGCAGGGCTGCGAAAGGAGCCTGGCAGGAACACCAACTTTCCCAGGCTACGTTTGAAGTTTGAGGTGGCAAGACAAGCAAGCAGCCCCATTCTCTGTGCCTCTGTGCGAGCACTGCCATGCGCAGATGAGGCTTAGCAACAGCTTTCCAGGATAGCCCCTTCTGCCTTGCCAGTTATCTGCAGACGTTCGCACTTTCGGAGCAGGGCTGTGATAGGAGCCTGGCAGGGACACCACCATTCCCAGCATGCTTTTGAAGTTTCAAGTGGCAAGATAAGCAAGCAGCCCCATTCTCTGTGCCTCTGTGCGAGCACTGCCATGGGCAGATGAGGCTGAGCAACAGCTTTCCAGGATTGCCCCTTCTGGCTGCCAGCTATGTGCAGACGTTCGCATTTCAAGAGCAGGGCTGCGAAGGGAGCCTAGCAGGTACACCATCTTTCCCTGGCTACGTTTGAAGTTTGAGGTGGCAAGACAAGCAAGGAGCCCCATTCTCTGTGCCTCTGTGCAAGCACTGCCATGGGCAGATGAGGCTGAGCAACAGCTTTCCAGGCTAGCCCTTTCTGGCTGCCAGCTATCTGCAGACGTTCGCACTTTCGGAGCAGGGCTGCGAAAGGATCCTGGCTGGGACACCAACTTTCCCAGGCTACGTTTGAAGTTTGAGGTGGCAAGACAAGCAAGCAGCCCCATTCTCTGTGCCTCTGTGCGAACACTGCCATGGGCAGATGAGGCTGAGCAACAGCTTTCCAGGCTAGCCTCTTCTGCCTGCCAGCTATCTGCAGACATTCGCACTTTCGGAGCAGGGCTGTGATAGGAGCCTGGCAGGGACACCACCATTCCCAGCATGCGTTTGAAGTTTCAAGTGGCAAGATAAGCAAGCAGCCCCATTCTCTGTGCCTCTATGCGAACAGTGCCATGGGCAGATGAGGCTGAGCAACAGCTTTCCAGGCTAGCCCCTTCTGGCTGCCAGCTATCTGCAGACGTTCGCACTTTCGGAGCAGGGCTGCGAAAGGAGCCTGGCTGGGACACCAACTTTCCCAGGCTACGTTTGAAGTTTGAGGTGGCAAGACAAGCAAGCAGCCCCATTCTCTGTGCCTCTGTGCGAGCACTGCCATGGGCAGATGAGGCTGAGCAACAGCTTTCCAGGCTAGCCCCTTCTGCCTGGCAGCTATCTGCAGACGTTCACACTTTCGGAGCAGGGCTGTGATAGGAGGCTGGCAGGGACACCACCATTCCCAGCATGCGTTTGAAGTTTCAAGTGGCAAGATAAGCAAGCAGCCCCATTCTCTGTGCCTCTATGCGAGCACTGCCATGGGCAGATGAGGCTGAGCAACAGCTTTCCAGGCTAGCACCTTCTGGCTGCCAGCTATCTGCAGACGTTCGCATTTCAAGAGCAGGGCTGCGAAAGGAGCCTGGCTGGGACACCAACTTTCCCAGGCTACGTTTGAAGTTTGAGGTTGGCAAGACAAGCAAGCAGCCCCATTCTCTGTGCCTCTGTGCGAGCACTGCCATGGGCAGATGAGGCTGAGCAACAGCTTTCCAGGCTAGCCCCTTCTGGCTGCCAGCTATCTGCAGACGTTCGCACTTTCCGAGCAGGGCTGCGAAAGGAGCCTGGCTGGGACACTAACTTTCCCAGGCTACGTTTGAAGTTTGAGGTGGCAAGACAAGCAAGGAGCCCCATTCTCTGTGCCTCTGTGCGAGCACTGCCATGGGCAGATGAGGCTGAGCAACAGCTTTCCAGGATAGCACCTTCTGGCTGCCAGCTATCTGCAGACATTCGCACTTTCGGAGCAGGGCTGTGATAGGAGCCTGGCAGGGACACCACCATTCCCAGCATGCTTTTGAAGTTTCAAGTGGCAAGAGAAGCAAGGAGCCCCATTCTCTGTGCCTCTGTGCGAGCACTGCCATGGGCAGATGAGGCTGAGCAACAGCTTTCCAGGATAGCCCCTTCTGGCTGCCAGCTATCTGCAGACGTTTGCATTTCAAGAGCAGGGCTGTGATAGGAGCCTAGCTGGTACACCATCTTTCCCAGGCTACGTTTGAAGTTTGAGGTGGCAAGACAAGCAATCAGCCCCATTCTCTGTGCCTCTATGCGAGCACTGCCATGGGCAGATGAGGCTGAGCAACAGCTTTCCAGGCTAGCACCTTCTGGCTGCCAGCTATCTGCAGACGTTCGCATTTCAAGAGCAGGGCTGCGAAAGGAGCCTGGCTGGGACACCAACTTTCCCAGGCTACGTTTGAAGTTTGAGGTGGCAAGACAAGCAAGGAGCCCCATTCTCTGTGCCTCTGTGCGAGCACTGCCATGGGCAGATGAGGCTGAGCAACAGCTTTCCAGGATAGCACCTTCTGGCTGCCAGCTATCTGCAGACATTCGCACTTTCGGAGCAGGGCTGTGATAGGAGCCTGGCAGGGACACCACCATTCCCAGCATGCTTTTGAAGTTTCAAGTGGCAAGAGAAGCAAGGAGCCCCATTCTCTGTGCCTCTGTGCGAGCACTGCCATGGGCAGATGAGGCTGAGCAACAGCTTTCCAGGATAGCCCCTTCTGGCTGCCAGCTATCTGCAGACGTTTGCATTTCAAGAGCAGGGCTGTGATAGGAGCCTAGCTGGTACACCATCTTTCCCAGGCTACGTTTGAAGTTTGAGGTGGCAAGACAAGCAATCAGCCCCATTCTCTGTGCCTCTATGCGAGCACTGCCATGGGCAGATGAGGCTGAGCAACAGCTTTCCAGGCTAGCACCTTCTGGCTGCCAGCTATCTGCAGACGTTCGCATTTCAAGAGCAGGGCTGCGAAAGGAGCCTGGCTGGGACACCAACTTTCCCAGGCTACGTTTGAAGTTTGAGGTTGGCAAGACAAGCAAGCAGCCCCATTCTCTGTGCCTCTGTGCGAGCACTGCCATGGGCAGATGAGGCTGAGCAACAGCTTTCCAGGCTAGCCCCTTCTGGCTGCCAGCTATCTGCAGACGTTCGCACTTTCGGAGCAGGGCTGCGAAAGGAGCCTGGCTGGGACACTAACTTTCCCAGGCTACGTTTGAAGTTTGAGGTGGCAAGACAAGCAAGGAGCCCCATTCTCTGTGCCTCTGTGCGAGCACTGCCATGGGCAGATGAGGCTGAGCAACAGCTTTCCAGGATAGCACCTTCTGGCTGCCAGCTATCTGCAGACATTCGCACTTTCGGAGCAGGGCTGTGATAGGAGCCTGGCAGGGACACCACCATTCCCAGCATGCTTTTGAAGTTTCAAGTGGCAAGAGAAGCAAGGAGCCCCATTCTCTGTGCCTCTGTGCGAGCACTGCCATGGGCAGATGAGGCTGAGCAACAGCTTTCCAGGATAGCCCCTTCTGGCTGCCAGCTATCTGCAGACGTTTGCATTTCAAGAGCAGGGCTGTGATAGGAGCCTAGCTGGTACACCATCTTTCCCAGGCTACGTTTGAAGTTTGAGGTGGCAAGACAAGCAATCAGCCCCATTCTCTGTGCCTCTATGCTAACAGTGCCATGGGCAGATGAGGCTGAGCAACAGCTTTCCAGGCTAGCATTTTCTGGCTGCCAGCTATCTGCAGACGTTCGGATTTCAAGAGCAGGGCTGCGAAAGGAACCTAGCAGGTACACCATCTTTCCCAGGCTACGTTTGAAGTTTGAGGTGGCAAGACAAGCAAGCAGCCCCATTCTCTGTGCCTCTGTGCGAGCACTGCCATGGGCAGATGAGGCTGAGCAACAGCTTTACAGGCTAGCCCCTTCTGACTGCCAGCTATCTGCCGATGTTCGCACTTTCGGAGCAGGGCTGTGATAGGAGCCTGGCAGGGACACCACCATTCCCAGCATGCGTTTGAAGTTTCAAGTGGCAAGATAAGCAAGCAGCCCCATTCTCTGTGCCTCTGCGCGAACAGTGCCATGGGCAGATGAGGCTGAGCAACAGCTTTCCAGGCTAGCCCCTTCTGGCTGCCAGCTATCTGCAGACGTTCGCATTTCAAGAGCAGGGCTGCGAAAGGAGCCTAGCAGGTACACCATCTTTCCCAGGCTACGTTTGAAGTTTGAGGTGGCAAGACAAGCAAGGAGCCCCATTCTCTGTGCGAGCAATGCCATGGGCAGATGAGGCTGAGCAACAGCTTTCCAGGCTAGCCCCTTCTGCCTGCCAGCTATCTGCAGACGTTCGCACTTTCGGAGCAGGGCTGCGAAAGGAGCCTGGCAGGAACACCAACTTTCCCAGGCTACGTTTGAAGTTTGAGGTGGCAAGACAAGCAAGCAGCCCCATTCTCTGTGCCTCTGTGCGAGCACTGCCATGCGCAGATGAGGCTTAGCAACAGCTTTCCAGGATAGCCCCTTCTGCCTTGCCAGTTATCTGCAGAAGTTCGCACTTTCGGAGCAGGGCTGTGATAGGAGCCTGGCAGGGACACCACCATTCCCAGCATGCATTTGAAGTTTCAAGTGGCAAGATAAGCAAGCAGCCCCATTCTCTGTGCCTCTGTGCGAGCACTGCCATGGGCAGATGAGGCTGAGCAACAGCTTTCCAGGATTGCCCCTTCTGGCTGCCAGCTATGTGCAGACGTTCGCATTTCAAGAGCAGGGCTGCGAAAGGAGCCTAGCAGGTACACCATCTTTCCCAGGCTACGTTTGAAGTTTGAGGTGGCAAGACAAGCAAGCAGCCCCATTCTCTGTGCCTCTGTGCAAGCACTGCCATGGGCAGATGAGGCTGAGCAACAGCTTTCCAGGCTAGCCCTTTCTGGCTGCCAGCTATCTGCAGACGTTCGCACTTTCGGAGCAGGGCTGCGAAAGGATCCTGGCTGGGACACCAACTTTCCCAGGCTACGTTTGAAGTTTGAGGTGGCAAGACAAGCAAGCAGCCCCATTCTCTGTGCCTCTGTGCGAGCACTGCCATGGGCAGATGAGGCTGAGCAACAGCTTTCCAGGATAGCCCCTTCTGGCTGCCAGCTATCTGCAGACGTTCGCATTTCAAGAGCAGGGCTGCGAAAGGAGCCTAGCAGGTACACCATCTTTCCCAGGCTACGTTTGAAGATTGAGGTGGCAAGAGAAGCAAGGAGCCCCATTCTCTGTGCCTCTGTGCGAACAGTGCCATGGGCAGATGAGGCTGAGCAACAGCTTTCCAGGCTAGCCCCTTCTGCCTGGCAGCTATCTGCAGACGTTCGCACTTTCGGAGCAGGGCTGCGAAAGGAGCCTGGCTGGGACACCAACTTTCCCAGACTACGTTTGAAGTTTGAGGTGGCAAGACAAGCAAGCAGCCCCATTCTCTGTGCCTCTGTGCGAGCACTGCCATGGGCAGATGAGGCTGAGCAACAGCTTTCCAGGCTAGCCCCTTCTGGCTGCCAGCTATCTGCAGACGTTCGCACTTTCCGAGCAGGGCTGCGAAAGGAGCCTGGCTGGGACACCAACTTTCCCAGGCTACGTTTGAAGTTTGAGGTGGCAAGACAAGCAAGCAGCCCCATTCTCTGTGCCTCTGTGCGAGCACTGCCATGGGCAGATGAGGCTGAGCAACAGCTTTCCAGGCTAGCCCCTTCTGGCTGCCAGCTATCTGCAGACGTTCACATTTCAAGAGCAGGGCTGCGAAAGGAGCCTAGCAGGTACACCATCTTTCCCAGGCTACGTTTGAAGTTTGAGGTGGCAAGACAAGCAAGGAGCACCATTCTCTGTGCCTCTGTGCGAGCAGTGCCATGGGCAGATGAGGCTGAGCAACAGCTTTCCAGGCTAGCCCCTTCTGCCTGCCAGCTATCTGCAGACGTTCGCATTTCAAGAGCAGGGCTGCGAAAGGAGCCTAGCAGGTACACCATCTTTCCCAGGCTACGTTTGAAGTTTGAGGTGGCAAGACAAGCAAGCAGCCCCATTCTCTGTGCCTCTGTGCGAGCACTGCCATGGGCAGATGAGGCTGAGCAACAGCTTTCCAGGCTAGCCCCTTCTGGCTGCCAGCTATCTGCAGACGTTCGCACTTTCGGAGCAGGGCTGTGATAGGAGCCTGGCAGGGACACCACCATTCCCAGCATGCTTTTGAAGTTTCAAGTGGCAAGACAAGCAAGCAGCCCCATTCTCTGTGCCTCTGTGCGAGCACTGCCATGGGCAGATGAGGCTGAGCAACAGCTTTCCAGGCTAGCCCCTTCTGGCTGCCAGCTATCTGCAGACGTTCGCATTTCAAGAGCAGGGCTGCGAAAGGATCCTAGCAGGTACACCATCTTTCCCAGGCTACGTTTGAAATTTGAGGTGGCAAGACAAGCAAGGAGCCCCATTCTCTGTGCCTCTGTGCAAGCACTGCCATGGGCAGATGAGGCTGAGCAACAGCTTTCCAGGCTAGCCCCTTCTGGCTGCCAGCTATCTGCAGACGTTCGCACTTTCCGAGCAGGGCTGCGAAAGGAGCCTGGCTGGGACACCAACTTTCCCAGGCTACGTTTGAAGTTTGAGGTGGCAAGACAAGCAAGCAGCCCCATTCTCTGTGCCTCTGTGCGAGCACTGCCATGGGCAGATGAGGCTGAGCAACAGCTTTCCAGGCTAGCCCCTTCTGGCTGCCAGCTATCTGCAGACGTTCGCATTTCAAGAGCAGGGCTGCGAAAGGAGCCTAGCAGGTACACCATCTTTCCCAGGCTACGTTTGAAGTTTGAGGTGGCAAGACAAGCAAGGAGCACCATTCTCTGTGCCTCTGTGCGAGCAGTGCCATGGGCAGATGAGGCTGAGCAACAGCTTTCCAGGCTAGCCCCTTCTGCCTGCCAGCTATCTGCAGACGTTCGCATTTCAAGAGCAGGGCTGCGAAAGGAGCCTAGCAGGTACACCATCTTTCCCAGGCTACGTTTGAAGTTTGAGGTGGCAAGACAAGCAAGCAGCCCCATTCTCTGTGCCTCTGTGCGAGCACTGCCATGGGCAGATGAGGCTGAGCAACAGCTTTCCAGGATAGCCCCTTCTGGCTGCCAGCTATCTGCAGACGTTCGCACTTTCGGAGCAGGGCTGTGATAGGAGCCTGGCAGGGACACCACCATTCCCAGCATGCTTTTGAAGTTTCAAGTGGCAAGACAAGCAAGCAGCCCCATTCTCTGTGCCTCTGTGCGAGCACTGCCATGGGCAGATGAGGCTGAGCAACAGCTTTCCAGGCTAGCCCCTTCTGGCTGCCAGCTATCTGCAGACGTTCGCATTTCAAGAGCAGGGCTGCGAAAGGATCCTAGCAGGTACACCATCTTTCCCAGGCTACGTTTGAAGTTTGAGGTGGCAAGAGAAGCAAGGAGCCCCATTCTCTGTGCCTCTGTGCGAGCAGTGCCATGGGCAGATGAGGCTGAGCAACAGCTTTCCAGGCTAGCCCCTTCTGGCTGCCAGCTATCTGCAGACGTTCGCACTTTCGGAGCAGGGCTGCGAAAGGAGCCTGGCTGGGACACCAACTTTCCCAGGCTACGTTTGAAGTTTGAGGTGGCAAGACAAGCAAGCAGCCCCAGTCTCTGTGCCTCTGTGCGAGCACTGCCATGGGCAGATGAGGCTGAGCAACAGCTTTCCAGGCTAGCCCCTTCTGGCTGCCAGCTATCTGCAGACGTTCGCATTTCAAGAGCAGGGCTGCGAAAGGAGCCTAGCAGGTACACCATCTTTCCCAGGCTACGTTTGAAGTTTTAGTTGGCAAGACAAGCAAGCAACCCCATTCTCTGTGCCTCTGTGCGAGCACTGCCATGGACAGATGAGGCTGAGCAACAGCTTTCCAGGCTAGCACCTTCTGGCTGCCAGCTATCTGCAGACGTTCGCACTTTCGGAGCAGGGCTGCGAAAGGAGCCTGGCTGGGACACCAACTTTCCCAGGCTACGTTTGAAGTTTGAGGTGGCAAGACAAGCAAACAGCCCCATTCTCTGTGCCTCTGTGCGAGCACTGCCATGGGCAGATGAGGCTGAGCAACAGCTTTCCAGGCTAGCCCCTTCTGGCTGCAAGCTCTCTGCAGACGTTCGCACTTTCGGAGCAGGGCTGCGAAAGGAGCCTGGCTGGGACACCAACTTTCCCAGGCTACGTTTGAAGTTTGAGGTGGCAAGACAAGCAAGCAGTCCCATTCTCTGTGCCTCTGTGCGAGCAGTGCCATGGGCAGATGAGGCTGAGCAACAGCTTTCCAGGCTAGCCCCTTCTGGCTGCCAGCTATCTGCAGACGTTCGCACTTTCGGAGCAGGGCTGCGAAAGGAGCCTAGCAGGTACACCATCTTTCCCAGGCTACGTTTGAAGTTTGAGGTGGCAAGACAAGCAAGCAGCCCCATTCTCTGTGCCTCTGTGCGAGCACTGCCATGGGCAGATGAGGCTGAGCAACAGCTTTCCAGGCTAGCCCCTTCTGCCTGCCAGCTATCTGCAGACGTTCGCATTTCAAGAGCAGGGCTGCGAAAGGAGCCTAGCAGGTACACCATCTTTCCCAGGCTACGTTTGAAGTTTGAGGTGGCAAGACAAGCAAGGAGCCCCATTCTCTGTGCGAGCAATGCCATGGGCAGATGAGGCTGAGCAACAGCTTTCCAGGCTAGCCCCTTCTGCCTGCCAGCTATCTGCAGACGTTCGCACTTTCGGAGCAGGGCTGCGAAAGGAGCCTGGCTGGGACACCAACTTTCCCAGGCTACGTTTGAAGTTTGAGGTGGCAAGACAAGCAAGCAGCCCCATTCTCTGTGCCTCTGTGCGAGCACTGCCATGCGCAGATGAGGCTTAGCAACAGCTTTCCAGGATAGCCCCTTCTGCCTTGCCAGTTATCTGCAGACGTTCGCACTTTCGGAGCAGGGCTGTGATAGGAGCCTGGCAGGGACACCACCATTCCCAGCATGCGTTTGAAGTTTCAAGTGGCAAGATAAGCAAGCAGCCCCATTCTCTGTGCCTCTGTGCGAGCACTGCCATGGGCAGATGAGGCTGAGCAACAGCTTTCCAGGATTGCCCCTTCTGGCTGCCAGCTATCTGCAGACGTTCGCATTTCAAGAGCAGGGCTGCGAAAGGAGCCTAGCAGGTACACCATCTTTCCCAGGCTACGTTTGAAATTTGAGGTGGCAAGAGAAGCAAGGAGCCCCATTCTCTGTGCCTCTGTGCGAACAGTGCCATGGGCAGATGAGGCTGAGCAACAGCTTTCCAGGCTAGCCCCTTCTGCCTGGCAGCTATCTGCAGACGTTCGCACTTTCGGAGCAGGGCTGCGAAAGGAGCCTGGCTGGGACACCAACTTTCCCAGACTACGTTTGAAGTTTGAGGTGGCAAGACAAGCAAGCAGCCCCATTCTCTGTGCCTCTGTGCGAGCACTGCCATGGGCAGATGAGGCTGAGCAACAGCTTTCCAGGCTAGCCCCTTCTGGCTGCCAGCTATCTGCAGACGTTCGCACTTTCCGAGCAGGGCTGCGAAAGGAGCCTGGCTGGGACACCAACTTTCCCAGGCTACGTTTGAAGTTTGAGGTGGCAAGACAAGCAAGCAGCCCCATTCTCTGTGCCTCTGTGCGAGCACTGCCATGGGCAGATGAGGCTGAGCAACAGCTTTCCAGGCTAGCCCCTTCTGGCTGCCAGCTATCTGCAGACGTTCACATTTCAAGAGCAGGGCTGCGAAAGGAGCCTAGCAGGTACACCATCTTTCCCAGGCTACGTTTGAAGTTTGAGGTGGCAAGACAAGCAAGGAGCACCATTCTCTGTGCCTCTGTGCGAGCAGTGCCATGGGCAGATGAGGCTGAGCAACAGCTTTCCAGGCTAGCCCCTTCTGCCTGCCAGCTATCTGCAGACGTTCGCATTTCAAGAGCAGGGCTGCGAAAGGAGCCTAGCAGGTACACCATCTTTCCCAGGCTACGTTTGAAGTTTGAGGTGGCAAGACAAGCAAGCAGCCCCATTCTCTGTGCCTCTGTGCGAGCACTGCCATGGGCAGATGAGGCTGAGCAACAGCTTTCCAGGCTAGCCCCTTCTGGCTGCCAGCTATCTGCAGACGTTCGCACTTTCGGAGCAGGGCTGTGATAGGAGCCTGGCAGGGACACCACCATTCCCAGCATGCTTTTGAAGTTTCAAGTGGCAAGACAAGCAAGCAGCCCCATTCTCTGTGCCTCTGTGCGAGCACTGCCATGGGCAGATGAGGCTGAGCAACAGCTTTCCAGGCTAGCCCCTTCTGGCTGCCAGCTATCTGCAGACGTTCGCATTTCAAGAGCAGGGCTGCGAAAGGATCCTAGCAGGTACACCATCTTTCCCAGGCTACGTTTGAAATTTGAGGTGGCAAGACAAGCAAGGAGCCCCATACTCTGTGCCTCTGTGCAAGCACTGCCATGGGCAGATGAGGCTGAGCAACAGCTTTCCAGGCTAGCCCCTTCTGGCTGCCAGCTATCTGCAGACGTTCGCACTTTCCGAGCAGGGCTGCGAAAGGAGCCTGGCTGGGACACCAACTTTCCCAGGCTACGTTTGAAGTTTGAGGTGGCAAGACAAGCAAGCAGCCCCATTCTCTGTGCCTCTGTGCGAGCACTGCCATGGGCAGATGAGGCTGAGCAACAGCTTTCCAGGCTAGCCCCTTCTGCCTGCCAGCTATCTGCAGACGTTCGCATTTCAAGAGCAGGGCTGCGAAAGGAGCCTAGCAGGTACACCATCTTTCCCAGGCTACGTTTGAAGTTTGAGGTGGCAAGACAAGCAAGGAGCCCCATTCTCTGTGCGAGCAATGCCATGGGCAGATGAGGCTGAGCAACAGCTTTCCAGGCTAGCCCCTTCTGCCTGCCAGCTATCTGCAGACGTTCGCACTTTCGGAGCAGGGCTGCGAAAGGAGCCTGGCTGGGACACCAACTTTCCCAGGCTACGTTTGAAGTTTGAGGTGGCAAGACAAGCAAGCAGCCCCATTCTCTGTGCCTCTGTGCGAGCACTGCCATGCGCAGATGAGGCTTAGCAACAGCTTTCCAGGATAGCCCCTTCTGCCTTGCCAGTTATCTGCAGACGTTCGCACTTTCGGAGCAGGGCTGTGATAGGAGCCTGGCAGGGACACCACCATTCCCAGCATGCGTTTGAAGTTTCAAGTGGCAAGATAAGCAAGCAGCCCCATTCTCTGTGCCTCTATGCGAGCACTGCCATGGGCAGATGAGGCTGAGCAACAGCTTTCCAGGATTGCCCCTTCTGGCTGCCAGCTATCTGCAGACGTTCGCATTTCAAGAGCAGGGCTGCGAAAGGAGCCTAGCAGGTACACCATCTTTCCCAGGCTACGTTTGAAGATTGAGGTGGCAAGAGAAGCAAGGAGCCCCATTCTCTGTGCCTCTGTGCGAACAGTGCCATGGGCAGATGAGGCTGAGCAACAGCTTTCCAGGCTAGCCCCTTCTGCCTGGCAGCTATCTGCAGACGTTCGCACTTTCGGAGCAGGGCTGCGAAAGGAGCCTGGCTGGGACACCAACTTTCCCAGACTACGTTTGAAGTTTGAGGTGGCAAGACAAGCAAGCAGCCCCATTCTCTGTGCCTCTGTGCGAGCACTGCCATGGGCAGATGAGGCTGAGCAACAGCTTTCCAGGCTAGCCCCTTCTGGCTGCCAGCTATCTGCAGACGTTCGCACTTTCCGAGCAGGGCTGCGAAAGGAGCCTGGCTGGGACACCAACTTTCCCAGGCTACGTTTGAAGTTTGAGGTGGCAAGACAAGCAAGCAGCCCCATTCTCTGTGCCTCTGTGCGAGCACTGCCATGGGCAGATGAGGCTGAGCAACAGCTTTCCAGGCTAGCCCCTTCTGGCTGCCAGCTATCTGCAGACGTTCACATTTCAAGAGCAGGGCTGCGAAAGGAGCCTAGCAGGTACACCATCTTTCCCAGGCTACGTTTGAAGTTTGAGGTGGCAAGACAAGCAAGGAGCACCATTCTCTGTGCCTCTGTGCGAGCAGTGCCATGGGCAGATGAGGCTGAGCAACAGCTTTCCAGGCTAGCCCCTTCTGCCTGCCAGCTATCTGCAGACGTTCGCATTTCAAGAGCAGGGCTGCGAAAGGATCCTGGCTGGGACACCAACTTTCCCAGGCTACGTTTGAAGTTTGAGGTGGCAAGACAAGCAAGCAGCCCCATTCTCTGTGCCTCTGTGCGAGCACTGCCATGGGCAGATGAGGCTGAGCAACAGCTTTCCAGGCTAGCCCCTTCTGGCTGCCAGCTATCTGCAGACGTTCGCACTTTCGGAGCAGGGCTGTGATAGGAGCCTGGCAGGGACACCACCATTCCCAGCATGCTTTTGAAGTTTCAAGTGGCAAGACAAGCAAGCAGCCCCATTCTCTGTGCCTCTGTGCGAGCACTGCCATGGGCAGATGAGGCTGAGCAACAGCTTTCCAGGCTAGCCCCTTCTGGCTGCCAGCTATCTGCAGACGTTCGCATTTCAAGAGCAGGGCTGCGAAAGGATCCTAGCAGGTACACCAACTTTCCCAGACTACGTTTGAAATTTGAGGTGGCAAGACAAGCAAGGAGCCCCATTCTCTGTGCCTCTGTGCAAGCACTGCCATGGGCAGATGAGGCTGAGCAACAGCTTTCCAGGCTAGCCCCTTCTGGCTGCCAGCTATCTGCAGACGTTCGCACTTTCCGAGCAGGGCTGCGAAAGGAGCCTGGCTGGGACACCAACTTTCCCAGGCTACGTTTGAAGTTTGAGGTGGCAAGACAAGCAAGCAGCCCCATTCTCTGTGCCTCTGTGCGAGCACTGCCATGGGCAGATGAGGCTGAGCAACAGCTTTCCAGGCTAGCCCCTTCTGGCTGCCAGCTATCTGCAGACGTTCGCATTTCAAGAGCAGGGCTGCGAAAGGAGCCTAGCAGGTACACCATCTTTCCCAGGCTACGTTTGAAGTTTGAGGTGGCAAGACAAGCAAGGAGCACCATTCTCTGTGCCTCTGTGCGAGCAGTGCCATGGGCAGATGAGGCTGAGCAACAGCTTTCCAGGCTAGCCCCTTCTGCCTGCCAGCTATCTGCAGACGTTCGCATTTCAAGAGCAGGGCTGCGAAAGGAGCCTAGCAGGTACACCATCTTTCCCAGGCTACGTTTGAAGTTTGAGGTGGCAAGACAAGCAAGCAGCCCCATTCTCTGTGCCTCTGTGCGAGCACTGCCATGGGCAGATGAGGCTGAGCAACAGCTTTCCAGGATAGCCCCTTCTGGCTGCCAGCTATCTGCAGACGTTCGCACTTTCGGAGCAGGGCTGTGATAGGAGCCTGGCAGGGACACCACCATTCCCAGCATGCTTTTGAAGTTTCAAGTGGCAAGACAAGCAAGCAGCCCCATTCTCTGTGCCTCTGTGCGAGCACTGCCATGGGCAGATGAGGCTGAGCAACAGCTTTCCAGGCTAGCCCCTTCTGGCTGCCAGCTATCTGCAGACGTTCGCATTTCAAGAGCAGGGCTGCGAAAGGATCCTAGCAGGTACACCATCTTTCCCAGGCTACGTTTGAAGTTTGAGGTGGCAAGAGAAGCAAGGAGCCCCATTCTCTGTGCCTCTGTGCGAGCAGTGCCATGGGCAGATGAGGCTGAGCAACAGCTTTCCAGGCTAGCCCCTTCTGGCTGCCAGCTATCTGCAGACGTTCGCACTTTCGGAGCAGGGCTGCGAAAGGAGCCTGGCTGGGACACCAACTTTCCCAGGCTACGTTTGAAGTTTGAGGTGGCAAGACAAGCAAGCAGCCCCAGTCTCTGTGCCTCTGTGCGAGCACTGCCATGGGCAGATGAGGCTGAGCAACAGCTTTCCAGGCTAGCCCCTTCTGGCTGCCAGCTATCTGCAGACGTTCGCATTTCAAGAGCAGGGCTGCGAAAGGAGCCTAGCAGGTACACCATCTTTCCCAGGCTACGTTTGAAGTTTTAGTTGGCAAGACAAGCAAGCAACCCCATTCTCTGTGCCTCTGTGCGAGCACTGCCATGGACAGATGAGGCTGAGCAACAGCTTTCCAGGCTAGCACCTTCTGGCTGCCAGCTATCTGCAGACGTTCGCACTTTCGGAGCAGGGCTGCGAAAGGAGCCTGGCTGGGACACCAACTTTCCCAGGCTACGTTTGAAGTTTGAGGTGGCAAGACAAGCAAACAGCCCCATTCTCTGTGCCTCTGTGCGAGCACTGCCATGGGCAGATGAGGCTGAGCAACAGCTTTCCAGGCTAGCCCCTTCTGGCTGCAAGCTCTCTGCAGACGTTCGCACTTTCGGAGCAGGGCTGCGAAAGGAGCCTGGCTGGGACACCAACTTTCCCAGGCTACGTTTGAAGTTTGAGGTGGCAAGACAAGCAAGCAGTCCCATTCTCTGTGCCTCTGTGCGAGCAGTGCCATGGGCAGATGAGGCTGAGCAACAGCTTTCCAGGCTAGCCCCTTCTGGCTGCCAGCTATCTGCAGACGTTCGCACTTTCGGAGCAGGGCTGCGAAAGGAGCCTAGCAGGTACACCATCTTTCCCAGGCTACGTTTGAAGTTTGAGGTGGCAAGACAAGCAAGCAGCCCCATTCTCTGTGCCTCTGTGCGAGCACTGCCATGGGCAGATGAGGCTGAGCAACAGCTTTCCAGGCTAGCCCCTTCTGCCTGCCAGCTATCTGCAGACGTTCGCATTTCAAGAGCAGGGCTGCGAAAGGAGCCTAGCAGGTACACCATCTTTCCCAGGCTACGTTTGAAGTTTGAGGTGGCAAGACAAGCAAGGAGCCCCATTCTCTGTGCGAGCAATGCCATGGGCAGATGAGGCTGAGCAACAGCTTTCCAGGCTAGCCCCTTCTGCGTGCCAGCTATCTGCAGACGTTCGCACTTTCGGAGCAGGGCTGCGAAAGGAGCCTGGCTGGGACACCAACTTTCCCAGGCTACGTTTGAAGTTTGAGGTGGCAAGACAAGCAAGCAGCCCCATTCTCTGTGCCTCTGTGCGAGCACTGCCATGCGCAGATGAGGCTTAGCAACAGCTTTCCAGGATAGCCCCTTCTGCCTTGCCAGTTATCTGCAGACGTTCGCACTTTCGGAGCAGGGCTGTGATAGGAGCCTGGCAGGGACACCACCATTCCCAGCATGCGTTTGAAGTTTCAAGTGGCAAGATAAGCAAGCAGCCCCATTCTCTGTGCCTCTGTGCGAGCACTGCCATGGGCAGATGAGGCTGAGCAACAGCTTTCCAGGATTGCCCCTTCTGGCTGCCAGCTATCTGCAGACGTTCGCATTTCAAGAGCAGGGGTGCGAAGGGAGCCTAGCAGGTACACCATCTTTCCCAGGCTACGTTTGAAGTTTGAGGTGGCAAGACAAGCAAGGAGCCCCATTCTCTGTGCCTCTGTGCAAGCACTGCCATGGGCAGATGAGGCTGAGCAACAGCTTTCCAGGCTAGCCCTTTCTGGCTGCCAGCTATCTGCAGACGTTCGCACTTTCGGAGCAGGGCTGCGAAAGGATCCTGGCTGGGACACCAACTTTCCCAGGCTACGTTTGAAGTTTTAGTTGGCAAGACAAGCAAGCAGCCCCATTCTCTGTGCCTCTGTGCGAGCACTGCCATGGGCAGATGAGGCTGAGCAACAGCTTTCCAGGCTAGCCCCTTCTGCCTGCCAGCTATCTGCAGATGTTCGCACTTTCGGAGCAGGGCTGTGATAGGAGCCTGGCAGTGACACCACCATTCCCAGCATGCGTTTGAAGTTTCAAGTGGCAAGATAAGCAAGGAGCCCCATTCTCTGTGCCTCTATGCGAACAGTGCCATGGGCAGATGAGGCTGAGCAACAGCTTTCCAGGCTAGCCCCTTCTGGCTGCCAGCTATCTGCAGACGTTCGCATTTCAAGAGCAGGGCTGCGAAAGGAGCCTGGCTGGGACACCAACTTTCCCAGGCTACGTTTGAAGTTTTAGTTGGCAAGACAAGCAAGCAGCCCCATTCTCTGTGCCTCTGTGCGAGCACTGCCATGGGCAGATGAGGCTGAGCAACAGCTTTCCAGGCTAGCCCCTTCTGCCTGCCAGCTATCTGCAGACGTTGCATTTCAAGAGCAGGGCTGCGAAAGGAGCCTGGCAGGTACACCATCTTTCCCGGGCTACGTTTGAAGTTTGAGGTGGCAAGACAAGCAAGCAGCCCCATTCTCTGTGCCTCTGTGCGAGCACTGCCATGGGCAGATGAGGCTGAGCAGCAGCTTTCCAGGCTAGCCCCTTCTGGCTGCCAGCTATCTGCCGATGTTCGCACTTTCGGAGCAGGGCTGTGATAGGAGCCTGGCAGGGACACCACCATTCCCAGCATGCGTTTGAAGTTTCAAGTGGCAAGATAAGCAAGCAGCCCCATTCTCTGTGCCTCTGCGCGAACAGTGCCATGGGCAGATGAGGCTGAGCAACAGCTTTCCAGGCTAGCCCCTTCTGGCTGCCAGCTATCTGCAGACGTTCGCATTTCAAGAGCAGGGCTGCGAAAGGAGCCTAGCAGGTACACCATCTTTCCCAGGCTACGTTTGAAGTTTGAGGTGGCAAGACAAGCAAGGAGCCCCATTCTCTGTGCGAGCAATGCCATGGGCAGATGAGGCTGAGCAACAGCTTTCCAGGCTAGCCCCTTCTGCCTGCCAGCTATCTGCAGACGTTCGCACTTTCGGAGCAGGGCTGCGAAAGGAGCCTGGCAGGAACACCAACTTTCCCAGGCTACGTTTGAAGTTTGAGGTGGCAAGACAAGCAAGCAGCCCCATTCTCTGTGCCTCTGTGCGAGCACTGCCATGCGCAGATGAGGCTTAGCAACAGCTTTCCAGGATAGCCCCTTCTGCCTTGCCAGTTATCTGCAGACGTTCGCACTTTCGGAGCAGGGCTGTGATAGGAGCCTGGCAGGGACACCACCATTCCCAGCATGCTTTTGAAGTTTCAAGTGGCAAGATAAGCAAGCAGCCCCATTCTCTGTGCCTCTGTGCGAGCACTGCCATGGGCAGATGAGGCTGAGCAACAGCTTTCCAGGATTGCCCCTTCTGGCTGCCAGCTATGTGCAGACGTTCGCATTTCAAGAGCAGGGCTGCGAAGGGAGCCTAGCAGGTACACCATCTTTCCCTGGCTACGTTTGAAGTTTGAGGTGGCAAGACAAGCAAGGAGCCCCATTCTCTGTGCCTCTGTGCAAGCACTGCCATGGGCAGATGAGGCTGAGCAACAGCTTTCCAGGCTAGCCCTTTCTGGCTGCCAGCTATCTGCAGACGTTCGCACTTTCGGAGCAGGGCTGCGAAAGGATCCTGGCTGGGACACCAACTTTCCCAGGCTACGTTTGAAGTTTGAGGTGGCAAGACAAGCAAGCAGCCCCATTCTCTGTGCCTCTGTGCGAACACTGCCATGGGCAGATGAGGCTGAGCAACAGCTTTCCAGGCTAGCCTCTTCTGCCTGCCAGCTATCTGCAGACATTCGCACTTTCGGAGCAGGGCTGTGATAGGAGCCTGGCAGGGACACCACCATTCCCAGCATGCGTTTGAAGTTTCAAGTGGCAAGATAAGCAAGCAGCCCCATTCTCTGTGCCTCTGCGCGAACAGTGCCATGGGCAGATGAGGCTGAGCAACAGCTTTCCAGGCTAGCCCCTTCTGGCTGCCAGCTATCTGCAGACGTTCGCATTTCAAGAGCAGGGCTGCGAAAGGAGCCTAGCAGGTACACCATCTTTCCCAGGCTACGTTTGAAGTTTGAGGTGGCAAGACAAGCAAGGAGCCCCATTCTCTGTGCGAGCAATGCCATGGGCAGATGAGGCTGAGCAACAGCTTTCCAGGCTAGCCCCTTCTGCCTGCCAGCTATCTGCAGACGTTCGCACTTTCGGAGCAGGGCTGCGAAAGGAGCCTGGCAGGAACACCAACTTTCCCAGGCTACGTTTGAAGTTTGAGGTGGCAAGACAAGCAAGCAGCCCCATTCTCTGTGCCTCTGTGCGAGCACTGCCATGCGCAGATGAGGCTTAGCAACAGCTTTCCAGGATAGCCCCTTCTGCCTTGCCAGTTATCTGCAGACGTTCGCACTTTCGGAGCAGGGCTGTGATAGGAGCCTGGCAGGGACACCACCATTCCCAGCATGCTTTTGAAGTTTCAAGTGGCAAGATAAGCAAGCAGCCCCATTCTCTGTGCCTCTGTGCGAGCACTGCCATGGGCAGATGAGGCTGAGCAACAGCTTTCCAGGATTGCCCCTTCTGGCTGCCAGCTATGTGCAGACGTTCGCATTTCAAGAGCAGGGCTGCGAAGGGAGCCTAGCAGGTACACCATCTTTCCCTGGCTACGTTTGAAGTTTGAGGTGGCAAGACAAGCAAGGAGCCCCATTCTCTGTGCCTCTGTGCAAGCACTGCCATGGGCAGATGAGGCTGAGCAACAGCTTTCCAGGCTAGCCCTTTCTGGCTGCCAGCTATCTGCAGACGTTCGCACTTTCGGAGCAGGGCTGCGAAAGGATCCTGGCTGGGACACCAACTTTCCCAGGCTACGTTTGAAGTTTGAGGTGGCAAGACAAGCAAGCAGCCCCATTCTCTGTGCCTCTGTGCGAACACTGCCATGGGCAGATGAGGCTGAGCAACAGCTTTCCAGGCTAGCCTCTTCTGCCTGCCAGCTATCTGCAGACATTCGCACTTTCGGAGCAGGGCTGTGATAGGAGCCTGGCAGGGACACCACCATTCCCAGCATGCGTTTGAAGTTTCAAGTGGCAAGATAAGCAAGCAGCCCCATTCTCTGTGCCTCTATGCGAACAGTGCCATGGGCAGATGAGGCTGAGCAACAGCTTTCCAGGCTAGCCCCTTCTGGCTGCCAGCTATCTGCAGACGTTCGCACTTTCGGAGCAGGGCTGCGAAAGGAGCCTGGCTGGGACACCAACTTTCCCAGGCTACGTTTGAAGTTTGAGGTGGCAAGACAAGCAAGCAGCCCCATTCTCTGTGCCTCTGTGCGAGCACTGCCATGGGCAGATGAGGCTGAGCAACAGCTTTCCAGGCTAGCCCCTTCTGCCTGGCAGCTATCTGCAGACGTTCACACTTTCGGAGCAGGGCTGTGATAGGAGCCTGGCAGGGACACCACCATTCCCAGCATGCGTTTGAAGTTTCAAGTGGCAAGATAAGCAAGCAGCCCCATTCTCTGTGCCTCTATGCGAGCACTGCCATGGGCAGATGAGGCTGAGCAACAGCTTTCCAGGCTAGCCCCTTCTGGCTGCCAGCTATCTGCAGACGTTCGCACTTTCGGAGCAGGGCTGCGAAAGGAGCCTGGCTGGGACACTAACTTTCCCAGGCTACGTTTGAAGTTTGAGGTGGCAAGACAAGCAAGGAGCCCCATTCTCTGTGCCTCTGTGCGAGCACTGCCATGGGCAGATGAGGCTGAGCAACAGCTTTCCAGGATAGCACCTTCTGGCTGCCAGCTATCTGCAGACATTCGCACTTTCGGAGCAGGGCTGTGATAGGAGCCTGGCAGGGACACCACCATTCCCAGCATGCTTTTGAAGTTTCAAGTGGCAAGAGAAGCAAGGAGCCCCATTCTCTGTGCCTCTGTGCGAGCACTGCCATGGGCAGATGAGGCTGAGCAACAGCTTTCCAGGATAGCCCCTTCTGGCTGCCAGCTATCTGCAGACGTTTGCATTTCAAGAGCAGGGCTGTGATAGGAGCCTAGCTGGTACACCATCTTTCCCAGGCTACGTTTGAAGTTTGAGGTGGCAAGACAAGCAATCAGCCCCATTCTCTGTGCCTCTATGCTAACAGTGCCATGGGCAGATGAGGCTGAGCAACAGCTTTCCAGGCTAGCATTTTCTGGCTGCCAGCTATCTGCAGACGTTCGGATTTCAAGAGCAGGGCTGCGAAAGGAGCCTAGCAGGTACACCATCTTTCCCAGGCTACGTTTGAAGTTTGAGGTGGCAAGACAAGCAAGCAGCCCCATTCTCTGTGCCTCTGTGCGAGCACTGCCATGGGCAGATGAGGCTGAGCAACAGCTTTACAGGCTAGCCCCTTCTGACTGCCAGCTATCTGCCGATGTTCGCACTTTCGGAGCAGGGCTGTGATAGGAGCCTGGCAGGGACACCACCATTCCCAGCATGCGTTTGAAGTTTCAAGTGGCAAGATAAGCAAGCAGCCCCATTCTCTGTGCCTCTGCGCGAACAGTGCCATGGGCAGATGAGGCTGAGCAACAGCTTTCCAGGCTAGCCCCTTCTGGCTGCCAGCTATCTGCAGACGTTCGCATTTCAAGAGCAGGGCTGCGAAAGGAGCCTAGCAGGTACACCATCTTTCCCAGGCTACGTTTGAAGTTTGAGGTGGCAAGACAAGCAAGGAGCCCCATTCTCTGTGCGAGCAATGCCATGGGCAGATGAGGCTGAGCAACAGCTTTCCAGGCTAGCCCCTTCTGCCTGCCAGCTATCTGCAGACGTTCGCACTTTCGGAGCAGGGCTGCGAAAGGAGCCTGGCAGGAACACCAACTTTCCCAGGCTACGTTTGAAGTTTGAGGTGGCAAGACAAGCAAGCAGCCCCATTCTCTGTGCCTCTGTGCGAGCACTGCCATGCGCAGATGAGGCTTAGCAACAGCTTTCCAGGATAGCCCCTTCTGCCTTGCCAGTTATCTGCAGAAGTTCGCACTTTCGGAGCAGGGCTGTGATAGGAGCCTGGCAGGGACACCACCATTCCCAGCATGCATTTGAAGTTTCAAGTGGCAAGATAAGCAAGCAGCCCCATTCTCTGTGCCTCTGTGCGAGCACTGCCATGGGCAGATGAGGCTGAGCAACAGCTTTCCAGGATTGCCCCTTCTGGCTGCCAGCTATGTGCAGACGTTCGCATTTCAAGAGCAGGGCTGCGAAAGGAGCCTAGCAGGTACACCATCTTTCCCAGGCTACGTTTGAAGTTTGAGGTGGCAAGACAAGCAAGCAGCCCCATTCTCTGTGCCTCTGTGCAAGCACTGCCATGGGCAGATGAGGCTGAGCAACAGCTTTCCAGGCTAGCCCTTTCTGGCTGCCAGCTATCTGCAGACGTTCGCACTTTCGGAGCAGGGCTGCGAAAGGATCCTGGCTGGGACACCAACTTTCCCAGGCTACGTTTGAAGTTTGAGGTGGCAAGACAAGCAAGCAGCCCCATTCTCTGTGCCTCTGTGCGAACACTGCCATGGGCAGATGAGGCTGAGCAACAGCTTTCCAGGCTAGCCTCTTCTGCCTGCCAGCTATCTGCAGACATTCGCACTTTCGGAGCAGGGCTGTGATAGGAGCCTGGCAGGGACACCACCATTCCCAGCATGCGTTTGAAGTTTCAAGTGGCAAGATAAGCAAGCAGCCCCATTCTCTGTGCCTCTATGCGAACAGTGCCATGGGCAGATGAGGCTGAGCAACAGCTTTCCAGGCTAGCCCCTTCTGGCTGCCAGCTATCTGCAGACGTTCGCACTTTCGGAGCAGGGCTGCGAAAGGAGCCTGGCTGGGACAGCAACTTTCCCAGGCTACGTTTGAAGTTTGAGGTGGCAAGACAAGCAAGCAGCCCCAGTCTCTGTGCCTCTGTGCGAGCACTGCCATGGGCAGATGAGGCTGAGCAACAGCTTTCCAGGCTAGCCCCTTCTGCCTGGCAGCTATCTGCAGACGTTCGCACTTTCGGAGCAGGGCTGTGATAGGAGGCTGGCAGGGACACCACCATTCCCAGCATGCGTTTGAAGTTTCAAGTGGCAAGATAAGCAAGCAGCCCCATTCTCTGTGCCTCTATGCGAGCACTGCCATGGGCAGATGAGGCTGAGCAACAGCTTTCCAGGCTAGCCCCTTCTGGCTGCCAGCTATCTGCAGACGTTTGCATTTCAAGAGCAGGGCTGTGATAGGAGCCTAGCAGGTACACCATCTTTCCCAGGCTACGTTTGAAGTTTGAGGTGGCAAGACAAGCAATCAGCCCCATTCTCTGTGCCTCTATGCTAACAGTGCCATGGGCAGATGAGGCTGAGCAACAGCTTTCCAGGCTAGCATTTTCTGGCTGCCAGCTATCTGCAGACGTTCGGATTTCAAGAGCAGGGCTGCGAAAGGAGCCTAGCAGGTACACCATCTTTCCCAGGCTACGTTTGAAGTTTGAGGTGGCAAGACAAGCAAACAGCCCCATTCTCTGTGCCTCTGTGCAAGCACTGCCATGGGCCGATGAGGCTGAGCAACAGCTTTCCAGGCTAGCCCCTTCTGGCTGCCAGCTATCTGCAGACGTTCGCACTTTCGGAGCAGGGTTGCGAAAGGAGCCTGACTGGGACACCAACTTTCCCAGGCTACGTTTGAAGTTTGAGGTGGCAAGACAAGCAAGCAGCCCCATTCTCTGTGCCTCTGTGCGAGCACTGCCATGGGCAGATGAGGCTGAGCAACAGCTTTCCAGGATAGCCCCTTCTGCCTGCCAGCTATCTGCAGACGTTCGCACTTTCGGAGCAGGGCTGTGATAGGAGCCTGGCAGGGACACCACCATTCCCAGCATGCGTTTGAAGTTTCAAGTGGCAAGATAAGCAAGCAGCCCCATTCTCTGTGCCTCTATGCGAACAGTGCCATGGGCAGATGAGGCTGAGCAACAGCTTTCCAGGCTAGCCCCTTCTGGCTGCCAGCTATCTGCAGGCGTTCGCACTTTCGGAGCAGGGCTGCGAAAGGAGCCTGGCTGGGACACCAACTTTCCCAGGCTACGTTTGAAGTTTGAGGTGGCAAGACAAGCAAGCAGCCCCATTCTCTGTGCCTCTGTGTGAGCACTGCCATGGGCAGATGAGGCTGAGCAACAGCTTTCCAGGATAGCCCCTTCTGCCTGCAAGCTATCTGCAGACGTTCGCACTTTCGGAGCAGGGCTGTGATAGGAGCCTGGCAGGGACACCACCATTCCCAGCATCCGTTTGAAGTTTCAAGTGGCAAGATAAGCAAGCAGCCCCATTCTCTGTGCCTCTATGCGAACAGTGCCATGGGCAGATGAGGCTGAGCAACAGCTTTCCAGGATAGCCCCTTCTGGCTGCCAGCTATCTGCAGACGTTCGCATTTCAAGAGCAGGGCTGCGAAAGATGCCTGGCTGGGACACCAACTTTCCCAGGCTACGTTTGAAGTTTTAGTTGGCAAGAGAAGCAAGCAGCCCCATTCTCTGTGCCTCTATGCGAGCACTGCCATGGGCAGATGAGGCTGAGCAACAGCTTTCCAGGCTAGCCCCTTCTGGCTGCCAGCTATCTGCAGACGTTCACACTTTCGGAGCAGGGCTGCTAAAGGAGCCTGGCAGGGACACCAACTTTCCCAGGCTACGTTTGAAGTTTTAGTTGGCAAGACAAGCAAGCAGCCCCATTCTCTGTGCCTCTGTGCGAGCACTGCCATGGGCAGATGAGGCTGAGCAACAGCTTTCCAGGATAGCCCCTTCTGCCTGCCAGCTATCTGCAGATGTTCGCACTTTCGGAACAGGGCTGTGATAGGAGCATGGCAGGGACACCACCATTCCCAGCATGCTTTTGAAGTTTCAAGTGGCAAGACAAGCAAGCAGCCCCATTCTCTGTGCCTCTGTGCGAACAGTGCCATGGGCAGATGAGGCTGAGCAACAGCTTTCCAGGCTAGCCTCTTCTGCCTGCCAGCTATCTGCAGACATTCGCACTTTCGGAGCAGGGCTGTGATAGGAGCCTGGCAGGGACACCACCATTCCCAGCATGCGTTTGAAGTTTCAAGTGGCAAGATAAGCAAGCAGCCCCATTCTCTGTGCCTCTATGCGAACAGTGCCATGGGCAGATGAGGCTGAGCAACAGCTTTCCAGGCTAGCCCCTTCTGGCTGCCAGCTATCTGCAGACGTTCGCATTTCAAGAGCAGGGCTGCGAAAGGAGCCTGGCTGGGACACCAACTTTCCCAGGCTACGTTTGAAGTTTGAGGTTGGCAAGACAAGCAAGCAGCCCCATTCTCTGTGCCTCTGTGCGAGCACTGCCATGGGCAGATGAGGCTGAGCAACAGCTTTCCAGGATAGCCCCTTCTGGCTGCCAGCTATCTGCAGACGTTCGGATTTCAAGAGCAGGGCTGCGAAAGGAGCCTAGCAGGTACACCATCTTTCCCAGGGTACGTTTGAAGTTTGAGGTGGCAAGACAAGCAAGCAGCCCCATTCTCTGTGCCTCTGTGCAAGCACTGCCATGGGCAGATGAGGCTGAGCAACAGCTTTCCAGGCTAGCCCCTTCTGGCTGCCAGCTATCTGCAGACGTTCGCACTTTCGGAGCAGGGTTGCGAAAGGAGCCTGACTGGGACACCAACTTTCCCAGGCTACGTTTGAAGTTTGAGGTGGCAAGACAAGCAAGCAGCCCCATTCTCTGTGCCTCTGTGCGAGCACTGCCATGGGCAGATGAGGCTGAGCAACAGCTTTCCAGGCTAGCCCCTTCTGCCTGCCAGCTATCTGCAGACGTTCGCACTTTCGGAGCAGGGCTGTGATAGGAGCCTGGCAGGGACACCACCATTCCCAGCATGCGTTTGAAGTTTCAAGTGGCAAGATAAGCAAGCAGCCCCATTCTCTGTGCCTCTATGCGAACAGTGCCATGGGCAGATGAGGCTGAGCAACAGCTTTCCAGGATAGCCCCTTCTGGCTGCCAGCTATCTGCAGACGTTCGCATTTCAAGAGCAGGGCTGCGAAAGATGCCTGGCTGGGACACCAACTTTCCCAGGCTACGTTTGAAGTTTTAGTTGGCAAGAGAAGCAAGGAGCCCCATTCTCTGTGCCTCTATGCGAGCACTGCCATGGGCAGATGAGGCTGAGCAACAGCTTTCCAGGCTAGCACCTTCTGCCTGCCAGCTATCTGCAGACGTTCACACTTTCGGAGCAGGGCTGCGAAAGGAGCCTGGCTGGGACACCAACTTTCCCAGGCTACGTTTGAAGTTTTAGTTGGCAAGACAAGCAAGCAGCCCCATTCTCTGTGCCTCTGTGCGAGCACTGCCATGGGCAGATGAGGCTGAGCAACAGCTTTCCAGGATAGCCCCTTCTGGCTGCCAGCTATCTGCAGATGTTCGCACTTTCGGAACAGGGCTGTGATAGGAGCCTGGCAGGGACACCACCATTCCCAGCATGCTTTTGAAGTTTCAAGTGGCAAGATAAGCAAGGAGCCCCATTCTCTGTGCCTCTATGCGAACAGTGCCATGGGCAGATGAGGCTGAGCAACAGCTTTCCAGGCTACCCCCTTCTGGCTGCCAGCTATCTGCAGACGTTCGCATTTCAAGAGTAGGGCTGCGAAAGGAGCCTAGCAGGTACACCATCTTTCCCAGGCTACGTTTGAAGTTTGAGGTGGCAAGACAAGCAAGGAGCCCCATTCTCTGTGCCTCTGTGCGAGCACTGCCATGGGCATATGAGGCTGAGCAACAGCTTTCCAGGCTAGCCCCTTCTGGCTGCCAGCTATCTGCAGACGTTCGCATTTCAAGAACAGGGCTGCGAAAGGAGCCTAGCAGGTACACCATCTTTCCCAGGCTACGTTTGAAGTTTGAGGTGGCAAGACAAGCAAGCAGCCCCATTCTCTGTGCCTCTGTGCGAGCACTGCCATGGGCAGATGAGGCTGAGCAACAGCTTTCCAGGCTAGCCCCTTCTGGCTGCCAGCTATCTGCAGACGTTCGCACTTTCGGAGCAGGGCTGCGAAAGGAGCCTGGCTGGGACACCAACTTTCCCAGGCTACGTTTGAAGTTTGAGGTGGCAAGACAAGCAAGCAGCCCCATTTTCTGTGCCTCTGTGCGAGTACTGCCATGGGCAGATGAGGCTGAGCAACAGCTTTCCAGGATAGCCCCTTCTGGCTGCCAGCTATCTGCAGACGTTCGCACTTTCGGAGCAGGGCTGTCATAGGAGCCTGGCAGGGACACCACCATTCCCAGCATGCTTTTGAAGTTTCAAGTGGCAAGATAAGCAAGGAGCCCCAGTCTCTGTGCCTCTATGCAAACAGTGCCATGGGCAGATGAGGCTGAGCAACAGCTTTCCAGGCTAGCCCCTTCTGGCTGCCAGCTATCTGCAGACGTTCGCATTTCAAGAGCAGGGCTGCGAAAGGATCCTGACTGGGACACCAACATTCCCAGGCTACGTTTGAAGTTTGAGGTGGCAAGACAAGCAAGGAGCCCCATTCTCTGTGCCTCTGTGCGAGCACTGCCATGGGCAGTTGAGGCTGAGCAACAGTTTTCCAGGCTAGCCCCTTCTGGCTGCCAGCTATCTGCAGACGTTCACACTTTCAGAGCAGGGCTGCGAAAGGAGCCTGGCTGGGACACCAACTTTCCCAGGCTACGTTTGAAGTTTTAGTTGGCAAGACAAGCAAGCAGCCCCATTCTCTGTGCCTCTGTGCGAGCACTGCCATGGGCAGATGAGGCTGAGCAACAGCTTTCCAGGATAGCCCCTTCTGGCTGCCAGCTATCTGCAGATGTTCGCACTTTCGGAGCAGGGCTGTGATAGGAGCATGGCAGGGACACCACCATTCCCAGCATGCTTTTGAAGTTTCAAGTGGCAAGATAAGCAAGGAGCCCCATTCTCTGTGCCTCTATGCGAACAGTGCCATGGGCAGATGAGGCTGAGCAACAGCTTTCCAGGCTAGCCCCTTCTGGCTGCCAGCTATCTGCAGACGTTCGCACTTTCGGAGCAGGGCTGCGAAAGGAGCCTAGCAGGTACACCAACTTTCCCAGGCTACGTTTGAAGTTTGAGGTGGCAAGACAAGCAATCAGCCCCATTCTCTGTGCCTCTGTGCGAGCACTGCCATGGGCAGATGAGGCTGAGCAACAGCTTTCCAGGCTAGCCCCTTCTGCCTGCCAGCTATCTGCAGACATTCGCACTTTCGGAGCAGGGCTGTGATAGGAGCCTGGCAGGGACACCACCATTCCCAGCATGCGTTTGATGTTTGAGGTGGCAAGACATGCAAGCAGCCCCATTCTCTGTGCCTCTATGCGAGCACTGCCATGGGCAGATGAGGCTGAGCAACAGCTTTCCAGGCTAGCACCTTCTGGCTGCCAGCTATGTGCAGACGTTCGCATTTCAAGAGCAGGGCTGCGAAGGGAGCCTAGCAGGTACACCATCTTTCCCTGGCTACGTTTGAAGTTTGAGGTGGCAAGACAAGCAAGGAGCCCCATTCTCTGTGCCTCTGTGCAAGCACTGCCATGGGCAGATGAGGCTGAGCAACAGCTTTCCAGGCTAGCCCTTTCTGGCTGCCAGCTATCTGCAGACGTTCGCACTTTCCGAGCAGGGCTGCGAAAGGAGCCTGGCTGGGACACCAACTTTCCCAGGCTACGTTTGAAGTTTGAGGTGGCAAGACAAGCAAGCAGCCCCATTCTCTGTGCCTCTGTGCGAACACTGCCATGGGCAGATGAGGCTGAGCAACAGCTTTCCAGGCTAGCCTCTTCTGCCTGCCAGCTATCTGCAGACATTCGCACTTTCGGAGCAGGGCTGTGATAGGAGCCTGGCAGGGACACCACCATTCCCAGCATGCGTTTGAAGTTTCAAGTGGCAAGATAAGCAAGCAGCCCCATTCTCTGTGCCTCTATGCGAGCACTGCCATGGGCAGATGAGGCTGAGCAACAGCTTTCCAGGCTAGCCCCTTCTGCCTGCCAGCTATCTGCAGACGTTCGCACTTTCCGAGCAGGGATGCGAAAGGAGCCTGGCTGGGACACCAACTTTCCCAGGCTACGTTTGAAGTTTGAGGTGGCAAGACAAGCAAGCAGCCCCATTCTCTGTGCCTCTGTGCGAGCACTGCCATGGGCAGATGAGGCTGAGCAACAGCTTTCCAGGCTAGCCCCTTCTGGCTGCCAGCTATCTGCAGACGTTCGCATTTCAAGAGCAGGGCTGCGAAAAGAGCCTAGCAGGTACACCATCTTTCCCAGGCTACGTTTGAAGTTTGAGGTGGCAAGACAAGCAAGGAGCACCATTCTCTGTGCCTCTGTGCGAGCACTGCCATGGGCAGATGAGGCTGAGCAACAGCTTTCCAGGATAGCCCCTTCTGCCTGCCAGCTATCTGCAGACGTTCGCATTTCAAGAGCAGGGCCGCGAAAGGAGCCTAGCAGGTACACCATCTTTCCCAGGCTACGTTTGAAGTTTGAGGTGGCAAGACAAGCAAGCAGCCCCATTCTCTGTGCCTCTATGCGAGCACTGCCATGGGCAGATGAGGCTGAGCAACAGCTTTCCAGGCTAGCCCCTTCTGGCTGCCAGCTATCTGCAGACGTTCGCATTTCAAGAGCAGGGCTGCGAAAGGAGCCTAGCAGGTACACCATCTTTCCCTGGCTACGTTTGAAGTTTGAGGTGGCAAGACAAGCAAGCAGACCCATTCTCTGTGCGTCTATGCGAACAGTGCCATGGGCAGATGAGGCTGAGCAACAGCTTTCCAGGCTAGCCCCTTCTGGCTGCCAGCTATCTGCAGACGTTCGCATTTCAAGAGCAGGGCTGCGAAAGGAGCCTGGCTGGGACACCAACTTTCCCAGGCTACGTTTGAAGTTTTAGTTGGCAAGACAAGCAAGCAGCCCCATTCTCTGTGCCTCTATGCGAACAGTGCCATGGGCAGATGAGGCTGAGCAACAGCTTTCCAGGCTAGCCCCTTCTGGCTGCCAGCTATCTGCAGACGTTCGCATTTCAAGAGCAGGTCTGCGAAAGGAGCCTGGCTGGGACACCAACTTTCCCAGGCTACGTTTGAAGTTTGAGGTGGCAAGAGAAGCAAGGAGCCCCATTCTCTGTGCCTCTGTGCGAGCAGTGCCATGGGCAGATGAGGCTGAGCAACAGCTTTCCAGGCTAGCCCCTTCTGGCTGCCAGCTATCTGCAGACGTTCGCACTTTCGGAGCAGGGCTGTGATAGGAGCCTGGTAGAGACACCACCATTCCCAGCATGCTTTTGAAGTTTCAAGTGGGAAGATAAGCAAGGAGCCCCATTCTCTGTGCCTCTGTGCGAACAGTGCCATGTGCAGTTGAGGGTGAGCAACAGCTTTCCAGGCTAGCCCCTTCTGGCTGCCAGCTATCTGCAGACGTTCGCATTTCAAGAGCAGGGCTGCGAAAGGAGCCTAGCAGGTACACCATCTTTCCCAGGCTACGTTTGAAGTTTGAGGTGGCAAGACAAGCAAGGAGCCCCATTCTCTGTGCCTCTATGCGAGCACTGCCATGGGCAGATGAGGCTGAGCAACAGCTTTCCAGGCTAGCCCCTTCTGGCTGCAAGCTATCTGCAGACGTTCGCACTTTCGGAGCAGGGCTGCGAAAGGAGCCTGGCTGGGACACCAACTTTCCCAGGCTACGTTTGAAGTTTGAGGTGGCAAGACAAGCAAACAGCCCCATTCTCTGTGCCTCTATGCGAGCACTGCCATGGGCAGATGAGGCTGAGCAACAGCTTTCCAGGCTAGCCCCTTCTGCCTGCCAGCTATCTGCAGACGTTCGCATTTCAAGAGCAGGGCTGCGAAAGGAGCCTAGCAGGTACACCATCTTTCCCAGGCTACGTTTGAAGTTTGAGGTGGCAAGACAAGCAATCAGCCCCATTCTCTGTGCCTCTATGCTAACAGTGCCATGGGCAGATGAGGCTGAGCAACAGCTTTCCAGGCTAGCATTTTCTGGCTGCCAGCTATCTGCAGACGTTCGGATTTCAAGAGCAGGGCTGCGAAAGGAGCCTAGCAGGTACACCATCTTTCCCAGGCTACGTTTGAAGTTTGAGGTGGCAAGACAAGCAAGCAGCCCCATTCTCTGTGCCTCTGTGCGAGCACTGCCATGGGCAGATGAGGCTGAGCAACAGCTTTACAGGCTAGCCCCTTCTGACTGCCAGCTATCTGCCGATGTTCGCACTTTCGGAGCAGGGCTGTGATAGGAGCCTGGCAGGGACACCACCATTCCCAGCATGCGTTTGAAGTTTCAAGTGGCAAGATAAGCAAGCAGCCCCATTCTCTGTGCCTCTGCGCGAACAGTGCCATGGGCAGATGAGGCTGAGCAACAGCTTTCCAGGCTAGCCCCTTCTGGCTGCCAGCTATCTGCAGACGTTCGCATTTCAAGAGCAGGGCTGCGAAAGGAGCCTAGCAGGTACACCATCTTTCCCAGGCTACGTTTGAAGTTTGAGGTGGCAAGACAAGCAAGGAGCCCCATTCTCTGTGCGAGCAATGCCATGGGCAGATGAGGCTGAGCAACAGCTTTCCAGGCTAGCCCCTTCTGCCTGCCAGCTATCTGCAGACGTTCGCACTTTCGGAGCAGGGCTGCGAAAGGAGCCTGGCAGGAACACCAACTTTCCCAGGCTACGTTTGAAGTTTGAGGTGGCAAGACAAGCAAGCAGCCCCATTCTCTGTGCCTCTGTGCGAGCACTGCCATGCGCAGATGAGGCTTAGCAACAGCTTTCCAGGATAGCCCCTTCTGCCTTGCCAGTTATCTGCAGACGTTCGCACTTTCGGAGCAGGGCTGTGATAGGAGCCTGGCAGGGACACCACCATTCCCAGCATGCATTTGAAGTTTCAAGTGGCAAGATAAGCAAGCAGCCCCATTCTCTGTGCCTCTGTGCGAGCACTGCCATGGGCAGATGAGGCTGAGCAACAGCTTTCCAGGATTGCCCCTTCTGGCTGCCAGCTATGTGCAGACGTTCGCATTTCAAGAGCAGGGCTGCGAAAGGAGCCTAGCAGGTACACCATCTTTCCCAGGCTACGTTTGAAGTTTGAGGTGGCAAGACAAGCAAGCAGCCCCATTCTCTGTGCCTCTGTGCAAGCACTGCCATGGGCAGATGAGGCTGAGCAACAGCTTTCCAGGCTAGCCCTTTCTGGCTGCCAGCTATCTGCAGACGTTCGCACTTTCGGAGCAGGGCTGCGAAAGGATCCTGGCTGGGACACCAACTTTCCCAGGCTACGTTTGAAGTTTGAGGTGGCAAGACAAGCAAGCAGCCCCATTCTCTGTGCCTCTGTGCGAACACTGCCATGGGCAGATGAGGCTGAGCAACAGCTTTCCAGGCTAGCCTCTTCTGCCTGCCAGCTATCTGCAGACATTCGCACTTTCGGAGCAGGGCTGTGATAGGAGCCTGGCAGGGACACCACCATTCCCAGCATGCGTTTGAAGTTTCAAGTGGCAAGATAAGCAAGCAGCCCCATTCTCTGTGCCTCTATGCGAACAGTGCCATGGGCAGATGAGGCTGAGCAACAGCTTTCCAGGCTAGCCCCTTCTGGCTGCCAGCTATCTGCAGACGTTCGCACTTTCGGAGCAGGGCTGCGAAAGGAGCCTGGCTGGGACACCAACTTTCCCAGGCTACGTTTGAAGTTTGAGGTGGCAAGACAAGCAAGCAGCCCCAGTCTCTGTGCCTCTGTGCGAGCACTGCCATGGGCAGATGAGGCTGAGCAACAGCTTTCCAGGCTAGCCCCTTCTGCCTGGCAGCTATCTGCAGACGTTCGCACTTTCGGAGCAGGGCTGTGATAGGAGGCTGGCAGGGACACCACCATTCCCAGCATGCGTTTGAAGTTTCAAGTGGCAAGATAAGCAAGCAGCCCCATTCTCTGTGCCTCTATGCGAGCACTGCCATGGGCAGATGAGGCTGAGCAACAGCTTTCCAGGCTAGCCCCTTCTGGCTGCCAGCTATCTGCAGACGTTTGCATTTCAAGAGCAGGGCTGTGATAGGAGCCTAGCAGGTACACCATCTTTCCCAGGCTACGTTTGAAGTTTGAGGTGGCAAGACAAGCAATCAGCCCCATTCTCTGTGCCTCTATGCTAACAGTGCCATGGGCAGATGAGGCTGAGCAACAGCTTTCCAGGCTAGCATTTTCTGGCTGCCAGCTATCTGCAGACGTTCGGATTTCAAGAGCAGGGCTGCGAAAGGAGCCTAGCAGGTACACCATCTTTCCCAGGCTACGTTTGAAGTTTGAGGTGGCAAGACAAGCAAGCAGCCCCATTCTCTGTGCCTCTGTGCAAGCACTGCCATGGGCCGATGAGGCTGAGCAACAGCTTTCCAGGCTAGCCCCTTCTGGCTGCCAGCTATCTGCAGACGTTCGCACTTTCGGAGCAGGGTTGCGAAAGGAGCCTGACTGGGACACCAACTTTCCCAGGCTACGTTTGAAGTTTGAGGTGGCAAGACAAGCAAGCAGCCCCATTCTCTGTGCCTCTGTGCGAGCACTGCCATGGGCAGATGAGGCTGAGCAACAGCTTTCCAGGATAGCCCCTTCTGCCTGCCAGCTATCTGCAGACGTTCGCACTTTCGGAGCAGGGCTGTGATAGGAGCCTGGCAGGGACACCACCATTCCCAGCATGCGTTTGAAGTTTCAAGTGGCAAGATAAGCAAGCAGCCCCATTCTCTGTGCCTCTATGCGAACAGTGCCATGGGCAGATGAGGCTGAGCAACAGCTTTCCAGGCTAGCCCCTTCTGGCTGCCAGCTATCTGCAGGCGTTCGCACTTTCGGAGCAGGGTTGCGAAAGGAGCCTGGCTGGGACACCAACTTTCCCAGGCTACGTTTGAAGTTTGAGGTGGGAAGACAAGCAAGCAGCCCCATTCTCTGTGCCTCTGTGTGAGCACTGCCATGGGCAGATGAGGCTGAGCAACAGCTTTCCAGGATAGCCCCTTCTGCCTGCAAGCTATCTGCAGACGTTCGCACTTTCGGAGCAGGGCTGTGATAGGAGCCTGGCAGGGACACCACCATTCCCAGCATCCGTTTGAAGTTTCAAGTGGCAAGATAAGCAAGCAGCCCCATTCTCTGTGCCTCTATGCGAACAGTGCCATGGGCAGATGAGGCTGAGCAACAGCTTTCCAGGATAGCCCCTTCTGGCTGCCAGCTATCTGCAGACGTTCGCATTTCAAGAGCAGGGCTGCGAAAGATGCCTGGCTGGGACACCAACTTTCCCAGGCTACGTTTGAAGTTTTAGTTGGCAAGAGAAGCAAGCAGCCCCATTCTCTGTGCCTCTATGCGAGCACTGCCATGGGCAGATGAGGCTGAGCAACAGCTTTCCAGGCTAGCCCCTTCTGGCTGCCAGCTATCTGCAGACGTTCACACTTTCGGAGCAGGGCTGCTAAAGGAGCCTGGCAGGGACACCAACTTTCCCAGGCTACGTTTGAAGTTTTAGTTGGCAAGACAAGCAAGCAGCCCCATTCTCTGTGCCTCTGTGCGAGCACTGCCATGGGCAGATGAGGCTGAGCAACAGCTTTCCAGGATAGCCCCTTCTGGCTGCCAGCTATCTGCAGATGTTCGCACTTTCGGAACAGGGCTGTGATAGGAGCATGGCAGGGACACCACCATTCCCAGCATGCTTTTGAAGTTTCAAGTGGCAAGACAAGCAAGCAGCCCCATTCTCTGTGCCTCTGTGCGAACAGTGCCATGGGCAGATGAGGCTGAGCAACAGCTTTCCAGGCTAGCCTCTTCTGCCTGCCAGCTATCTGCAGACATTCGCACTTTCGGAGCAGGGCTGTGATAGGAGCCTGGCAGGGACACCACCATTCCCAGCATGCGTTTGAAGTTTCAAGTGGCAAGATAAGCAAGCAGCCCCATTCTCTGTGCCTCTATGCGAACAGTGCCATGGGCAGATGAGGCTGAGCAACAGCTTTCCAGGCTAGCCCCTTCTGGCTGCCAGCTATCTGCAGACGTTCGCACTTTCGGAGCAGGGCTGCGAAAGGAGCCTGGCTGGGACACCAACTTTCCCAGGCTACGTTTGAAGTTTGAGGTGGCAAGACAAGCAAGCAGCCCCAGTCTCTGTGCCTCTGTGCGAGCACTGCCATGGGCAGATGAGGCTGAGCAACAGCTTTCCAGGCTAGCCCCTTCTGCCATCCAGATATCTGCAGACGTTCGCACTTTCGGAGCAGGGCTGTGATAGGAGCCTGGCAGGGACACCACCATTCCCAGCATGCGTTTGAAGTTTCAAGTGGCAAGATAAGCAAGCAGCCCCATTCTCTGTGCCTCTATGCGAACAGTGCCATGGGCAGATGAGGCTGAGCAACAGCTTTCCAGGCTAGCCCCTTCTGGCTGCCAGCTATCTGCAGACGTTCGCATTTCAAGAGCAGGGCTGCGAAAGGAGCCTGGCTGGGACACCAACTTTCCCAGGCTACGTTTGAAGTTTGAGGTTGGCAAGACAAGCAAGCAGCCCCATTCTCTGTGCCTCTGTGCGAGCACTGCCATGGGCAGATGAGGCTGAGCAACAGCTTTCCAGGCTAGCCCCTTCTGGCTGCCAGCTATCTGCAGACGTTCGGATTTCAAGAGCAGGGCTGCGAAAGGAGCCTAGCAGGTACACCATCTTTCCCAGGCTACGTTTGAAGTTTGAGGTGGCAAGACAAGCAAGCAGCCCCATTCTCTGTGCCTCTGTGCAAGCACTGCCATGGGCAGATGAGGCTGAGCAACAGCTTTCCAGGCTAGCCCCTTCTGGCTGCCAGCTATCTGCAGACGTTCGCACTTTCGGAGCAGGGTTGCGAAAGGAGCCTGACTGGGACACCAACTTTCCCAGGCTACGTTTGAAGTTTGAGGTGGCAAGACAAGCAAGCAGCCCCATTCTCTGTGCCTCTGTGCGAGCACTGCCATGGGCAGATGAGGCTGAGCAACAGCTTTCCAGGCTAGCCCCTTCTGCCTGCCAGCTATCTGCAGACGTTCGCACTTTCGGAGCAGGGCTGTGATAGGAGCCTGGCAGGGACACCACCATTCCCAGCATGCGTTTGAAGTTTCAAGTGGCAAGATAAGCAAGCAGCCCCATTCTCTGTGCCTCTATGCGAACAGTGCCATGGGCAGATGAGGCTGAGCAACAGCTTTCCAGGATAGCCCCTTCTGGCTGCCAGCTATCTGCAGACGTTCGCATTTCAAGAGCAGGGCTGCGAAAGATGTCCGGCTGGGACACCAACTTTCCCAGGCTACGTTTGAACTTTTAGTTGGCAAGAGAAGCAAGGAGCCCCATTCTCTGTGCCTCTATGCGAGCACTGCCATGGGCAGATGAGGCTGAGCAACAGCTTTCCAGGCTAGCCCCTTCTGCCTGCCAGCTATCTGCAGACGTTCACACTTTCGGAGCAGGGCTGCGAAAGGAGCCTGGCTGGGACACCAACTTTCCCAGGCTACGTTTGAAGTTTTAGTTGGCAAGACAAGCAAGCAGCCCCATTCTCTGTGCCTCTGTGCGAGCACTGCCATGGGCAGATGAGGCTGAGCAACAGCTTTCCAGGATAGCCCCTTCTGGCTGCCAGCTATCTGCAGATGTTCGCACTTTCGGAACAGGGCTGTGATAGGAGCCTGGCAGGGACACCACCATTCCCAGCATGCTTTTGAAGTTTCAAGTGGCAAGATAAGCAAGGAGCCCCATTCTCTGTGCCTCTATGCGAACAGTGCCATGGGCAGATGAGGCTGAGCAACAGCTTTCCAGGCTACCCCCTTCTGGCTGCCAGCTATCTGCAGACGTTCGCATTTCAAGAGCAGGGCTGCGAAAGGAGCCTAGCAGGTACACCATCTTTCCCAGGCTACGTTTGAAGTTTGAGGTGGCAAGACAAGCAAGGAGCCCCATTCTCTGTGCCTCTGTGCGAGCACTGCCATGGGCATATGAGGCTGAGCAACAGCTTTCCAGGCTAGCCCCTTCTGGCTGCCAGCTATCTGCAGACGTTCGCATTTCAAGAACAGGGCTGCGAAAGGAGCCTAGCAGGTACACCATCTTTCCCAGGCTACGTTTGAAGTTTGAGGTGGCAAGACAAGCAAGCAGCCCCATTCTCTGTGCCTCTGTGCGAGCACTGCCATGGGCAGATGAGGCTGAGCAACAGCTTTCCAGGCTAGCCCCTTCTGGCTGCCAGCTATCTGCAGACGTTCGCACTTTCGGAGCAGGGCTGCGAAAGGAGCCTGGCTGGGACACCAACTTTCCCAGGCTACGTTTGAAGTTTGAGGTGGCAAGACAAGCAAGCAGCCCCATTTTCTGTGCCTCTGTGCGAGTACTGCCATGGGCAGATGAGGCTGAGCAACAGCTTTCCAGGATAGCCCCTTCTGGCTGCCAGCTATCTGCAGACGTTCGCACTTTCGGAGCAGGGCTGTCATAGGAGCCTGGCAGGGACACCACCATTCCCAGCATGCTTTTGAAGTTTCAAGTGGCAAGATAAGCAAGGAGCCCCAGTCTCTGTGCCTCTATGCAAACAGTGCCATGGGCAGATGAGGCTGAGCAACAGCTTTCCAGGCTAGCCCCTTCTGGCTGCCAGCTATCTGCAGACGTTCGCATTTCAAGAGCAGGGCTGCGAAAGGATCCTGACTGGGACACCAACATTCCCAGGCTACGTTTGAAGTTTGAGGTGGCAAGACAAGCAAGGAGCCCCATTCTCTGTGCCTCTGTGCGAGCACTGCCATGGGCAGATGAGGCTGAGCAACAGTTTTCCAGGCTAGCCCCTTCTGGCTGCCAGCTATCTGCAGACGTTCACACTTTCAGAGCAGGGCTGCGAAAGGAGCCTGGCTGGGACACCAACTTTCCCAGGCTACGTTTGAAGTTTTAGTTGGCAAGACAAGCAAGCAGCCCCATTCTCTGTGCCTCTGTGCGAGCACTGCCATGGGCAGATGAGGCTGAGCAACAGCTTTCCAGGATAGCCCCTTCTGGCTGCCAGCTATCTGCAGATGTTCGCACTTTCGGAGCAGGGCTGTGATAGGAGCATGGCAGGGACACCACCATTCCCAGCATGCTTTTGAAGTTTCAAGTGGCAAGATAAGCAAGGAGCCCCATTCTCTGTGCCTCTATGCGAACAGTGCCATGGGCAGATGAGGCTGAGCAACAGCTTTCCAGGCTAGCCCCTTCTGGCTGCCAGCTATCTGCAGACGTTCGCACTTTCGGAGCAGGGCTGCGAAAGGAGCCTAGCAGGTACACCAACTTTCCCAGGATACGTTTGAAGTTTGAGGTGGCAAGACAAGCAATCAGCCCCATTCTCTGTGCCTCTGTGCGAGCACTGCCATGGGCAGATGAGGCTGAGCAACAGCTTTCCAGGCTAGCCCCTTCTGCCTGCCAGCTATCTGCAGACATTCGCACTTTCGGAGCAGGGCTGTGATAGGAGCCTGGCAGGGACACCACCATTCCCAGCATGCGTTTGATGTTTGAGGTGGCAAGACATGCAAGCAGCCCCATTCTCTGTGCCTCTATGCGAGCACTGCCATGGGCAGATGAGGCTGAGCAACAGCTTTCCAGGCTAGCACCTTCTGGCTGCCAGCTATGTGCAGACGTTCGCATTTCAAGAGCAGGGCTGCGAAGGGAGCCTAGCAGGTACACCATCTTTCCCTGGCTACGTTTGAAGTTTCAAGTGGCAAGATAAGCAAGCAGCCCCATTCTCTGTGCCTCTATGCGAGCACTGCCATGGGCAGATGAGGCTGAGCAACAGCTTTCCAGGCTAGCCCCTTCTGCCTGCCAGCTATCTGCAGACGTTCGCACTTTCCGAGCAGGGATGCGAAAGGAGCCTGGCTGGGACACCAACTTTCCCAGGCTACGTTTGAAGTTTGAGGTGGCAAGACAAGCAAGCAGCCCCATTCTCTGTGCCTCTGTGCGAGCACTGCCATGGGCAGATGAGGCTGAGCAACAGCTTTCCAGGCTAGCCCCTTCTGGCTGCCAGCTATCTGCAGACGTTCGCATTTCAAGAGCAGGGCTGCGAAAAGAGCCTAGCAGGTACACCATCTTTCCCAGGCTACGTTTGAAGTTTGAGGTGGCAAGACAAGCAAGGATCACCATTCTCTGTGCCTCTGTGCGAGCAGTGCCATGGGCAGATGAGGCTGAGCAACAGCTTTCCAGGATAGCCCCTTCTGCCTGCCAGCTATCTGCAGACGTTCGCATTTCAAGAGCAGGGCTGCGAAAGGAGCCTAGCAGGTACACCATCTTTCCCAGGCTACGTTTGAAGTTTGAGGTGGCAAGACAAGCAAGCAGCCCCATTCTCTGTGCCTCTATGCGAGCACTGCCATGGGCAGATGAGGCTGAGCAACAGCTTTCCAGGCTAGCCCCTTCTGGCTGCCAGCTATCTGCAGACGTTCGCATTTCAAGAGCAGGGCTGCGAAAGGAGCCTAGCAGGTACACCATCTTTCCCTGGCTACGTTTGAAGTTTGAGGTGGCAAGACAAGCAAGCAGACCCATTCTCTGTGCCTCTATGCGAACAGTGCCATGGGCAGATGAGGCTGAGCAACAGCTTTCCAGGCTAGCCCCTTCTGGCTGCCAGCTATCTGCAGACGTTCGCATTTCAAGAGCAGGGCTGCGAAAGGAGCCTGGCTGGGACACCAACTTTCCCAGGCTACGTTTGAAGTTTTAGTTGGCAAGACAAGCAAGCAGCCCCATTCTCTGTGCCTCTATGCGAACAGTGCCATGTGCAGATGAGGCTGAGCAACAGCTTTCCAGGCTAGCCCCTTCTGGCTGCCAGCTATCTGCAGACGTTCGCATTTCAAGAGCAGGTCTGCGAAAGGAGCCTGGCTGGGACACCAACTTTCCCAGGCTACGTTTGAAGTTTGAGGTGGCAAGAGAAGCAAGGAGCCCCATTCTCTGTGCCTCTGTGCGAGCAGTGCCATGGGCAGATGAGGCTGAGCAACAGCTTTCCAGGCTAGCCCCTTCTGGCTGCCAGCTATCTGCAGACGTTCGCACTTTCGGAGCAGGGCTGTGATAGGAGCCTGGTAGAGACACCACCATTCCCAGCATGCTTTTGAAGTTTCAAGTGGGAAGATAAGCAAGGAGCCCCATTCTCTGTGCCTCTGTGCGAACAGTGCCATGTGCAGTTGAGGGTGAGCAACAGCTTTCCAGGCTAGCCCCTTCTGGCTGCCAGCTATCTGCAGACGTTCGCATTTCAAGAGCAGGGCTGCGAAAGGAGCCTAGCAGGTACACCATCTTTCCCAGGCTACGTTTGAAGTTTGAGGTGGCAAGACAAGCAAGGAGCCCCATTCTCTGTGCCTCTATGCGAGCACTGCCATGGGCAGATGAGGCTGAGCAACAGCTTTCCAGGCTAGCCCCTTCTGGCTGCCAGCTATCTGCAGACGTTCGCACTTTCGGAGCAGGGCTGCGAAAGGAGCCTGGCTGGGACACCAACTTTCCCAGGCTACGTTTGAAGTTTGAGGTGGCAAGACAAGCAAGGAGCCCCATTCTCTGTGCCTCTATGCGAGCACTGCCATGGGCAGATGAGGCTGAGCAACAGCTTTCCAGGCTAGCCCCTTCTGCCTGCCAGCTATCTGCAGACGTTCGCATTTCAAGAGCAGGGCTGCGAAAGGAGCCTAGCAGGTACACCATCTTTCCCAGGCTACGTTTGAAGTTTGAGGTGGCAAGACAAGCAAGCAGCCCCATTCTCTGTGCCTCTGTGCGAGCACTGCCATGGGCAGATGAGGCTGAGCAACAGCTTTCCAGGCTAGCCCCTTCTGGCTGCCAGCTATCTGCAGACGTTCGCACTTTCGGAGCAGGGCTGTGACAGGAGCCTGGCAGGGACACCACCATTCCCAGCATGCTTTTGACGTTTCAAGTGGCAAGATAAGCAAGCAGCCCCATTCTCTGTGCCTCTGTGCGAACAGTGCCATGTGCAGATGAGGCTGAGCAACAGCTTTCCAGGCTAGCCCCTTCTGGCTGCCAGCTATCTGCAGACGTTCGCACTTTCGGAGCAGGGCTGCGAAATAAGCCTGGCTGGGACACCAACTTTCCCAGGATACGTTTGAAGTTTTAGTTGGCAAGACAAGAAAGCAGCCCCATTCTCTGTGCCTCTATGCGAGCACTGCCATGGGCAGATGAGGCTGAGCAACAGCTTTCCAGGCTAGCCCCTTCTGCCTGCCAGCTATCTGCAGACGTTCGCACTTTCGGAGCAGGGCTGTGATAGGAGCCTGGCAGGGACACCACCATTCCCAGCATGCTTTTGAAGTTTCAAGTGGCAAGATAAGCAAGCAGCCCCATTCTCTGTGCCTCTGTGCGAGCACTGCCATGGGCAGATGAGGCTGAGCAACAGCTTTCCAGGCTAGCCCTTTCTGGCTGCCAGCTATCTGCAGACGTTCGCATTTCAAGAGCAGGGCTGCGAAAGGAGCCTAGCAGGTACACCATCTTTCCCAGGCTACGTTTGAATTTTGAGGTGGCAAGACAAGCAAGCAGCCCCATTCTCTGTGCCTCTGTGGGAGCACTGCCATGGGCAGATGAGGCTGAGCAACAGCTTTCCAGGCTAGCCCCTTCTGCCTGCCAGCTATCTGCAGACGTTCGCACTTTCAGAGCAGGGATGCGAAAGGAGCCTGGCTGGGACACCAACTTTCCCAGGCTACGTTTGAAGTTTGAGGTGGCAAGACAAGCAAGCAGCCCCATTCTCTGTGCCTCTGTGCGAGCACTGCCATGGGCAGATGAGGCTGAGCAACAGCTTTCCAGGCTAGCACCTTCTGCCTTGCCAGCTATCTGCAGACGTTCGCATTTCAAGAGCAGGGCTGCGAAAGGAGCCTAGCAGGTACACCATCTTTCCCAGGCTACGTTTGAATTTTGAGGTGGCAAGACAAGCAAGGAGCACCATTCTCTGTGCCTCTGTGCGAGCACTGCCATGGGCAGATGAGGCTGAGCAACAGCTTTCCAGGCTAGCCCCTTCTGCCTGCCAGCTATCTGCAGACGTTCGCATTTCAAGAGCAGGGCTGCGAAAGGAGCCTAGCAGGTACACCATCTTTCCCTGGCTACGTTTGAAGTTTGAGGTGGCAAGACAAGCAAGCAGACCCATTCTCTGTGCCTCTATGCGAACAGTGCCATGGGCAGATGAGGCTGAGCAACAGCTTTCCAGGATAGCCCCTTCTGGCTGCCAGCTATCTGCAGACGTTCGCATTTCAAGAGCAGGGCTGCGAATGGAGCCTAGCAGGTACACCACCTTTCCCAGGCTACGTTTGAAGTTTGAGGTGGCAAGACAAGCAAGCAGCCCCATTCTCTGTGCCTCTGTGCGAGCAGTGCCATGGGCAGATGAGGCTGAGCAACAGCTTTCCAGGCTAGCACCTTCTGGCTGCCAGCTATCTGCAGACGTTCGCACTTTCGGAGCAGGGCTGCGAAAGGAGCCTGGCTGGGACACCAACTTTCCCAGGCTACGTTTGAAGTTTGAGGTGGCAAGACAAGCAAGCAGCCCCATTCTCTGTGCCTCTGTGCAAGCACTGCCATGGGCAGATGAGGCTGAGCAACAGCTTTCCAGGCTAGACCCTTCTGGATGCCAGCTATCTGCAGACGTTCGCATTTCAAGAGCAGGGCTGCGAAAGGAGCCTAGCAGGTACACCATCTTTCCCAGGCTACGTTTGAAATTTGAGGTGGCAAGAGAAGCAAGGAGCCCTATTCTCTGTGCCTCTGTGCGAGCAGTGCCATGGGCAGATGAGGCTGAGCAACAGCTTTCCAGGCTAGCCCCTTCTGGCTGCCAGCTATCTGCAGACGTTCGCACTTTCGGACCAGGGCTGCGAAAGGAGCCTGACTGGGACACCAACTTTCCCAGGCTACGTTTGAAGTTTGAGGTGGCAAGACAAGCAAGCAGCCCCATTCTCTGTGCCTCTGTGCGAGCACTGCCATGGGCAGATGAGGCTGAGCAACAGCTTTCCAGGCTAGCCCCTTCTGCCTGCCAGCTATCTGCAGACGTTCGCACTTTCGGAGCAGGGCGGTGATAGGAGCCTGGTAGGGACACCACCATTCCCAGCATGCTTTTGAAGTTTCAAGTGGCAAGATAAGCAAGGAGCCCCATTCTCTGTGCCTCTGTGCGAACAGTGCCATGTGCAGATGAGGCTGAGCAACAGCTTTCCAGGCTAGCCCCTTCTGGCTGCCAGCTATCTGCAGACGTTCGCATTTCAAGAGCAGGGCTGCGAAAGGAGCCTAGCAGGTACATCAACTTTCCCAGGCTACGTTTGAAGTTTGAGGTGGCAAGACAAGCAAGGAGCCCCATTCTCTGTGCCTCTATGCGAGCACTGCCATGGGCAGATGAGGCTGAGCAACAGCTTTCCAGGCTAGCCCCTTCTGGCTGCCAGCTATCTGCAGACGTTCGCACTTTCGGAGCAGGGCTGCGAAAGCAGCCTGGCTGGGACAGCAACTTTCCCAGGCTACGTTTGAAGTTTGAGGTGGCAAGACAAGCAAACAGCCCCATTCTCTGTGCCTCTATGCGAGCACTGCCATGGGCAGATGAGGCTGAGCAACAGCTTTCCAGGATAGCCCCTTCTGGCTGCCAGCTATCTGCAGACGTTCGCATTTCAAGAGCAGGGCTGCGAAAGGAGCCTAGCAGGTACACCATCTTTCCCAGGCTACGTTTGAAGTTTGAGGTGGCAAGACAAGCAAGCAGCCCCATTCTCTGTGCCTCTGTGCGAGCACTGCCATGGGCAGATGAGGCTGAGCAACAGCTTTCCAGGCTAGCCCTTTCTGGCTGCCAGCTATCTGCAGACGTTCGCATTTCAAGAGCAGGTCTGCGAAAGGAGCCTAGCAGGTACAACGTCTTTCCCAGGCTACGTTTGAAGTTTGAGGTGGCAAGACAAGCAAGCAGCCCCATTCTCTGTGCCTCTGTGCGAGCACTGCCATGGGCAGATGAGGCTGAGCAACAGCTTTCCAGGCTAGACCCTTCTGCCTGCCAGCTATCTGCAGACGTTCGCACTTTCGGAGCAGGGCTGTGATAGGAGCCTGGCAGGGACACCACCATTCCCAGCATGCTTTTGAAGTTTCAAGTGGCAAGATAAGCAAGCAGCCCCATTCTCTGTGCCTCTGTGCGAGCACTGCCATGGGCAGATGAGGCTGAGCAACAGCTTTCCAGGCTAGCCCTTTCTGGCTGCCAGCTATCTGCAGACGTTCGCATTTCAAGAGCAGGGCTGCGAAAGGAGCCTAGCAGGTACACCATCTTTCCCAGGCTACGTTTGAAGTTTGAGGTGGCAAGACAAGCAAGCAGCCCCATTCTCTGTGCCTCTGTGCGAGCACTGCCATGGGCAGATGAGGCTGAGCAACAGCTTTCCAGGCTAGCCCCTTCTGCCTGCCAGCTATCTGCAGACGTTCGCATTTCAAGAGCAGGGCTGCGAAAGGAGCCTAGCAGGTACACCATCTTTCCCAGGCTACGTTTGAATTTTGAGGTGGCAAGACAAGCAAGGAGCACCATTCTCTGTGCCTCTGTGCGAGCAGTGCCATGGGCAGATGAGGCTGAGCAACAGCTTTCCAGGCTAGCCCCTTCTGCCTGCCAGCTATCTGCAGACGTTCGCATTTCAAGAGCAGGGCTGCGAAAGGAGCCTAGCAGGTACACCATCTTTCCCTGGCTACGTTTGAATTTTGAGGTGGCAAGACAAGCAAGGAGCACCATTCTCTGTGCCTCTGTGCGAGCAGTGCCATGGGCAGATGAGGCTGAGCAACAGCTTTCCAGGCTAGCCCCTTCTGCCTGCCAGCTATCTGCAGACGTTCGCATTTCAAGAGCAGGGCTGCGAAAGGAGCCTAGCAGGTACACCATCTTTCCCTGGCTACGTTTGAAGTTTGAGGTGGCAAGACAAGCAAGCAGACCCATTCTCTGTGCCTCTATGCGAACAGTGCCATGGGCAGATGAGGCTGAGCAACAGCTTTCCAGGATAGCCCCTTCTGGCTGCCAGCTATCTGCAGACGTTCGCATTTCAAGAGCAGGGCTGCGAATGGAGCCTAGCAGGTACACCACCTTTCCCAGGCTACGTTTGAAGTTTGAGGTGGCAAGACAAGCAAGCAGCCCCATTCTCTGTGCCTCTGTGCGAGCAGTGCCATGGGCAGATGAGGCTGAGCAACAGCTTTCCAGGCTAGCACCTTCTGGCTGCCAGCTATCTGCAGACGTTCGCACTTTCGGAGCAGGGCTGCGAAAGGAGCCTGGCTGGGACACCAACTTTCCCAGGCTACGTTTGAAGTTTGAGGTGGCAAGACAAGCAAGCAGCCCCATTCTCTGTGCCTCTGTGCAAGCACTGCCATGGGCAGATGAGGCTGAGCAACAGCTTTCCAGGCTAGACCCTTCTGGCTGCCAGCTATCTGCAGACGTTCGCATTTCAAGAGCAGGGCTGCGAAAGGAGCCTAGCAGGTACACCATCTTTCCCAGGCTACGTTTGAAATTTGAGGTGGCAAGAGAAGCAAGGAGCCCTATTCTCTGTGCCTCTGTGCGAGCAGTGCCATGGGCAGATGAGGCTGAGCAACAGCTTTCCAGGCTAGCCCCTTCTGGCTGCCAGCTATCTGCAGACGTTCGCACTTTCGGAGCAGGGCTGCGAAAGGAGCCTGACTGGGACACCAACTTTCCCAGGCTACGTTTGAAGTTTGAGGTGGCAAGACAAGCAAGCAGCCCCATTCTCTGTGCCTCTGTGCGAGCACTGCCATGGGCAGATGAGGCTGAGCAACAGCTTTCCAGGCTAGCACCTTCTGCCTGCCAGCTATCTGCAGACGTTCGCACTTTCGGAGCAGGGCGGTGATAGGAGCCTGGTAGGGACACCACCATTCCCAGCATGCTTTTGAAGTTTCAAGTGGCAAGATAAGCAAGGAGCCCCATTCTCTGTGCCTCTGTGCGAACAGTGCCATGTGCAGATGAGGCTGAGCAACAGCTTTCCAGGCTAGCCCCTTCTGGCTGCCAGCTATCTGCAGACGTTCGCATTTCAAGAGCAGGGCTGCGAAAGGAGCCTAGCAGGTACATCAACTTTCCCAGGCTACGTTTGAAGTTTGAGGTGGCAAGACAAGCAAGGAGCCCCATTCTCTGTGCCTCTATGCGAGCACTGCCATGGGCAGATGAGGCTGAGCAACAGCTTTCCAGGCTAGCCCCTTCTGGCTGCCAGCTATCTGCAGACGTTCGCACTTTCGGAGCAGGGCTGCGAAAGCAGCCTGGCTGGGACAGCAACTTTCCCAGGCTACGTTTGAAGTTTGAGGTGGCAAGACAAGCAAACAGCCCCATTCTCTGTGCCTCTATGCGAGCACTGCCATGGGCAGATGAGGCTGAGCAACAGCTTTCCAGGATAGCCCCTTCTGGCTGCCAGCTATCTGCAGACGTTCGCATTTCAAGAGCAGGGCTGCGAAAGGAGCCTAGCAGGTACACCATCTTTCCCAGGCTACGTTTGAAGTTTGAGGTGGCAAGACAAGCAAGCAGCCCCATTCTCTGTGCCTCTGTGCGAGCACTGCCATGGGCAGATGAGGCTGAGCAACAGCTTTCCAGGCTAGCCCTTTCTGGCTGCCAGCTATCTGCAGACGTTCGCATTTCAAGAGCAGGTCTGCGAAAGGAGCCTAGCAGGTACAACGTCTTTCCCAGGCTACGTTTGAGGTTTGAGGTGGCAAGACAAGCAAGCAGCCCCATTCTCTGTGCCTCTGTGCGAGCACTGCCATGGGCAGATGAGGCTGAGCAACAGCTTTCCAGGCTAGACCCTTCTGCCTGCCAGCTATCTGCAGACGTTCGCACTTTCGGAGCAGGGCTGCGAAAGGAGCCTGGCTGGGACACCACCATTCCCAGCATGCGTTTGAAGTTTCAAGTGGCAAGAAAAGCAAGGAGACCCATTCTCTGTGCCTCTATGCGAACAGTGCCATCTGCAGATGAGGCTGAGCAACAGCTTTCCAGGATATTCCCTTCTGGCTGCCAGCTATCTGCAGACGTTCGCATTTCAAGAGCAGGGCTACGAAAGGAGCCTAGCAGGTACACCATCTTTCCCAGGCTACGTTTGAAGTTTGAGGTGGCAAGACAAGCAAGGAGCCCCATTCTCTGTGCCTCTGTGCGAGCACTGCCATGGGCAGATGAGGCTGAGCAACAGCTTTCCAGGCTAGCCCCTTCTGGCTGCCAGCTATCTGCAGACGTTCGCACTTTCGGAGCAGGGCTGCGAAAGGAGCCTGGCTGGGACACCAACTTTCCCAGGCTACGTTTGAAGTTTGAGGTGGCAAGACAAGCAAGCAGCCCCATTCTCTGTGCCTCTGTGCGAGCACTGCCATGGGCAGATGAGGCTGAGCAACAGCTTTCCAGGATAGCCCCTTCTGGCTGCCAGCTATCTGCAGACATTCGCATTTCAAGAGCAGGGCTGCGAAAGGAGCCTAGCAGGTACACCAACTTTCCCAGGCTACGTTTGAAGTTTGAGGTGGCAAGACAAGCAAGCAGCCCCATTCTCTGTGCCTCTATGCGAACAGTGCCATGGGCAGATGAGGCTGAGCAACAGCTTTCCAGGCTAGCCCCTTCTGGCTGCCAGCTATCTGCAGACGTTCGCACTTTCGGAGCAGGGCTGCGAAAGGAGCCTGGCTGGGACACCAACTTTCCCAGGCTACGTTTGAAGTTTGAGGTGGCAAGACAAGCAAGCAGCCCCATTCTCTGTGCCTCTGTGCGAGCACTGCCATGGGCAGATGAGGCTGAGCAACAGCTTTCCAGGATAGCCCCTTCTGGCTGCCAGCTATCTGCAGACGTTCGCATTTCAAGAGCAGGGCTGCGAAAGGAGCCTAGCAGGTACACCATCTTTCCCAGGCTACGTTTGAAGATTGAGGTGGCAAGAGAAGCAAGGAGCCCCATTCTCTGTGCCTCTGTGCGAACAGTGCCATGGGCAGATGAGGCTGAGCAACAGCTTTCCAGGCTAGCCCCTTCTGCCTGGCAGCTATCTGCAGACGTTCGCACTTTCGGAGCAGGGCTGCGAAAGGAGCCTGGCTGGGACACCAACTTTCCCAGACTACGTTTGAAGTTTGAGGTGGCAAGACAAGCAAGCAGCCCCATTCTCTGTGCCTCTGTGCGAGCACTGCCATGGGCAGATGAGGCTGAGCAACAGCTTTCCAGGCTAGCCCCTTCTGGCTGCCAGCTATCTGCAGACGTTCGCACTTTCCGAGCAGGGCTGCGAAAGGAGCGTGGCTGGGACACCAACTTTCCCAGGCTACGTTTGAAGTTTGAGGTGGCAAGACAAGCAAGCAGCCCCATTCTCTGTGCCTCTGTGCGAGCACTGCCATGGGCAGATGAGGCTGAGCAACAGCTTTCCAGGCTAGCCCCTTCTGGCTGCCAGCTATCTGCAGACGTTCACATTTCAAGAGCAGGGCTGCGAAAGGAGCCTAGCAGGTACACCATCTTTCCCAGGCTACGTTTGAAGTTTGAGGTGGCAAGACAAGCAAGGAGCACCATTCTCTGTGCCTCTGTGCGAGCAGTGCCATGGGCAGATGAGGCTGAGCAACAGCTTTCCAGGCTAGCCCCTTCTGCCTGCCAGCTATCTGCAGACGTTCGCATTTCAAGAGCAGGGCTGCGAAAGGAGCCTAGCAGGTACACCATCTTTCCCAGGCTACGTTTGAAGTTTGAGGTGGCAAGACAAGCAAGCAGCCCCATTCTCTGTGCCTCTGTGCGAGCACTGCCATGGGCAGATGAGGCTGAGCAACAGCTTTCCAGGCTAGCCCCTTCTGGCTGCCAGCTATCTGCAGACGTTCGCACTTTCGGAGCAGGGCTGTGATAGGAGCCTGGCAGGGACACCACCATTCCCAGCATGCTTTTGAAGTTTCAAGTGGCAAGACAAGCAAGCAGCCCCATTCTCTGTGCCTCTGTGCGAGCACTGCCATGGGCAGATGAGGCTGAGCAACAGCTTTCCAGGCTAGCCCCTTCTGGCTGCCAGCTATCTGCAGACGTTCGCATTTCAAGAGCAGGGCTGCGAAGGGAGCCTAGCAGGTACACCATCTTTCCCAGGCTACGTTTGAAATTTGAGGTGGCAAGACAAGCAAGGAGCCCCATTCTCTGTGCCTCTGTGCAAGCACTGCCATGGGCAGATGAGGCTGAGCAACAGCTTTCCAGGCTAGCCCCTTCTGGCTGCCAGCTATCTGCAGATGTTCGCACTTTCCGAGCAGGGCTGCGAAAGGAGCCTGGCTGGGACACCAACTTTCCCAGGCTACGTTTGAAGTTTGAGGTGGCAAGACAAGCAAGCAGCCCCATTCTCTGTGCCTCTGTGCGAGCACTGCCATGGGCAGATGAGGCTGAGCAACAGCTTTCCAGGCTAGCCCCTTCTGGCTGCCAGCTATCTGCAGACGTTCGCATTTCAAGAGCAGGGCTGCGAAAGGAGCCTAGCAGGTACACCATCTTTCCCAGGCTACGTTTGAAGTTTGAGGTGGCAAGACAAGCAAGGAGCACCATTCTCTGTGCCTCTGTGCGAGCAGTGCCATGGGCAGATGAGGCTGAGCAACAGCTTTCCAGGCTAGCCCCTTCTGCCTGCCAGCTATCTGCAGACGTTCGCATTTCAAGAGCAGGGCTGCGAAAGGAGCCTAGCAGGTACACCATCTTTCCCAGGCTACGTTTGAAGTTTGAGGTGGCAAGACAAGCAAGCAGCCCCATTCTCTGTGCCTCTGTGCGAGCACTGCCATGGGCAGATGAGGCTGAGCAACAGCTTTCCAGGATAGCCCCTTCTGGCTGCCAGCTATCTGCAGACGTTCGCACTTTCGGAGCAGGGCTGTGATAGGAGCCTGGAAGGGACACCACCATTCCCAGCATGCTTTTGAAGTTTCAAGTGGCAAGACAAGCAAGCAGCCCCATTCTCTGTGCCTCTGTGCGAGCACTGCCATGGGCAGATGAGGCTGAGCAACAGCTTTCCAGGCTAGCCCCTTCTGGCTGCCAGCTATCTGCAGACGTTCGCATTTCAAGAGCAGGGCTGCGAAACGATCCTAGCAGGTACACCATCTTTCCCAGGCTACGTTTGAAGTTTGAGGTGGCAAGAGAAGCAAGGAGCCCCATTCTCTGTGCCTCTGTGCGAGCAGTGCCATGGGCAGATGAGGCTGAGCAACAGCTTTCCAGGCTAGCCCCTTCTGGCTGCCAGCTATCTGCAGACGTTCGCACTTTCGGAGCAGGGCTGCGAAAGGAGCCTGGCTGGGACACCAACTTTCCCAGGCTACGTTTGAAGTTTGAGGTGGCAAGACAAGCAAGCAGCCCCAGTCTCTGTGCCTCTGTGCGAGCACTGCCATGGGCAGATGAGGCTGAGCAACAGCTTTCCAGGCTAGCCCCTTCTGGCTGCCAGCTATCTGCAGACGTTCGCATTTCAAGAGCAGGGCTGCGAAAGGAGCCTAGCAGGTACACCATCTTTCCCAGGCTACGTTTGAAGTTTTAGTTGGCAAGACAAGCAAGCAACCCCATTCTCTGTGCCTCTGTGCGAGCACTGCCATGGACAGATGAGGCTGAGCAACAGCTTTCCAGGCTAGCACCTTCTGGCTGCCAGCTATCTGCAGACGTTCGCACTTTCGGAGCAGGGCTGCGAAAGGAGCCTGGCTGGGACACCAACTTTCCCAGGCTACGTTTGAAGTTTGAGGTGGCAAGACAAGCAAACAGCCCCATTCTCTGTGCCTCTGTGCGAGCACTGCCATGGGCAGATGAGGCTGAGCAACAGCTTTCCAGGCTAGCCCCTTCTGGCTGCAAGCTCTCTGCAGACGTTCGCACTTTCGGAGCAGGGCTGCGAAAGGAGCCTGGCTGGGACACCAACTTTCCCAGGCTACGTTTGAAGTTTGAGGTGGCAAGACAAGCAAGCAGTCCCATTCTCTGTGCCTCTGTGCGAGCAGTGCCATGGGCAGATGAGGCTGAGCAACAGCTTTCCAGGCTAGCCCCTTCTGGCTGCCAACTATCTGCAGACGTTCGCATTTCAAGAGCAGGGCTGCGAAAGGAGCCTAGCAGGTACACCATCTTTCCCAGGCTACGTTTGAAGTTTGAGGTGGCAAGACAAGCAAGCAGCCCCATTCTCTGTGCCTCTGTGCGAGCACTGCCATGGGCAGATGAGGCTGAGCAACAGCTTTCCAGGCTAGCCCCTTCTGGCTGCCAGCTATCTGCAGACGTTCGCATTTCAAGAGCAGGGCTGCGAAAGGAGCCTAGCAGGTACACCATCTTTCCCAGGCTACGTTTGAAGTTTGAGGTGGCAAGACAAGCAAGGAGCCCCATTCTCTGTGCGAGCAATGCCATGGGCAGATGAGGCTGAGCAACAGCTTTCCAGGCTAGCCCCTTCTGGCTGCCAGCTATCTGCCGATGTTCGCACTTTCGGAGCAGGGCTGCGAAAGGAGCCTGGCAGGGACACCAACTTTCCCAGGCTACGTTTGAAGTTTGAGGTGGCAAGACAAGCAAGCAGCCCCATTCTCTGTGCCTCTGTGCGAGCACTGCCATGCGCAGATGAGGCTTAGCAACAGCTTTCCAGGATAGCCCCTTCTGCCTTGCCAGTTATCTGCAGACGTTCGCACTTTCGGAGCAGGGCTGTGATAGGAGCCTGGCAGGGACACCACCATTCCCAGCATGCGTTTGAAGTTTCAAGTGGCAAGATAAGCAAGCAGCCCCATTCTCTGTGCCTCTGTGCGAGCACTGCCATGGGCAGATGAGGCTGAGCAACAGCTTTCCAGGATTGCCCCTTCTGGCTGCCAGCTATCTGCAGACGTTCGCATTTCAAGAGCAGGGGTGCGAAGGGAGCCTAGCAGGTACACCATCTTTCCCAGGCTACGTTTGAAGTTTGAGGTGGCAAGACAAGCAAGGAGCCCCATTCTCTGTGCCTCTGTGCAAGCACTGCCATGGGCAGATGAGGCTGAGCAACAGCTTTCCAATCTAGCCCTTTCTGGCTGCCAGCTATCTGCAGACGTTCGCACTTTCGGAGCAGGGCTGCGAAAGGATCCTGGCTGGGACACCAACTTTCCCAGGCTACGTTTGAAGTTTTAGTTGGCAAGACAAGCAAGCAGCCCCATTCTCTGTGCCTCTGTGCGAGCACTGCCATGGGCAGATGAGGCTGAGCAACAGCTTTCCAGGCTAGCCCCTTCTGCCTGCCAGCTATCTGCAGATGTTCGCACTTTCGGAGCAGGGCTGTGATAGGAGCCTGGCAGGGACACCACCATTCCCAGCATGCGTTTGAAGTTTCAAGTGGCAAGATAAGCAAGGAGCCCCATTCTCTGTGCCTCTATGCGAACAGTGCCATGGGCAGATGAGGCTGAGCAACAGCTTTCCAGGCTAGCCCCTTCTGGCTGCCAGCTATCTGCAGACGTTCGCATTTCAAGAGCAGGGCTGCGAAAGGAGCCTGGCTGGGACACCAACTTTCCCAGGCTACGTTTGAAGTTTTAGTTGGCAAGACAAGCAAGCAGCCCCATTCTCTGTGCCTCTGTGCGAGCACTGCCATGGGCAGATGAGGCTGAGCAACAGCTTTCCAGGCTAGCCCCTTCTGCCTGCCAGCTATCTGCAGACGTTCGCATTTCAAGAGCAGGGCTGCGAAAGGAGCCTGGCAGGTACACCATCTTTCCCGGGCTACGTTTGAAGTTTGAGGTGGCAAGACAAGCAAGCAGCCCCATTCTCTGTGCCTCTGTGCGAGCACTGCCATGGGCAGATGAGGCTGAGCAACAGCTTTACAGGCTAGCCCCTTCTGGCTGCCAGCTATCTGCCGATGTTCGCACTTTCGGAGCAGGGCTTTGATAGGAGCCTGGCAGGGACACCACCATTCCCAGCATGCGTTTGAAGTTTCAAGTGGCAAGATAAGCAAGCAGCCCCATTCTCTGTGCCTCTGCGCGAACAGTGCCATGGGCAGATGAGGCTGAGCAACAGCTTTCCAGGCTAGCCCCTTCTGGCTGCCAGCTATCTGCAGACGTTCGCATTTCAAGAGCAGGGCTGCGAAAGGAGCCTAGCAGGTACACCATCTTTCCCAGGCTACGTTTGAAGTTTGAGGTGGCAAGACAAGCAAGGAGCCCCATTCTCTGTGCGAGCAATGCCATGGGCAGATGAGGCTGAGCAACAGCTTTCCAGGCTAGCCCCTTCTGCCTGCCAGCTATCTGCAGACGTTCGCACTTTCGGAGCAGGGCTGCGAAAGGAGCCTGGGAGGAACACCAACTTTCCCAGGCTACGTTTGAAGTTTGAGGTGGCAAGACAAGCAAGCAGCCCCATTCTCTGTGCCTCTGTGCGAGCACTACCATGCGCAGATGAGGCTTAGCAACAGCTTTCCAGGATAGCCCATTCTGCCTTGCCAGTTATCTGCAGACGTTCGCACTTTCGGAGCAGGGCTGTGATAGGAGCCTGGCAGGGACACCACCATTCCCAGCATGCATTTGAAGTTTCAAGTGGCAAGATAAGCAAGCAGCCCCATTCTCTGTGCCTCTGTGCGAGCACTGCCATGGGCAGATGAGGCTGAGCAACAGCTTTCCAGGATTGCCCCTTCTGGCTGCCAGCTATGTGCAGACGTTCGCATTTCAAGAGCAGGGCTGCGAAGGGAGCCTAGCAGGTACACCATCTTTCCCTGGCTACGTTTGAAGTTTGAGGTGGCAAGACAAGCAAGGAGCCCCATTCTCTGTGCCTCTGTGCAAGCACTGCCATGGGCAGATGAGGCTGAGCAACAGCTTTCCAGGCTAGCCCTTTCTGGCTGCCAGCTATCTGCAGACGTTCGCACTTTCGGAGCAGGGCTGCGAAAGGATCCTGGCTGGGACACAAACTTTCCCAGGCTACGTTTGAAGTTTGAGGTGGCAAGACAAGCAAGCAGCCCCATTCTCTGTGCCTCTGTGCGAACACTGCCATGGGCAGATGAGGCTGAGCAACAGCTTTCCAGGCTAGCCTCTTCTGCCTGCCAGCTATCTGCAGACATTCGCACTTTCGGAGCAGGGCTGTGATAGGAGCCTGGCAGGGACACCACCATTCCCAGCATGCGTTTGAAGTTTCAAGTGGCAAGATAAGCAAGCAGCCCCATTCTCTGTGCCTCTATGCGAACAGTGCCATGGGCAGATGAGGCTGAGCAACAGCTTTCCAGGCTAGCCCCTTCTGGCTGCCAGCTATCTGCAGACGTTCGCACTTTCGGAACAGGGCTGCGAAAGGAGCCTGGCTGGGACACCAACTTTCCCAGGCTACGTTTGAAGTTTGAGGTGGCAAGACAAGCAAGCAGCCCCAGTCTCTGTGCCTCTGTGCGAGCACTGCCATGGGCAGATGAGGCTGAGCAACAGCTTTCCAGGCTAGCCCCTTCTGCCTGGCAGCTATCTGCAGACGTTCGCACTTTCGGAGCAGGGCTGTGATAGGAGGCTGGCAGGGACACCACCATTCCCAGCATGCGTTTGAAGTTTCAAGTGGCAAGATAAGCAAGCAGCCCCATTCTCTGTGCCTCTATGCGAGCACTGCCATGGGCAGATGAGGCTGAGCAACAGCTTTCCAGGCTAGCACCTTCTGGCTGCCAGCTATCTGCAGACGTTCGCATTTCAAGAGCAGGGCTGCGAAAGGAGCCTGGCTGGGACACCAACTTTCCCAGGCTACGTTTGAAGTTTGAGGTTGGCAAGACAAGCAAGCAGCCCCATTCTCTGTGCCTCTGTGCGAGCACTGCCATGGGCAGATGAGGCTGAGCAACAGCTTTCCAGGCTAGCCCCTTCTGGCTGCCAGCTATCTGCAGACGTTCGCACTTTCGGAGCAGGGCTGCGAAAGGAGCCTGGCTGGGACACTAACTTTCCCAGGCTACGTTTGAAGTTTGAGGTGGCAAGACAAGCAATCAGCCCCATTCTCTGTGCCTCTATGCTAACAGTGCCATGGGCAGATGAGGCTGAGCAACAGCTTTCCAGGCTAGCCCCTTCTGGCTGCCAGCTATCTGCAGACGTTCGGATTTCAAGAGCAGGGCTGCGAAAGGAGCCTAGCAGGTACACCATCTTTCCCAGGCTACGTTTGAAGTTTGAGGTGGCAAGACAAGCAAGCAGCCCCATTCTCTGTGCCTCTGTGCGAGCACTGCCATGGGCAGATGAGGCTGAGCAACAGCTTTACAGGCTAGCCCCTTCTGGCTGCCAGCTATCTGCCGATGTTCGCACTTTCGGAGCAGGGCTGTGATAGGAGCCTGGCAGGGACACCACCATTCCCAGCATGCGTTTGAAGTTTCAAGTGGCAAGATAAGCAAGCAGCCCCATTCTCTGTGCCTCTGCGCGAACAGTGCCATGGACAGATGAGGCTGAGCAACAGCTTTCCAGGCTAGCCCCTTCTGGCTGCCAGCTATCTGCAGACGTTCGCATTTCAAGAGCAGGGCTGCGAAAGGAGCCTAGCAGGTACACCATCTTTCCCAGGCTACGTTTGAAGTTTGAGGTGGCAAGACAAGCAAGGAGCCCCATTCTCTGTGCGAGCAATGCCATGGGCAGATGAGGCTGAGCAACAGCTTTCCAGGCTAGCCCCTTCTGCCTGCCAGCTATCTGCAGACGTTCGCACTTTCGGAGCAGGGCTGCGAAAGGAGCCTGGCAGGAACACCAACTTTCCCAGGCTACGTTTGAAGTTTGAGGTGGCAAGACAAGCAAGCAGCCCCATTCTCTGTGCCTCTGTGCGAGCACTGCCATGCGCAGATGAGGCTTAGCAACAGCTTTCCAGGATAGCCCCTTCTGCCTTGCCAGTTATCTGCAGAAGTTCGCACTTTCGGAGCAGGGCTGTGATAGGAGCCTGGCAGGGACACCACCATTCCCAGCATGCATTTGAAGTTTCAAGTGGCAAGATAAGCAAGCAGCCCCATTCTCTGTGCCTCTGTGCGAGCACTGCCATGGGCAGATGAGGCTGAGCAACAGCTTTCCAGGATTGCCCCTTCTGGCTGCCAGCTATGTGCAGACGTTCGCATTTCAAGAGCAGGGCTGCGAAAGGAGCCTAGCAGGTACACCATCTTTCCCAGGCTACGTTTGAAGTTTGAGGTGGCAAGACAAGCAAGCAGCCCCATTCTCTGTGCCTCTGTGCAAGCACTGCCATGGGCAGATGAGGCTGAGCAACAGCTTTCCAGGCTAGCCCTTTCTGGCTGCCAGCTATCTGCAGACGTTCGCACTTTCGGAGCAGGGCTGCGAAAGGATCCTGGCTGGGACACCAACTTTCCCAGGCTACGTTTGAAGTTTGAGGTGGCAAGACAAGCAAGCAGCCCCATTCTCTGTGCCTCTGTGCGAACACTGCCATGGGCAGATGAGGCTGAGCAACAGCTTTCCAGGCTAGCCTCTTCTGCCTGCCAGCTATCTGCAGACATTCGCACTTTCGGAGCAGGGCTGTGATAGGAGCCTGGCAGGGACACCACCATTCCCAGCATGCGTTTGAAGTTTCAAGTGGCAAGATAAGCAAGCAGCCCCATTCTCTGTGCCTCTATGCGAACAGTGCCATGGGCAGATGAGGCTGAGCAACAGCTTTCCAGGCTAGCCCCTTCTGGCTGCCAGCTATCTGCAGACGTTCGCACTTTCGGAGCAGGGCTGCGAAAGGAGCCTGGCTGGGACACCAACTTTCCCAGGCTACGTTTGAAGTTTGAGGTGGCAAGACAAGCAAGCAGCCCCAGTCTCTGTGCCTCTGTGCGAGCACTGCCATGGGCAGATGAGGCTGAGCAACAGCTTTCCAGGCTAGCCCCTTCTGCCTGGCAGCTATCTGCAGACGTTCGCACTTTCGGAGCAGGGCTGTGATAGGAGGCTGGCAGGGACACCACCATTCCCAGCATGCGTTTGAAGTTTCAAGTGGCAAGATAAGCAAGCAGTCCCATTCTCTGTGCCTCTATGCGAGCACTGCCATGGGCAGATGAGGCTGAGCAACAGCTTTCCAGGCTAGCCCCTTCTGGCTGCCAGCTATCTGCAGACGTTCGCATTTCAAGAGCAGGGCTGCGAAAGGAGCCTGGCTGGGACACCAACTTTCCCAGGCTACGTTTGAAGTTTGAGGTTGGCAAGACAAGCAAGCAGCCCCATTCTCTGTGCCTCTGTGCGAGCACTGCCATGGGCAGATGAGGCTGAGCAACAGCTTTCCAGGCTAGCCCCTTCTGGCTGCCAGCTATCTGCAGACGTTCGCACTTTCGGAGCAGGGCTGCGAAAGGAGCCTGGCTGGGACACCAACTTTCCCAGGCTACGTTTGAAGTTTGAGGTGGCAAGACAAGCAAGGAGCCCCATTCTCTGTGCCTCTGTGCGAGCACTGCCATGGGCAGATGAGGCTGAGCAACAGCTTTCCAGGATAGCACCTTCTGGCTGCCAGCTATCTGCAGACATTCGCACTTTCGGAGCAGGGCTGTGATAGGAGCCTGGCAGGGACACCACCATTCCCAGCATGCTTTTGAAGCTTCAAGTGGCAAGAGAAGCAAGGAGCCCCATTCTCTGTGCCTCTGTGCGAGCACTGCCATGGGCAGATGAGGCTGAGCAACAGCTTTCCAGGCTACCCCCTTCTGGCTGCCAGCTATCTGCAGACGTTTGCATTTCAAGAGCAGGGCTGTGATAGGAGCCTAGCAGGTACACCATCTTTCCCAGGCTACGTTTGAAGTTTGAGGTGGCAAGACAAGCAATCAGCCCCATTCTCTGTGCCTCTATGCTAACAGTGCCATGGGCAGATGAGGCTGAGCAACAGCTTTCCAGGCTAGCATTTTCTGGCTGCCAGCTATCTGCAGACGTTCGGATTTCAAGAGCAGGGCTGCGAAAGGAGCCTAGCAGGTACACCATCTTTCCCAGGCTACGTTTGAAGTTTGAGGTGGCAAGACAAGCAAGCAGCCCCATTCTCTGTGCCTCTGTGCAAGCACTGCCATGGGCCGATGAGGCTGAGCAACAGCTTTCCAGGCTAGCCCCTTCTGGCTGCCAGCTATCTGCAGACGTTCGCACTTTCGGAGCAGGGTTGCGAAAGGAGCCTGACTGGGACACCAACTTTCCCAGGCTACGTTTGAAGTTTGAGGTGGCAAGACAAGCAAGCAGCCCCATTCTCTGTGCCTCTGTGCGAGCACTGCCATGGGCAGATGAGGCTGAGCAACAGCTTTCCAGGATAGCCCCTTCTGGCTGCCAGCTATCTGCAGACGTTCGCACTTTCGGAGCAGGGCTGTGATAGGAGCCTGGCAGGGACACCACCATTCCCAGCATGCGTTTGAAGTTTCAAGTGGCAAGATAAGCAAGGAGCCCCATTCTCTGTGCCTCTATGCGAACAGTGCCATGGGCAGATGAGGCTGAGCAACAGCTTTCCAGGCTAGCCCCTTCTGGCTGCCAGCTATCTGCAGGCGTTCGCACTTTCGGAGCAGGGCTGCGAAAGGAGCCTGGCTGGGACACCAACTTTCCCAGGCTACGTTTGAAGTTTGAGGTGGGAAGACAAGCAAGCAGCCCCATTCTCTGTGCCTCTGTGTGAGCACTGCCATGGGCAGATGAGGCTGAGCAACAGCTTTTCAGGATAGCCCCTTCTGCCTGCAAGCTATCTGCAGACGTTCGCATTTCAAGAGCAGGGCTGCGAAAGGAGCCTGGCTGGGACACCAACTTTCCCAGGCTACGTTTGAAGTTTGAGGTGGCAAGACAAGCAAGCAGCCCCATTCTCTTTACGAGCAATGCCATGGGCAGATGAGGCTGAGCAACAGCTTTCCAGGCTAGCACCTTCTGGCTGCCAGCTATCTGCAGACGTTCTCATTTCAAGAGCAGGGCTGCGAAAGGAGCCTAGCAGGTACACCAACTTTCCCAGGCTATGTTTGAAGTTTGAGGTTGCAAGACAAGCAAGCAGCCCCATTCTCTGTGCCTCTGTGCGAGCACTGCCATGGGCAGATGAGGCTGAGCAACAGCTTTCCAGGCTAGCCCCTTCTGGCTGCCAGCTATCTGCAGACGTTCGCATTTCAAGAGCAGGGCTGCGAAAGGAGCCTAGCAGGTACACCAACTTTCCCAGGCTACGTTTGAAGTTTGAGGTGGCAAGACAAGCAAGCAGCCCCATTCTCTGTGCCTCTGTGCGAGCACTGCCATGGGCAGATGAGGCTGAGCAACAGCTTTCCAGGCTAGCCCCTTCTGGCTGCCAGCTATCTGCAGACATTCGCACTTTCGGAGCAGGGCTGTGATAGGAGCCTGGCAGGGACACCACCATTCCCAGCATGCGTTTGATGTTTGAGGTGGCAAGACAAGCAAGCAGCCCCATTCTCTGTGCCTCTATGCGAGCACTGCCATGGGCAGATGAGGCTGAGCAACAGCTTTCCAGGCTAGCACCTTCTGGCTGCCAGCTATCTGCAGACGTTCGCATTTCAAGAGCAGGGCTGCGAAAGGAGCCTAGCAGGTACACCATCTTTCCCAGGCTACATTTGAAGTTTGAGGTGGCAAGACAAGCAAGGAGCCCCATTCTCTGTGCGAGCAATGCCATGGGCAGATGAGGCTGAGCAACAGCTTTCCAGGCTAGCCCCTTCTGGCTGCCAGCTATCTGCAGACGTTCGCATTTCAAGAGCAGGGCTGCGAAAGGAGCCTAGCAGGTACACCATCTTTCCCAGGCTACGTTTGAAGTTTGAGGTGGCAAGACAAGCAAGCATCCCCATTCTCTGTGCCTCTGTGCGAGCACTGCCATGGGCAGATGAGGCTGAGCAACAGCTTTCCAGGCTAGCACCTTCTGGCTGCCAGCTATCTGCAGACGTTCGCACTTTCGGAGCAGGGCTGCGAAAGGAGCCTGGCTGGGACACCAACTTTCCCAGGATACGTTTGAAGTTTGAGGTGGCAAGACAAGCAAGCAGCCCCATTCTCTGTGCCTCTGTGCGAACAGTGCCATGGGCAGATGAGGCTGAGCATCAGCTTTCCAGGATTGCCCCTTCTGGCTGCCAGCTATCTGCAGACGTTCGCATTTCAAGAGCAGGGCTGCGAAAGGAGCCTAGCAGGTACACCATCTTTCCCAGGCTACGTTTGAAGTTTGAGGTGGCAAGACAAGCAAGGAGCCCCATTCTCTGTGCCTCTGTGCAAGCACTGCCATGGGCAGATGAGGCTGAGCAACAGCTTTCCAGGTTAGCCCTTTCTGGCTGCCAGCTATCTGCAGACGTTCGCACTTTCGGAGCAGGGCTGCGAAAGGATCCTGGCTGGGACACCAACTTTCCCAGGCTACGTTTGAAGTTTCAAGTGGCAAGACAAGCAAGCAGCCCCATTCTCTGTGCCTCTGTGCGAGCACTGCCATGGGCAGATGAGGCTGAGCAACAGCTTTCCAGGCTAGCCCCTTCTGGCTGCCAGCTATCTGCAGACATTCGCACTTTCGGAGCAGGGCTGTTATAGGAGCCTGGCAGGGACACCACCATTCCCAGCATGCGTTTGATGTTTGAGGTGGCAAGACAAGCAAGCAGCCCCATTCTCTGTGCCTCTATGCGAGCAGTGCCATGGGCAGATGAGGCTGAGCAACAGCTTTCCAGGCTAGCACCTTCTGGCTGCCAGCTATCTGCAGATGTTCGCATTTCAAGAGCAGGGCTGCGAAAGGAGCCTAGCAGGTACACCATCTTTCCCAGGCTACGTTTGAAGTTTGAGGTGGCAAGACAAGCAAGGAGCCCCATTCTCTGTGCGAGCAATGCCATGGGCAGATGAGGCTGAGCAACAGCTTTCCAGGCTAGCCATTTGTGGATGCCAGCTATCTGCAGACGTTCGCATTTCAAGAGCAGGGCTGCGAAAGGAGCCTAGCAGGTACACCATCTTTCCCAGGCTACGTTTGAAGTTTGAGGTGGCAAGACAAGCAAGCAGCCCCATTCTCTGTGCCTCTGTGCGAACAGTGCCATGGGCAGATGAGGCTGAGCATCAGCTTTCCAGGATTGCCCCTTCTGGCTGCCAGCTATGTGCAGACGTTCGCATTTCAAGAGCAGGGCTGCGAAAGGAGCCTAGCAGGTACACCATCTTTCCCAGGCTACGTTTGAAGTTTGAGGTGGCAAGACAAGCAAGCAGCCCCATTCTCTGTACCTCTGTGCGAGCACTGCCATGGGCAGATGAGGCTGAGCAACAGCTTTCCAGGTTACACCTTTCTGTCTGCCAGCTATCTGCAGACGTTCGCACTTTCGGAGCAGGGCTGCGAAAGGAGCCTGGCTGGGACACCAACTTTCCCAGGCTACGTTTGAAGTTTGAGGTGGCAAGACAAGCAAGCAGCCCCATTCTCTGTGCCTCTATGCGAGCACTGCCATGGGCAGATGAGGCTGAGCAACAGCTTTCCAGGCTAGCCCCTTCTGGCTGCCAGCTATCTGCAGACATTCGCACTTTCGGAGCAGGGCTGTTATAGGAACCTGGCAGGGACACCACCATTCCCAGCATGCGTTTGATGTTTGAGGTGGCAAGGCAAGCAAGCAGCCCCATTCTCTGTGCCTCTATGCGAGCACTGCCATGGGCAGATGAGGCTGAGCAACAGCTTTCCAGGCTAGCACCTTCTGGCTGCCAGCTATCTGCTAATGTTCGCATTTCAAGAGCAGGGCTGCGAAAGGAGCCTAGCAGGTACACCATCTTTCCCAGGCTACGTTTGAAGTTTGAGGTGGCAAGACAAGCAAGCAGCCCCATTCTCTGTGCGAGCACTGCCATGGGCAGATGAGGCTGAGCAAGAGCTTTCCAGGCTAGCCCCTTCTGGCTGCCAGCTATCTGCAGACGTTCGCACTTTCGGAGCAGGGCTGCGAAAGGAGCCTGGCTGGGACACCAACTTTCCCAGGATACGTTTGAAGTTTGAGGTGGCAAGACAAGCAAGCAGCCTCATTCTCTGTGCCTCTGTGCGAGCACTGCCATGGGCAGATGAGGCTGAGCAACAGCTTTCCAGGCTAGACCCTTCTGGCTGCCAGCTATCTGCAGACATTCGCACTTTCGGAGCAGGGCTGTGATAGGAGCCTGGCAGGGACACCACCATTCCCTGCATGCGTTTGAAGTTTCAAGTGGCAAGATAAGCAAGCAGCCCCATTCTCTGTGCCTCTGTGCGAGCACTGCCATGGGCAGATGAGGCTGAGCAACAGCTTTCCAGGCTAGCCCCTTCTGGCTGCCAACTATCTGCAGACGTTCGCATTTCAAGAGCAGGGCTGCGAAAGGATCCTAGCAGGTACACCATCTTTCCCAGGCTACGTTTGAAGTTTGAGGTGGCAAGACAAGCAAGCAGCCCCATTCTCTGTGCCTCTGTGCGAACAGTGCCATGGGCAGATGAGGCTGAGCAACAGCTTTCCAGGCTAGCCCCTTCTGGCTGCCAGCTATCTGCAGACGTTCGCACTTTCGGAGCAGGGCTGCGAAAGGAGCCTGGCTGGGACACCAACTTTCCCAGGCTACGTTTGAAGTTTGAGGTGGCAAGACAAGCAAGCAGCCCCATTCTCTGTGCCTCTGTGCGAGCACTGCCATGGGCAGATGAGGCTGAGCAACGGCTTTCCAGGATAGACCCTTCTGCCTGCCAGCTATCTGCAGACGTTCGCATTTTCGGAGCAGGGCTGTGATAGGAGCCTGGCAGGGACACCACCATTCCCAGCATGCGTTTGAAGTTTCAAGTGGCAAGATAAGCAAGCAGCCCCATTCTCTGTGCCTCTATGCGAACAGTGCCATGGGCAGATGAGGCTGAGCAACAGCTTTCCAGGCTAGCCCCTTCTGGCTGCCAGCTATCTGCAGACGTTCGCATTTCAAGAGCAGGGCTGCGAAAGGAGCCTAGCAGGTACACCATCTTTCCCAGGCTACGTTTGAAGTTTGAGGTGGCAAGACAAGCAAGCAGCCCCATTCTCTGTGCCTCTGTGCGAACAGTGCCATGGGCAGATGAGGCTGAGCAACAGCTTTCCAGGCTAGCCCCTTCTGGCTGCCAGCTATCTGCAGACGTTCGCACTTTCGGAGCAGGGCTGCGAAAGGAGCCCGGCTGGGACACCAACTTTCCCAGGCTACGTTTGAAGTTTGAGGTGGCAAGACAAGCAAGCAGCCCCATTCTCTGTGCCTCTGTGCGAGCACTGCCATGGGCAGATGAGGCTGAGCAACGGCTTTCCAGGATAGACCCTTCTGCCTGCCAGCTATCTGCAGACGTTCGCACTTTCGGAGCAGGGCTGTGATAGGAGCCTGGCAGGGACACCACCATTCCCAGCATGCGTTTGAAGTTTCAAGTGGCAAGATAAGCAAGCAGCCCCATTCTCTGTGCCTCTATGCGAACAGTGCCATGGGCAGATGAGGCTGAGCAACAGCTTTCCAGGCTAGCACCTTCTGGCTGCCAGCTATCTGCAGACGTTCGCATTTCAAGAGCAGGGCTGCGAAAGGAGCCTAGCAGGTACACCATCTTTCCCAGGCTACGTTTGAAGTTTGAGGTGGCAAGACAAGCAAGCAGCCCCATTCTCTGTGCCTCTATGCGAGCACTGCCATGGGCAGATGAGGCTGAGCAACAGCTTTCCAGGCTAGCACCTTCTGGCTGCCAGCTATCTGCAGATGTTCGCATTTCAAGAGCAGGGCTGCGAAAGGAGCCTAGCAGGTACACCATCTTTCCCAGGCTACGTTTGAAGTTTGAGGTGGCAAGACAAGCAAGCAGCCCCATTCTCTGTGCGAGCACTGCCATGGGCAGATGAGGCTGAGCAACAGCTTTCCAGGCTAGCACCTTCTGGCTGCCAGCTATCTGCAGACGTTCGCACTTTCGGAGCAGGGCTGCGAAAGGAGCCTGGCTGGGACACCAACTTTCCCAGGATACGTTTGAAGTTTGAGGTGGCAAGACAAGCAAGCAGCCCCATTCTCTGTGCCTCTGTGCGAGTACTGCCATGGGCAGATGAGGCTGAGCAACAGCTTTCCAGGCTAGCCCCTTCTGCCTGCCAGCTATCTGCAGACATTCGCACTTTCGGAGCAGGGCTGTGATAGGAGCCTGGCAGGGACACCACCATTCCCTGCATGCGTTTGAAGTTTCAAGTGGCAAGATAAGCAAGCAGCCCCATTCTCTGTGCCTCTATGCGAGCACTGCCATGGGCAGATGAGGCTGAGCAACAGCTTTCCAGGCTAGCCCCTTCTGGCTGCCAACTATCTGCAGACGTTCGCATTTCAAGAGCAGGGCCGCGAAAGGAGCCTAGCAGGTACACCATCTTTCCCGGGCTACGTTTGAAGTTTGAGGTGGCAAGACAAGCAAGCAGCCCCATTCTCTGTGCCTCTATGCGAACAGTGCCATGGGCAGATGAGGCTGAGCAACAGCTTTCCAGGCTAGCCCCTTCTGGCTGCCAGCTATCTGCAGACGTTCACATCTCAAGAGCAGGGCTGCGAAAGGAGCCTAGCAGGTACACCATCTTTCCCAGGCTACGTTTGAAGTTTGAGGTGGCAAGACAAGCAAGGAGCCCCATTCTCTGTGCCTCTATGCGAGCACTGCCATGGGCAGATGAGGCTGAGCAACAGCTTTCCAGGCTAGCCCCTTCTGGCTGCCAGCTATCTGCAGATGTTCGCACTTTCGGAGCATGGCTGTGATAGGAGCCTGGCAGGGACACCACCATTCCCAGCATGCTTTTGAAGTTTCAAGTGGCAAGATAAGCAAGGAGCTCAATTCTCTGTGCCTCTATGCGAACAGTGCCATGAGCAGATGAGGCTGAGCAACAGCTTTCCAGGCTAGCCCCTTCTGGCTGCCAGCTATCTGCAGACGTTCGCATTTCAAGAGCAGGGCTGAGAAAGGAGCCTGGCTGGGACACCAACTTTCCCAGGCTACGTTTGAAGTTTTAGTTGGCAAGACAAGCAAGGAGCCCCATTCTCTGTGCCTCTGTGCAAGCACTGCCATGGGCAGATGAGGCTGAGCAACAGCTTTCCAGGCTAGCCCCTTCTGCCTGCCATCTATCTGCAGACGTTCGCACTTTCGGAGCAGGGCTGCGAAAGGAGCCTGGCTGGGACACCAACTTTCCCAGGCTACGTTTGAAGTTTGAGGTGGCAAGACAAGCAAGGAGCCCCATTCTCTGTGCCTCTGTGCGAGCACTGCCATGGGCAGATGAGGCTGAGCAAAAGCTTTCCAGGATAGCCCCTTCTGGCTGCCAGCTATCTGCAGATGTTCGCACCTTCGGAGCAGGGCTGTGATAGGAGCCTGGCAGGGACACCACCATTCCCAGCATGCTTTTGAAGTTTCAAGTGGCAAGATAAGCAAGGAGCCCCATTCTCTGTGCCTCTATGCGAACAGTGCCATGGGCAGATGAGGCTGAGCAACAGCTTTCCAGGCTAGCCCCTTCTGGCTGCCAGCTATCTGCAGACGTTCGCATTTCAAGAGCAGGGCTGCGAAAGGAGCGTAGCAGGTACACCATCTTTCCCAGGCTACGTTTGAAGTTTGAGGTGGCAAGACAAGCAAGCAGCCCCATTCTCTGTGCCTCTGTGCGAACAGTGCCATGGGCAGATGAGGGTGAGCAACAGCTTTCCAGGCTAGCCCCTTCTGGCTGCCAGCTATCTGCAGACGTTCGCACTTTCGGAGCAGGGCTGCGAAAGGAGCCTGGCTGGGACACCAACTTTCCCAGGCTACGTTTGAAGTTTCAGGTGGCAAGACAAGCAAGGAGCCCCATTCTCTGTGCCTCTGTGCGAGCACTGCCATGGGCAGATGAGGCTGAGCAACAGCTTTCCAGGCTAGCCCCTTCTGGCTGCCAGCTATCTGCAGACATTCGCACTTTCGGAGCAGAGCTGTGATAGGAGCCTGGCAGGGACACCACCATTCCCAGCATGCGTTTGAAGTTTCAAGTGGCAAGATAAGCAAGCAGCCCCATTCTCTGTGCCTCTATGCGAGCACTGCCATGGGCAGATGAGGCTGAGCAACAGCTTTCCAGGCTAGCCCCTTCTGGCTGCCAGCTATCTGCAGACGTTCGCACTTTCGGAGCAGGGCTGCGAAAGGAGCCTGGCTGGGACACCAACTTTCCCAGGCTACGTTTGAAGTTTTAGTTGGCAAGAGAAGCAAGGAGCCCCATTCTCTGTGCCTCTGTGCAAGCACTGCCATGGGCAGATGAGGCTGAGCAACAGCTTTCCAGGCTAGCCCCTTCTGGCTGCCAGCTATCTGCAGACGTTCGCACTTTCGGAGCAGGGCTGTGATAGGAGCCTGGCACGGACACCACCATTCCCAGCATGCGTTTGAAGTTTCAAGTGACAAGATAAGCAAGCAGCCCCATTCTCTGTGCCTCTATGCGAGCACTGCCATGGGCAGATGAGGCTGAGCAACAGCTTTCCAGGCTAGCCCCTTCTGGCTGCCAGCTATCTGCAGACGTTCGCATTTCAAGAGCAGGGCTGCGAAAGGAGCCTAGCAGGTACACCATCTTTCCCAGGCTACGTTTGAAGTTTGAGGTGGCAAGACAAGCAAGCAGCCCCATTCTCTGTGCCTCTATGCGAGCACTGCCATGGGCAGATGAGGCTGAGCAACAGCTTTCCAGGCTAGCCCCTTCTGGCTGCCAGCTATCTGCAGATGTTCGCACTTTCGGAGCAGGGCTGTGATAGGAGCCTGGCAGGGACACCACCATTCCCAGCATGCTTTTGAAGTTTCAAGTGGCAAGATAAGCAAGGAGCCCCATTCTCTGTGCCTCTATGCGAACAGTGCCATGGGCAGATGAGGCTGAGCAACAGCTTTCCAGGCTAGCCCCTTCTGGCTGCCAGCTATCTGCAGACGTTCGCATTTCAAGAGCAGGGCTGAGAAAGGAGCCTGGCTGGGACACCAACTTTCCCAGGCTACGTTTGAAGTTTTAGTTGGCAAGACAAGCAAGGAGCCCCATTCTCTGTGCCTCTGTGCAAGCACTGCCATGGGCAGATGAGGCTGAGCAACAGCTTTCCAGGCTAGCCCCTTCTGCCTGCCATCTATCTGCAGACGTTCGCACTTTCGGAGCAGGGCTGCGAAAGGAGCCTGGCTGGGACACCAACTTTCCCAGGCTACGTTTGAAGTTTGAGGTGGCAAGACAAGCAAGGAGCCCCATTCTCTGTGCCTCTGTGCGAGCACTGCCATGGGCAGATGAGGCTGAGCAACAGCTTTCCAGGATAGCCCCTTCTGGCTGCCAGCTATCTGCAGACATTCGCACTTTCGGAGCAGGGCTGTGATAGGAGCCTGGCAGGGACACCACCATTCCCAGCATGCGTTTGAAGTTTCACGTGGCAAGATAAGCAAGCAGCCCCATTCTCTGTGCCTCTATGCGAGCACTGCCATGGGCAGATGAGGCTGAGCAACAGCTTTCCAGGCTAGCCCCTTCTGGCTGCCAACTATCTGCAGACGTTCGCACTTTCGGAGCAGGGCTGCGAAAGGAGCCTGGCTGGGACACCAACTTTCCCAGGCTACGTTTGAAGTTTTAGTTGGCAAGAGAAGCAAGGAGCCCCATTCTCTGTGCCTCTGTGCAAGCACTGCCATGGGCAGATGAGGCTGAGCAACAGCTTTCCAGGCTAGCACCTTCTGGCTGCCAGCTATCTGCAGACGTTCGCACTTTCGGAGCAGGGCTGTGATAGGAGCCTGGCACGGACACAACCATTCCCTGCATGCGTTTGAAGTTTCAAGTGGCAAGATAAGCAAGCAGCCCCATTCTCTGTGCCTCTATGCGAGCACTGCCATGGGCAGATGAGGCTGAGCAACAGCTTTCCAGGCTAGCAACTTCTGGCTGCCAGCTATCTGCAGATGTTCGCATTTCAAGAGCAGGGCTGCGAAAGGAGCCTAGCAGGTACACCATCTTTCCCAGGCTACGTTTGAAGTTTGAGGTGGCAAGACAAGCAAGCAGCCCCATTCTCTGTGCGAGCACTGCCATGGGCAGATGAGGCTGAGCAACAGCTTTCCAGGCTAGCACCTTCTGGCTGCCAGCTATCTGCAGACGTTCGCACTTTCGGATCAGGGCTGCGAAAGGAGCCTGGCTGGGACACCAACTTTCCCAGGCTACGTTTGAAGTTTGAGGTGGCAAGACAAGCAAGCAGCCCCATTCTCTGTGCCTCTGTGCGAGCACTGCCATGGGCAGATGAGGCTGAGCAACAGCTTTCCAGGCTAGACCCTTCTGCCTGCCAGCTATCTGCAGACATTCGCACTTTCGGAGCAGGGCTGTGATAGGAGCCTGGCAGGGACACCACCATTCCCTGCATGCGTTTGAAGTTTCAAGTGGCAAGATAAGCAAGCAGCCCCATTCTCTGTGCCTCTATGCGAGCACTGCCATGGGCAGATGAGGCTGAGCAACAGCTTTCCAGGCTAGCCCCTTCTGGCTGCCAACTATCTGCAGACGTTCGCATTTCAAGAGCAGGGCTGCGAAAGGAGCCTAGCAGGTACACCATCTTTCCCGGGCTACGTTTGAAGTTTGAGGTGGCAAGACAAGCAATCAGCCCCATTCTCTGTGCCTCTATGCGAACAGTGCCATGGGCAGATGAGGCTGAGCAACAGCTTTCCAGGCTAGCCCCTTCTGGCTGCCAGCTATCTGCAGACGTTCACATCTCAAGAGCAGGGCTGCGAAAGGAGCCTAGCAGGTACACCATCTTTCCCAGGCTACGTTTGAAGTTTGAGGTGGCAAGACAAGCAAGCAGCCCCATTCTCTGTGCCTCTATGCGAGCACTGCCATGGGCAGATGAGGCTGAGCAACAGCTTTCCAGGATAGCCCCTTCTGGCTGCCAGCTATCTGCAGATGTTCGCACTTTCGGAGCAGGGCTGTGATAGGAGCCTGGCAGGGACACCACCATTCCCAGCATGCTTTTGAAGTTTCAAGTGGCAAGATAAGCAAGGAGCCTCATTCTCTGTGCCTCTATGCGAACAGTGCCATGGGCAGATGAGGCTGAGCAACAGCTTTCCAGGCTAGCCCCTTCTGGCTGCCAGCTATCTGCAGACGTTCGCATTTCAAGAGCAGGGCTGCGAAAGGAGCCTAGCAGGTACACCATCTTTCCCAGGCTACGTTTGAAGTTTGAGGTGGCAAGACAAGCAAGCAGCCCCATTCTCTGTGCCTCTGTGCGAACAGTGCCATGGGCAGATGAGGCTGAGCAACAGCTTTCCAGGCTAGCCCCTTCTGGCTGCCAGCTATCTGCAGACGTTCGCACTTTCGGAGCAGGGCTGCGAAAGGAGCCTGGCTGGGACACCAACTTTCCCAGGCTACGTTTGAAGTTTGAGGTGGCAAGACAAGCAAGCAGCCCCATTCTCTGTGCCTCTGTGCGAGCACTGCCATGGGCAGATGAGGCTGAGCAACAGCTTTCCAGGCTAGCCCCTTCTGGCTGCCAGCTATCTGCAGACGTTCGCACTTTCGGAGCAGGGCTGTGATAGGAGCCTGGCAGGGACACCACCATTCCCAGCATGCGTTTGAAGTTTCAAGTGGCAAGATAAGCAAGCAGCCCCATTCTCTGTGCCTCTATGCGAACAGTGCCATGGGCAGATGAGGCTGAGCAACAGCTTTCCAGGCTAGCCCCTTCTGGCTGCCAGCTATCTGCAGACGTTCGCATTTCAAGAGCAGGGCTGAGAAAGGAGCCTGGCTGGGACACCAACTTTCCCAGGCTACGTTTGAAGTTTTAGTTGGCAAGACAAGCAAGGAGCCCCATTCTCTGTGCCTCTGTGCAAGCACTGCCATGGGCATATGAGGCTGAGCAACAGCTTTCCAGGCTAACCCCTTCTGGCTGCCATCTATCTGCAGAGGTTCGCACTTTCGGAGCAGGGCAGCGAAAGGAGCCTGGCTGGGACACCAACTTTCCCAGGCTACGTTTGAAGTTTGAGGTGGCAAGACAAGCAAGGAGCCCCATTCTCTGTGCCTCTGTGCGAGCACTGCCATGGGCTGATGAGGCTGAGCAACAGCTTTCCAGGCTAGCCCCTTCTGGCTGCCAGCTATCTGCAGACATTCGCACTTTCGGAGCAGGGCTGTGATAGGAGCCTGGCAGGGACACCACCATTCCCAGCATGCGTTTGAAGTTTCAAGTGGCAAGATAAGCAAGCAGCCCCATTCTCTGTGCCTCTATGCGAGCACTGCCATGGGCAGATGAGGCTGAGCAACAGCTTTCCAGGCTAGCCCCTTCTGCCTGCCAGCTATCTGCAGACGTTCGCACTTTCGGAGCAGGGCTGCGAAAGGAGCCTGGCTGGGACACCAACTTTCCCAGGCTACGTTTGAAGTTTGAGGTGGCAAGACAAGCAAGCAGCCCCATTCTCTGTGCCTCTGTGCGAGCACTGCCATGGGCAGATGAGGCTGAGCAACAGCTTTCCAGGCTAGCCCCTTCTGGCTGCCAGCTATCTGCAGACGTTCGCATTTCAAGAGCAGGGCTGCGAAAGGAGCCTAGCAGGTACACCATCTTTCCCAGGCTACGTTTGAAGTTTGAGGTGGCAAGACAAGCAAGGAGCCCCATTCTCTGTACGAGCAATGCCATGGGCAGATGAGGCTGAGCAACAGCTTTCCAGGCTAGCCCCTTCTGGCTGCCAGCTATCTGCAGACGTTCGCATTTCAAGAGCAGGGCTGCGAAAGGAGCCTAGCAGGTACACCAACTTTCCCAGGCTACGTTTGAAGTTTGAGGTGGCAAGACAAGCAAGCAGCCCCATTCTCTTTGCCTCTGTGCGAGCACTGCCATGGGCAGATGAGGCTGAGCAACAGCTTTCCAGGCTAGCCCCTTCTGCCTGCCAGCTATCTGCAGACGTTCGCATTTCAAGAGCAGGGCTGCGAAAGGAGCCTAGCAGGTACACCAACTTTCCCAGGCTACGTTTGAAGTTTGAGGTGGCAAGACAAGCAAGCAGCCCCATTCTCTGTGCCTCTGTGCGAGCACTGCCATGGGCAGATGAGGCTGAGCAACAGCTTTCCAGGCTAGCCCCTTCTGGCTGCCAGCTATCTGCATACATTCGCACTTTCGGAGCAGGGCTGTGATAGGAGCCTGGCAGGGACACCACCATTCCCAGCATGCGTTTGATGTTTGAGGTGGCAAGACAAGCAAGCAGCCCCATTCTCTGTGCCTCTATGCGAGCACTGCCATGGGCAGATGAGGCTGAGCAACAGCTTTCCAGGCTAGCCCCTTCTGGCTGCCAGCTATCTGCAGACGTTCGCATTTCAAGAGCAGGGCTGCGAAAGGAGCCTAGCAGGTACACCATCTTTCCCAGGCTACGTTTGAAGTTTGAGGTGGCAAGACAAGCAAGCAGCCCCATTCTCTGTGCCTCTATGCGAGCACTGCCATGGGCAGATGAGGCTGAGCAACAGCTTTCCAGGCTAGCCCCTTCTGGCTGCCAGCTATCTGCAGACGTTCGCACTTTCGGAGCAGGGCTGCGAAAGGAGCCTTGCTGGGACACCAACTTTCCCAGGCTACGTTTGAAGTTTGAGGTGGCAAGACAAGCAAGCAGCTCCATTCTCTGTGCCTCTGAGCGAGCACTGCCATGGGCAGATGAGGCTGAGCAACAGCTTTCCAGGCTAGCCCCTTCTGGCTGCCAGCTATCTGCAGACATTCGCACTTTCGGAGCAGGGCTGTGAAAGGAGCCTGGCAGGGACACCACCATTCCCAGCATGCGTTTGAAGTTTGAGGTGGCAAGACAAGCAAGCAGCCCCATTCTCTGTGCCTCTATGCGAGCACTGCCATGGGCAGATGAGGCTGAGCAACAGCTTTCCAGGATAGCACCTTCTGGCTGCCAGCTATCTGCAGACGTTCGCATTTCAAGAGCAGGGCTGCGAAAGGAGCCTAGCAGGTACACCAACTTTCCCAGGCTACGTTTGAAGTTTGATGTGGCAAGACAAACAAGCAGCCCCATTCTCTGTGCGAGCAATGCCATGGGCAGATGAGGCTGAGCAACAGCTTTCCAGGCTAGCCCCTTCTGGCTGCCAGCTATCTGCAGACGTTCGCACTTTCGGAGCAGGGCTGCGAAAGGAGCCTGGCTGGGACACCAACTTTCCCAGGCTACGTTTGAAGTTTGAGGTGGCAAGACAAGCAAGCAGCCCCATTCTCTGTGCCTCTGTGCGAGCACTGCCATGGGCAGATGAGGCTGAGCAACAGCTTTCCAGGCTAGCCCCTTCTGGCTGCCAGCTATCTGCAGACGTTCGCACTTTCGGAGCAGGGCTGTTATAGGAGCCTGGCAGGGACACCACCATTCCCAGGATGCGTTTAATGTTTGAGGTGGCAAGACAAGCAAGCAGCCCCATTCTCTGTGCCTCTATGCGAGCACTGCCATGGGCAGATGAGGCTGAGCAACAGCTTTCCAGGCTAGCACCTTCTGGCTGCCAGCTATCTGCAGATGTTCGCATTTCAAGAGCAGGGCTGCGAAAGGAGCCTAGCAGGTACACCATCTTTCCCAGGCTACGTTTGAATTTTGAGGTGGCAAGACAAGCAAGGAGCCCCATTCTCTGTGCGAGCACTGCCATGGGCAGATGAGGCTGAGCAACAGCTTTCCAGGTTAGCACCTTCTGGCTGCCAGCTATCTGCAGACGTTCGCACTTTCGGAGCAGGGCTGCGAAAGGAGCCTGGCTGGGACACCAACTTTCCCAGGATACGTTTGAAGTTTGAGGTGGCAAGACAAGCAAGCAGCCCCATTCTCTGTGCCTCTGTGCGAGCACTGCCATGGGCAGATGAGGCTGAGCAACAGCTTTCCAGGCTAGCCCCTTCTGGCTGCCAGCTATCTGCAGACGTTCGCATTTCAAGAGCAGGGCTGCGAAAGGAGCCTAGCAGGTACACCAACTTTCCCAGGCTACGTTTGAAGTTTGAGGTGGCAAGACAAGCAAGCAGCCCCATTCTCTGTGCCTCTGTGCGAGCACTGCCATGGGCAGATGAGGCTGAGCAACAGCTTTCCAGGCTAGCCCCTTCTGGCTGCCAGCTATCTGCAGACATTCGCACCTTAGGAGCAGGGCTGTGATAGGAGCCTGGCAGGGACACCACCATTCCCAGCATGCGTTTGATGTTTGAGGTGGCAAGACAAGCAAGCAGCCCCATTCTCTGTGCCTCTATGCGAGCACTGCCATGGGCAGATGAGGCTGAGCAACAGCTTTCCAGGATAGCACCTTCTGGCTGCCAGCTATCTGCAGACGTTCGCATTTCAAGAGCAGGGCTGCGAAAGGAGCCTAGCAGGTACACCATCTTTCCCAGGCTACGTTTGAAGTTTGAGGTGGCAAGACAAGCAAGCAGCCCCATTCTCTGTGCCTCTATGCGAGCACTGCCATGGGCAGATGAGGCTGAGCAACAGCTTTCCAGGCTAGCCCCTTCTGGCTGCCAGCTATCTGCAGACATTCGCACTTTCGGAGCAGGGCTGTGATAGGAGCCTAGCAGGGACACCACCATTCCCAGCATGCGTTTGATGTTTGAGGTGGCAAGACAAGCAAGCAGCCCCATTCTCTGTGCCTCTATGCGAGCACTGCCATGGGCAGATGAGGCTGAGCAACAGCTTTCCAGGCTAGCCCCTTCTGGCTGCCAGCTATCTGCAGACGTTCGCATTTCAAGAGCAGGGCTGCGAAAGGAGCCTAGCAGGTACACCATCTTTCCCAGGCTACGTTTGAAGTTTGAGGTGGCAAGACAAGCAAGCAGCCCCATTCTCTGTGCCTCTATGCGAGCACTGCCATGGGCAGATGAGGCTGAGCAACAGCTTTCCAGGCTAGCCCCTTCTGGCTGCCAGCTATCTGCAGACGTTCGCACTTTCGGAGCAGGGCTGCGAAAGGAGCCTTGCTGGGACACCAACTTTCCCAGGCTACGTTTGAAGTTTGAGGTGGCAAGACAAGCAAGCAGCTCCATTCTCTGTGCCTCTGAGCGAGCACTGCCATGGGCAGATGAGGCTGAGCAACAGCTTTCCAGGATAGCCCCTTCTTCCTGCCAGCTATCTGCAGACATTCGCACTTTCGGAGCAGGGCTGTGATAGGAGCCTGGCAGGGACACCACCATTCCCAGCATGCGTTTGAAGTTTGAGGTGGCAAGACAAGCAAGCAGTCCCATTCTCTGTGCCTCTATGCGAGCACTGCCATGGGCAGATGAGGCTGAGCAACAGCTTTCCAGGATAGCACCTTCTGGCTGCCAGCTATCTGCAGACGTTCGCATTTCAAGAGCAGGGCTGCGAAAGGAGCCTAGCAGGTACACCATCTTTCCCAGGCTACGTTTGAAGTTTGATGTGGCAAGACAAACAAGCAGCCCCATTCTCTGTGCGAGCACTGCCATGGGCAGATGAGGCTGAGCAACAGCTTTCCAGGCTAGCCCCTTCTGGCTGCCAGCTATCTGCAGACGTTCGCACTTTCGGAGCAGGGCTGCGAAAGGAGCCTGGCTGGGACACCAACTTTCCCAGGCTACGTTTGAAGTTTGAGGTGGCAAGACAAGCAAGCAGCCCCATTCTCTGTGCCTCTGTGCGAGCACTGCCATGGGCAGATGAGGCTGAGCAACAGCTTTCCAGGATTGCCCCTTCTGGCTGCCAGCTATCTGCAGACATTCGCACTTTCGGAGCAGGGCTGTTATAGGAACCTGGCAGGGACACCACCATTCCCAGGATGCGTTTAATGTTTGAGGTGGCAAGACAAGCAAGCAGCCCCATTCTCTGTGCCTCTGTGCAGGCACTGCCATGGGCAGATGAGGCTGAGCAACAGCTTTCCAGGCTAGCACCTTCTGGCTGCCAGCTATCTGCAGATGTTCGCATTTCAAGAGCAGGGCTGCGAAAGGAGCCTAGCAGGTACACCATCTTTCCCAGGCTACGTTTGAATTTTGAGGTGGCAAGACAAGCAAGGAGCCCCATTCTCTGTGCGAGCACTGCCATGGGCAGATGAGGCTGAGCAACAGCTTTCCAGGCTAGCACCTTCTGGCTGGCAGCTATCTGCAGACGTTCGCACTTTCGGAGCAGGGCTGCGAAAGGAGCCTGGCTGGGACACCAGCTTTCCCAGGCTACGTTTGAAGTTTGAGGTGGCAAGACAAGCAAGCAGCCCCATTCTCTGTACCTCTGTGCGAGCACTGCCATGGGCAGATGAGGCTGAGCAACAGCTTTCCAGGCTAGCCCCTTCTGGCTGCCAGCTATCTGCAGACGTTCGCATTTCAAGAGCAGGGCTGCGAAAGGAGCCTAGCAGGTACACCAACTTTCCCAGGCTACGTTTGAAGTTTGAGGTGGCAAGACAAGCAAGCAGCCCCATTCTCTGTGCCTCTGTGCGAGCACTGCCATGGGCAGATGAGGCTGAGCAACAGCTTTCCAGGCTAGCCCCTTCTGGCTGCCAGCTATCTGCAGACATTCGCACCTTCGGAGCAGGGCTGTGATAGGAGCCTGGCAGGGACACCACCATTCCCAGCATGCGTTTGATGTTTGAGGTGGCAAGACAAGCAAGCAGCCCCATTCTCTGTGCCTCTATGCGAGCACTGCCATGGGCAGATGAGGCTGAGCAACAGCTTTCCAGGCTAGCACCTTCTGGCTGCCAGCTATCTGCAGACGTTCGCATTTCAAGAGCAGGGCTGCGAAAGGAGCCTAGCAGGTACAACATCTTTCCCAGGCTACGTTTGAAGTTTGAGGTGGCAAGACAAGCAAGCAGCCCCATTCTCTGTGCCTCTATGCGAGCACTGCCATGGGCAGATGAGGCTGAGCAACAGCTTTCCAGGCTAGCCCCTTCTGGCTGCCAGCTATCTGCAGACGTTCGCACTTTCGGAGCAGGGCTGCGAAAGGAGCCTGGCTGGGACACCAACTTTCCCAGGCTACGTTTGAAGTTTGAGGTGGCAAGACAAGCAAGCAGCCCCATTCTCTGTGCCTCTGTGCGAGCACTGCCATGGGCAGATGAGGCTGAGCAACAGCTTTCCAGGCTAGCCCCTTCTGGCTGCCAGCTATCTGCAGACGTTCGCACTTTCGGAGCAGGGCTGTTATAGGAACCTGGCAGGGACACCACCATTCCCAGGATGCGTTTAATGTTTGAGGTGGCAAGACAAGCAAGCAGCCCCATTCTCTGTGCCTCTATGCGAGCACTGCCATGGGCAGATGAGGCTGAGCAACAGCTTTCCAGGCTAGCACCTTCTGGCTGCCAGCTATCTGCAGATGTTCGCATTTCAAGAGCAGGGCTGCGAAAGGAGCCTAGCAGGTACACCATCTTTCCCAGGCTACGTTTGAATTTTGAGGTGGCAAGACAAGCAAGGAGCCCCATTCTCTGTGCGAGCACTGCCATGGGCAGATGAGGCTGAGCAACAGCTTTCCAGGCTAGCACCTTCTGGCTGCCAGCTATCTGCAGACGTTCGCACTTTCGGAGCAGGGCTGCGAAAGGAGCCTGGCTGGGACACCAACTTTCCCAGGATACGTTTGAAGTTTGAGGTGGCAAGACAAGCAAGCAGCCCCATTCTCTGTGCCTCTGTGCGAGCACTGCCATGGGCAGATGAGGCTGAGCAACAGCTTTCCAGGCTAGCCCCTTCTGGCTGCCAGCTATCTGCAGACGTTCGCATTTCAAGAGCAGGGCTGCGAAAGGAGCCTAGCAGGTACACCAACTTTCCCAGGCTACGTTTGAAGTTTGAGGTGGCAAGACAAGCAAGCAGCCCCATTCTCTGTGCCTCTGTGCGAGCACTGCCATGGGCAGATGAGGCTGAGCAACAGCTTTCCAGGCTAGCCCCTTCTGGCTGCCAGCTATCTGCAGACATTCGCACTTTCGGAGCAGGGCTGTGATAGGAGCCTAGCAGGGACACCACCATTCCCAGCATGCGTTTGATGTTTGAGGTGGCAAGACAAGCAAGCAGCCCCATTCTCTGTGCCTCTATGCGAGCACTGCCATGGGCAGATGAGGCTGAGCAACAGCTTTCCAGGCTAGCCCCTTCTGGCTGCCAGCTATCTGCAGACGTTCGCATTTCAAGAGCAGGGCTGCGAAAGGAGCCTAGCAGGTACACCATCTTTCCCAGGCTACGTTTGAAGTTTGAGGTGGCAAGACAAGCAAGCAGCCCCATTCTCTGTGCCTCTATGCGAGCACTGCCATGGGCAGATGAGGCTGAGCAACAGCTTTCCAGGCTAGCCCCTTCTGGCTGCCAGCTATCTGCAGACGTTCGCACTTTCGGAGCAGGGCTGCGAAAGGAGCCTTGCTGGGACACCAACTTTCCCAGGCTACGTTTGAAGTTTGAGGTGGCAAGACAAGCAAGCAGCTCCATTCTCTGTGCCTCTGAGCGAGCACTGCCATGGGCAGATGAGGCTGAGCAACAGCTTTCCAGGATAGCCCCTTCTTCCTGCCAGCTATCTGCAGACATTCGCACTTTCGGAGCAGGGCTGTGATAGGAGCCTGGCAGGGACACCACCATTCCCAGCATGCGTTTGAAGTTTGAGGTGGCAAGACAAGCAAGCAGTCCCATTCTCTGTGCCTCTATGCGAGCACTGCCATGGGCAGATGAGGCTGAGCAACAGCTTTCCAGGATAGCACCTTCTGGCTGCCAGCTATCTGCAGACGTTCGCATTTCAAGAGCAGGGCTGCGAAAGGAGCCTAGCAGGTACACCATCTTTCCCAGGCTACGTTTGAAGTTTGATGTGGCAAGACAAACAAGCAGCCCCATTCTCTGTGCGAGCACTGCCATGGGCAGATGAGGCTGAGCAACAGCTTTCCAGGCTAGCCCCTTCTGGCTGCCAGCTATCTGCAGACGTTCGCACTTTCGGAGCAGGGCTGCGAAAGGAGCCTGGCTGGGACACCAACTTTCCCAGGCTACGTTTGAAGTTTGAGGTGGCAAGACAAGCAAGCAGCCCCATTCTCTGTGCCTCTGTGCGAGCACTGCCATGGGCAGATGAGGCTGAGCAACAGCTTTCCAGGATTGCCCCTTCTGGCTGCCAGCTATCTGCAGACATTCGCACTTTCGGAGCAGGGCTGTTATAGGAACCTGGCAGGGACACCACCATTCCCAGGATGCGTTTAATGTTTGAGGTGGCAAGACAAGCAAGCAGCCCCATTCTCTGTGCCTCTATGCGAGCACTGCCATGGGCAGATGAGGCTGAGCAACAGCTTTCCAGGCTAGCACCTTCTGGCTGCCAGCTATCTGCAGATGTTCGCATTTCAAGAGCAGGGCTGCGAAAGGAGCCTAGCAGGTACACCATCTTTCCCAGGCTACGTTTGAATTTTGAGGTGGCAAGACAAGCAAGGAGCCCCATTCTCTGTGCGAGCACTGCCATGGGCAGATGAGGCTGAGCAACAGCTTTCCAGGCTAGCACCTTCTGGCTGGCAGCTATCTGCAGACGTTCACACTTTCGGAGCAGGGCTGCGAAAGGAGCCTGGCTGGGACACCAGCTTTCCCAGGCTACGTTTGAAGTTTGAGGTGGCAAGACAAGCAAGCAGCCCCATTCTCTGTGCCTCTGTGCGAGCACTGCCATGGGCAGATGAGGCTGAGCAACAGCTTTCCAGGCTAGCCCCTTCTGGCTGCCAGCTATCTGCAGACTTTCGCATTTCAAGAGCAGGGCTGCGAAAGGAGCCTAGCAGGTACACCAACTTTCCCAGGCTACGTTTGAAGTTTGAGGTGGCAAGACAAGCAAGCAGCCCCATTCTCTGTGCCTCTGTGCGAGCACTGCCATGGGCAGATGAGGCTGAGCAACAGCTTTCCAGGCTAGCCCCTTCTGGCTGCCAGCTATCTGCAGACATTCGCACCTTCGGAGCAGGGCTGTGATAGGAGCCTGGCAGGGACACCACCATTCCCAGCATGCGTTTGATGTTTGAGGTGGCAAGACAAGCAAGCAGCCCCATTCTCTGTGCCTCTATGCGAGCACTGCCATGGGCAGATGAGGCTGAGCAACAGCTTTCCAGGCTAGCACCTTCTGGCTGCCAGCTATCTGCAGACGTTCGCATTTCAAGAGCAGGGCTGCGAAAGGAGCCTAGCAGGTACAACATCTTTCCCAGGCTACGTTTGAAGTTTGAGGTGGCAAGACAAGCAAGCAGCCCCATTCTCTGTGCCTCTATGCGAGCACTGCCATGGGCAGATGAGGCTGAGCAACAGCTTTCCAGGCTAGCACCTTCTGGCTGCCAGCTATCTGCAGACGTTCGCATTTCAAGAGCAGGGCTGCGAAAGGAGCCTAGCAGGTACACCATCTTTCCCAGGCTACGTTTTAATTTTGAGGTGGCAAGACAAGCAAGGAGCCCCATTCTCTGTGCGAGCACTGCCATGGGCAGATGAGGCTGAGCAACAGCTTTCCAGGCTAGCACCTTCTGGCTGCCAGCTATCTGCAGACGTTCGCACTTTCGGAGCAGGGCTGCGAAAGGAGCCTGGCTGGGACACCAACTTTCCCAGGATACGTTTGAAGTTTGAGGTGGCAAGACAAGCAAGGAGCCCCATTCTCTGTGCCTCTGTGCGAGCACTGCCATGGGCAGATGAGGCTGAGCAACAGCTTTCCAGGTTAGCCCCTTCTGCATGCCAGCTATCTGCAGACGTTCGCATTTCAAGAGCAGGGCTGCGAAAGGAGCCTAGCAGGTACACCAACTTTCCCAGGCTACGTTTGAAGTTTGAGGTGGCAAGACAAGCAAGCAGCCCCATTCTCTGTGCCTCTGTGCGAGCACTGCCATGGGCAGATGAGGCTGAGCAACAGCTTTCCAGGCTAGCCCCTTCTGCCTGCCAGCTATCTGCAGACATTCGCACCTTCGGAGCAGGGCTGTGATAGGAGCCTGGCAGGGACACCACCATTCCCAGCATGCGTTTGATGTTTGAGGTGGCAAGACAAGCAAGCAGCCCCATTCTCTGTGCCTCTATGCGAGCACTGCCATGGGCAGATGAGGCTGAGCAACAGCTTTCCAGGCTAGCACCTTCTGGCTGCCAGCTATCTGCAGACGTTCACATTTCAAGAGCAGGGCTGCGAAAGGAGCCTAGCAGGTACACCATCTTTCCCAGGCTACGTTTGAAGTTTGAGGTGGCAAGACAAGCAAGCAGCCCCATTCTCTGTGCCTCTATGCGAGCACTGCCATGGGCAGATGAGGCTGAGCAACAGCTTTCCAGGCTAGCCCCTTCTGGCTGCCAGCTATCTGCAGACGTTCGCACTTTCGGAGCAGGGCTGCGAAAGGAGCCTGGCTGAGACACCAACTTTCCCAGGCTACGTTTGAAGTTTGAGGTGGCAAGACAAGCAAGCAGCCCCATTCTCTGTGCCTCTGTGCAGGCACTGCCATGGGCAGATGAGGCTGAGCAACAGCTTTCCAGGCTAGCCCCTTCTGGCTGCCAGCTATCTGCAGACGTTCGCACTTTCGGAGCAGGGCTGTGATAGGAGCCTGGCACGGACACCACCATTCCCAGCATGCGTTTGAAGTTTGATGTGGCAAGACAAACAAGCAGCCCCATTCTCTGTGCGAGCAATGCCATGGGCAGATGAGGCTGAGCAACAGCTTTCCAGGCTAGCCCCTTCTGGCTGCCAGCTATCTGCAGACGTTCGCACTTTCGGAGCAGGGCTGCGAAAGGAGCCTGGCTGGGACACCAACTTTCCCAGGCTACGTTTGAAGTTTGAGGTGGCAAGACAAGCAAGCAGCCCCATTCTCTGTGCCTCTGTGCGAGCACTGCCATGGGCAGATGAGGCTGAGCAACAGCTTTCCAGGCTAGCCCCTTCTGGCTGCCAGCTATCTGCAGACATTCGCACTTTCGGAGCAGGGCTGTTATAGGAACCTGGCAGGGACACCACCATTCCCAGGATGCGTTTGATGTTTGAGGTGGCAAGACAAGCAAGCAGCCCCATTCTCTGTGCCTCTATGCGAGCACTGCCATGGGCAGATGAGGCTGAGCAACAGCATTCCAGGCTAGCACCTTCTGGCTGCCAGCTATCTGCAGACGTTCGCATTTCAAGAGCAGGGCTGCGAAAGGAGCCTAGCAGGTACACCATCTTTCCCAGGCTACGTTTGAATTTTGAGGTGGCAAGACAAGCAAGGAGCCCCATTCTCTGTGCGAGCACTACCATGGGCAGATGAGGCTGAGCAACAGCTTTCCAGGCTAGCACCTTCTGGCTGCCAGCTATCTGCAGACGTTCGCATTTCAAGAGCAGGGCTGCGAAAGGAGCCTAGCAGGTACACCATCTTTCCCAGGCTACGTTTGAAGTTTGAGGTGGCAAGACAAGCAAGCAGCCCCATTCTCTGTGCCTCTGTGCGAGCACTGCCATGGGCAGATGAGGCTGAGCAACAGCTTTCCAGGCTAGCCCCTTCTGGCTGCCAGCTATCTGCAGACGTTCGCACTTTCGGAGCAGGGCTGCGAAAGGAGCCTGGCTGGGACACCAACTTTCCCAGGCTACGTTTGAAGTTTGAGGTGGCAAGACAAGCAAGCAGCCCCATTCTCTGTGCCTCTGTGCAGGCACTGCCATGGGCAGATGAGGCTGAGCAACAGCTTTCCAGGCTAGCCCCTTCTGGCTGCCAGCTATCTGCAGACGTTCGCACTTTCGGAGCAGGGCTGTGATAGGAGCCTGGCACGGACACCACCATTCCCAGCATGCGTTTGAAGTTTCAAGTGGCAAGACAAGCAAGCAGCCCCATTCTCTGTGCCTCTATGCGAGCACTGCCATGGGCAGATGAGGCTGAGCAACAGCTTTCCAGGCTAGCCCCTTCTGGCTGCCAGCTATCTGCAGACGTTCGCACTTTCGGAGCAGGGCTGCGAAAGGAGCCTGGCTGGGACACCAACTTTCCCAGGCTACGTTTGAAGTTTGAGGTGGCAAGACAAGCAAGCAGCTCCATTCTCTGTGCCTCTGAGCGAGCACTGCCATGGGCAGATGAGGCTGAGCAACAGCTTTCCAGGATAGCCCCTTCTGCCTGCCAGCTATCTGCAGACATTCGCACTTTCGGAGCAGGGCTGTGATAGGAGCCTGGCAGGGACACCACCATTCCCAGCATGCGTTTGAAGTTTGAGGTGGCAAGACAAGCAAGCAGCCCCATTCTCTGTGCCTCTATGCGAGCACTGCCATGGGCAGATGAGGCTGAGCAACAGCTTTCCAGGATAGCACCTTCTGGCTGCCAGCTATCTGCAGACGTTCGCATTTCAAGAGCAGGGCTGCGAAAGGAGCCTAGCAGGTACACCATCTTTCCCAGGCTACGTTTGAAGTTTTATGTGGCAAGACAAACAAGCAGCCCCATTCTCTGTGCGAGCAATGCCATGGGCAGATGAGGCTGAGCAACAGCTTTCCAGGCTAGCCCCTTCTGGCTGCCAGCTATCTGCAGACGTTCGCACTTTCGGAGCAGGGCTGCGAAAGGAGCCTGGCTGGGACACCAACTTTCCCAGGCTACGTTTGAAGTTTGAGGTGGCAAGACAAGCAAGCAGCCCCATTCTCTGTGCCTCTGTGCAGGCACTGCCATGGGCAGATGAGGCTGAGCAACAGCTTTCCAGGCTAGCCCCTTCTGGCTGCCAGCTATCTGCAGACGTTCGCACTTTCGGAACAGGGCTGTGATAGGAGCCTGGCACGGACACCACCATTCCCAGCATGCGTTTGAAGTTTCAAGTGGCAAGACAAGCAAGCAGCCCCATTCTCTGTGCCTCTATGCGAGCACTGCCATGGGCAGATGAGGCTGAGCAACAGCTTTCCAGGCTAGCCCCTTCTGGCTGCCAGCTATCTGCAGACGTTCGCACTTTCGGAGCAGGGCTGCGAAAGGAGCCTGGCTGGGACACCAACTTTCCCAGGCTACGTTTGAAGTTTGAGGTGGCAAGACAAGCAAGCAGCCCCATTCTCTGTGCCTCTATGCGAGCACTGCCATGGGCAGATGAGGCTGAGCAACAGCTTTCCAGGCTAGCACCTTCTGGCTGCCAGCTATCTGCAGACGTTCGCATTTCAAGAGCAGGGCTGTGAAAGGAGCCTAGCAGGTACACCATCTTTCCCAGGCTACGTTTTAATTTTGAGGTGGCAAGACAAGCAAGGAGCCCCATTCTCTGTGCGAGCACTGCCATGGGCAGATGAGGCTGAGCAACAGCTTTCCAGGCTAGCACCTTCTGGCTGCCAGCTATCTGCAGACGTTCGCACTTTCGGAGCAGGGCTGCGAAAGGAGCCTGGCTGGGACACCAACTTTCCCAGGATACGTTTGAAGTTTGAGGTGGCAAGACAAGCAAGGAGCCCCATTCTCTGTGCCTCTGTGCGAGCACTGCCATGGGCAGATGAGGCTGAGCAACAGCTTTCCAGGTTAGCCCCTTCTGCATGCCAGCTATCTGCAGACGTTCGCATTTCAAGAGCAGGGCTGCGAAAGGAGCCTAGCAGGTACACCAACTTTCCCAGGCTACGTTTGAAGTTTGAGGTGGCAAGACAAGCAAGCAGCCCCATTCTCTGTGCCTCTATGCTAACAGTGCCATGGGCAGATGAGGCTGAGCAACAGCTTTCCAGGCTAGCCCCTTCTGCCTGCCAGCTATCTGCAGACATTCGCACCTTCGGAGCAGGGCTGTGATAGGAGCCTGGCAGGGACACCACCATTCCCAGCATGCGTTTGATGTTTGAGGTGGCAAGACAAGCAAGCAGCCCCATTCTCTGTGCCTCTATGCGAGCACTGCCATGGGCAGATGAGGCTGAGCAACAGCTTTCCAGGCTAGCACCTTCTGGCTGCCAGCTATCTGCAGACGTTCACATTTCAAGAGCAGGGCTGCGAAAGGAGCCTAGCAGGTACACCATCTTTCCCAGGCTACGTTTGAAGTTTGAGGTGGCAAGACAAGCAAGCAGCCCCATTCTCTGTGCCTCTATGCGAGCACTGCCATGGGCAGATGAGGCTGAGCAACAGCTTTCCAGGCTAGCCCCTTCTGGCTGCCAGCTATCTGCAGACGTTCGCACTTTCGGAGCAGGGCTGCGAAAGGAGCCTGGCTGAGACACCAACTTTCCCAGGCTACGTTTGAAGTTTGAGGTGGCAAGACAAGCAAGCAGCCCCATTCTCTGTGCCTCTGTGCAGGCACTGCCATGGGCAGATGAGGCTGAGCAACAGCTTTCCAGGCTAGCCCCTTCTGGCTGCCAGCTATCTGCAGACGTTCGCACTTTCGGAGCAGGGCTGTGATAGGAGCCTGGCAGGGACACCACCATTCCCAGCATGCGTTTGAAGTTTGATGTGGCAAGACAAACAAGCAGCCCCATTCTCTGTGCGAGCAATGCCATGGGCAGATGAGGCTGAGCAACAGCTTTCCAGGCTAGCCCCTTCTGGCTGCCAGCTATCTGCAGACGTTCGCACTTTCGGAGCAGGGCTGCGAAAGGAGCCTGGCTGGGACACCAACTTTCCCAGGATACGTTTGAAGTTTGAGGTGGCAAGACAAGCAAGCAGCCCCATTCTCTGTGCCTCTGTGCGAGCACTGCCATGGGCAGATGAGGCTGAGCAACAGCTTTCCAGGCTAGCCCCTTCTGGCTGCCAGCTATCTGCAGACATTCGCACTTTCGGAGCAGGGCTGTTATAGGAACCTGGCAGGGACACCACCATTCCCAGGATGCGTTTGATGTTTGAGGTGGCAAGACAAGCAAGCAGCCCCATTCTCTGTGCCTCTATGCGAGCACTGCCATGGGCAGATGAGGCTGAGCAACAGCATTCCAGGCTAGCACCTTCTGGCTGCCAGCTATCTGCAGACGTTCGCATTTCAAGAGCAGGGCTGCGAAAGGAGCCTAGCAGGTACACCATCTTTCCCAGGCTACGTTTGAATTTTGAGGTGGCAAGACAAGCAAGGAGCCCCATTCTCTGTGCGAGCACTACCATGGGCAGATGAGGCTGAGCAACAGCTTTCCAGGCTAGCACCTTCTGGCTGCCAGCTATCTGCAGACGTTCGCATTTCAAGAGCAGGGCTGCGAAAGGAGCCTAGCAGGTACACCATCTTTCCCAGGCTACGTTTGAAGTTTGAGGTGGCAAGACAAGCAAGCAGCCCCATTCTCTGTGCCTCTGTGCGAGCACTGCCATGGGCAGATGAGGCTGAGCAACAGCTTTCCAGGCTAGCCCCTTCTGGCTGCCAGCTATCTGCAGACGTTCGCACTTTCGGAGCAGGGCTGCGAAAGGAGCCTGGCTGGGACACCAACTTTCCCAGGCTACGTTTGAAGTTTGAGGTGGCAAGACAAGCAAGCAGCCCCATTCTCTGTGCCTCTGTGCAGGCACTGCCATGGGCAGATGAGGCTGAGCAACAGCTTTCCAGGCTAGCCCCTTCTGGCTGCCAGCTATCTGCAGACGTTCGCACTTTCGGAGCAGGGCTGTGATAGGAGCCTGGCACGGACACCACCATTCCCAGCATGCGTTTGAAGTTTCAAGTGGCAAGACAAGCAAGCAGCCCCATTCTCTGTGCCTCTATGCGAGCACTGCCATGGGCAGATGAGGCTGAGCAACAGCTTTCCAGGCTAGCCCCTTCTGGCTGCCAGCTATCTGCAGACGTTCGCACTTTCGGAGCAGGGCTGCGAAAGGAGCCTGGCTGGGACACCAACTTTCCCAGGCTACGTTTGAAGTTTGAGGTGGCAAGACAAGCAAGCAGCTCCATTCTCTGTGCCTCTGAGCGAGCACTGCCATGGGCAGATGAGGCTGAGCAACAGCTTTCCAGGATAGCCCCTTCTGCCTGCCAGCTATCTGCAGACATTCGCACTTTCGGAGCAGGGCTGTGATAGGAGCCTGGCAGGGACACCACCATTCCCAGCATGCGTTTGAAGTTTGAGGTGGCAAGACAAGCAAGCAGCCCCATTCTCTGTGCCTCTATGCGAGCACTGCCATGGGCAGATGAGGCTGAGCAACAGCTTTCCAGGATAGCACCTTCTGGCTGCCAGCTATCTGCAGACGTTCGCATTTCAAGAGCAGGGCTGCGAAAGGAGCCTAGCAGGTACACCATCTTTCCCAGGCTACGTTTGAAGTTTGATGTGGCAAGACAAACAAGCAGCCCCATTCTCTGTGCGAGCAATGCCATGGGCAGATGAGGCTGAGCAACAGCTTTCCAGGCTAGCCCCTTCTGGCTGCCAGCTATCTGCAGACGTTCGCACTTTCGGAGCAGGGCTGCGAAAGGAGCCTGGCTGGGACACCAACTTTCCCAGGCTACGTTTGAAGTTTGAGGTGGCAAGACAAGCAAGCAGCCCCATTCTCTGTGCCTCTGTGCAGGCACTGCCATGGGCAGATGAGGCTGAGCAACAGCTTTCCAGGCTAGCCCCTTCTGGCTGCCAGCTATCTGCAGACGTTCGCACTTTCGGAGCAGGGCTGTGATAGGAGCCTGGCACGGACACCACCATTCCCAGCATGCGTTTGAAGTTTCAAGTGGCAAGACAAGCAAGCAGCCCCATTCTCTGTGCCTCTATGCGAGCACTGCCATGGGCAGATGAGGCTGAGCAACAGCTTTCCAGGCTAGCCCCTTCTGGCTGCCAGCTATCTGCAGACGTTCGCACTTTCGGAGCAGGGCTGCGAAAGGAGCCTGGCTGGGACACCAACTTTCCCAGGCTACGTTTGAAGTTTGAGGTGGCAAGACAAGCAAGCAGCCCCATTCTCTGTGCCTCTGTGCGAGCACTGCCATGGGCAGATGAGGCTGAGCAACAGCTTTCCAGGCTAGCCCCTTCTGGCTGCCAGCTATCTGCAGACATTCGCACTTTCGGAGCAGGGCTGTTATAGGAACCTGGCAGGGACACCACCATTCCCAGGATGCGTTTGATGTTTGAGGTGGCAAGACAAGCAAGCAGCCCCATTCTCTGTGCCTCTATGCGAGCACTGCCATGGGCAGATGAGGCTGAGCAACAGCTTTCCAGGCTAGCACCTTCTGGCTGCCAGCTATCTGCAGATGTTCGCATTTCAAGAGCAGGGCTGCGAAAGGAGCCTAGCAGGTACACCATCTTTCCCAGGCTACGTTTGAATTTTGAGGTGGCAAGACAAGCAAGGAGCCCCATTCTCTGTGCGAGCACTGCCATGGGCAGATGAGGCTGAGCAACAGCTTTCCAGGCTAGCACCTTCTGGCTGCCAGCTATCTGCAGACGTTCACACTTTCGGAGCAGGGCTGCGAAAGGAGCCTGGCTGGGACACCAACTTTCCCAGGCTACGTTTGAAGTTTGAGGTGGCAAGACAAGCAAGCAGCCCCATTCTCTGTGCCTCTATGCGAGCACTGCCATGGGCAGATGAGGCTGAGCAACAGCTTTCCAGGATAGCCCCTTCTGGCTGCCAGCTATCTGCAGATGTTCGCACTTTCGGAGCAGGGCTGTGATAGGAGCCTGGCAGGGACACCACCATTCCCAGCATGCTTTTGAAGTTTCAAGTGGCAAGATAAGCAAGGAGCCCCATTCTCTGTGCCTCTATGCGAACAGTGCCATGGGCAGATGAGGCTGAGCAACAGCTTTCCAGGCTAGCCCCTTCTGGCTGCCAGCTATCTGCAGACGTTCGCATTTCAAGAGCAGGGCTGCGAAAGGAGCCTAGCAGGTACACCATCTTTCCCAGGCTACGTTTGAAGTTTGAGGTGGCAAGACAAGCAAGCAGCCCCATTCTCTGTGCCTCTGTGCGAACAGTGCCATGGGCAGATGAGGCTGAGCAACAGCTTTCCAGGCTAGCCCCTTCTGGCTGCCAGCTATCTGCAGACGTTCGCACTTTCGGAGCAGGGCTGCGAAAGGAGCCTGGCTGGGACACCAACTTTCCCAGGCTACGTTTGAAGTTTGAGGTGGCAAGACAAGCAAGCAGCCCCATTCTCTGTGCCTCTGTGCGAGCACTGCCATGGGCAGATGAGGCTGAGCAACGGCTTTCCAGGATAGACCCTTCTGCCTGCCAGCTATCTGCAGACGTTCGCACTTTCGGAGCAGGGCTGTGATAGGAGCCTGGTAGGGACACCACCATTCCCAGCATGCGTTTGATGTTTGAGGTGGCAAGACAAGCAAGCAGCCCCATTCTCTGTGCCTCTGTGCGAGCACTGCCATGGGCAGATGAGGCTGAGCAACAGCTTTCCAGGCTAGCCCCTTCTGGCTGCCAGCTATCTGCAGACGTTCGCATTTCAAGAGCAGGGCTGCGAAAGGAGCCTAGCAGGTACACCAACTTTCCCAGGCTACGTTTGAAGTTTGAGGTGGCAAGACAAGCAAGCAGCCCCATTCTCTGTGCCTCTGTGCGAGCACTGCCATGGGCAGATGAGGCTGAGCAACAGCTTTCCAGGCTAGCCCCTTCTGGCTGCCAGCTATCTGCAGACATTCGCACCTTCGGAGCAGGGCTGTGATAGGAGCCTGGCAGGGACACCACCATTCCCAGCATGCGTTTGATGTTTGAGGTGGCAAGACAAGCAAGCAGCCCCATTCTCTGTGCCTCTATGCGAGCACTGCCATGGGCAGATGAGGCTGAGCAACAGCTTTCCAGGCTAGCCCCTTCTGGCTGCCAGCTATCTGCAGACGTTCGCATTTCAAGAGCAGGGCTGCGAAAGGAGCCTAGCAGGTACACCATCTTTCCCAGGCTACGTTTGAAGTTTGATGTGGCAAGACAAACAAGCAGCCCCATTCTCTGTGCGAGCAATGCCATGGGCAGATGAGGCTGAGCAACAGCTTTCCAGGCTAGCCCCTTCTGGCTGCCAGCTATCTGCAGACGTTCGCACTTTCGGAGCAGGGCTGCGAAAGGAGCCTGGCTGGGACACCAACTTTCCCAGGCTACGTTTGAAGTTTGAGGTGGCAAGACAAGCAAGCAGCCCCATTCTCTGTGCCTCTGTGCGAGCACTGCCATGGGCAGATGAGGCTGAGCAACAGCTTTCCAGGATAGCCCCTTCTGGCTGCCAGCTATCTGCAGACATTCGCACTTTCGGAGCAGGGCTGTTATAGGAACCTGGCAGGGACACCACCATTCCCAGGATGCGTTTAATGTTTGAGGTGGCAAGACAAGCAAGCAGCCCCATTCTCTGTGCCTCTATGCGAGCACTGCCATGGGCAGATGAGGCTGAGCAACAGCTTTCCAGGCTAGCACCTTCTGGCTGCCAGCTATCTGCAGATGTTCGCATTTCAAGAGCAGGGCTGCGAAAGGAGCCTAGCAGGTACACCATCTTTCCCAGGCTACGTTTGAATTTTGAGGTGGCAAGACAAGCAAGCAGCCCCATTCTCTGTGCCTCTATGCGAGCACTGCCATGGGCAGATGAGGCTGAGCAACAGCTTTCCAGGCTAGCCCCTTCTGGCTGCCAGCTATCTGCAGACGTTCGCACTTTCGGAGCAGGGCTGTGATAGGAGCCTGGCACGGACACCACCATTCCCAGCATGCGTTTGAAGTTTGATGTGGCAAGACAAACAAGCAGCCCCATTCTCTGTGCGAGCAATGCCATGGGCAGATGAGGCTGAGCAACAGCTTTCCAGGCTAGCCCCTTCTGGCTGCCAGCTATCTGCAGACGTTCGCACTTTCGGAGCAGGGCTGCGAAAGGAGCCTGGCTGGGACACCAACTTTCCCAGGCTACGTTTGAAGTTTGATGTGGCAAGACAAGCAAGCAGCCCCATTCTCTGTGCCTCTGTGCGAGCACTGCCATGGGCAGATGAGGCTGAGCAACAGCTTTCCAGGCTAGCCCCTTCTGGCTGCCAGCTATCTGCAGACATTCGCACTTTCGGAGCAGGGCTGTTATAGGAACCTGGCAGGGACACCACCATTCCCAGGATGAGTTTGATGTTTGAGGTGGCAAGACAAGCAAGCAGCCCCATTCTCTGTGCCTCTATGCGAGCACTGCCATGGGCAGATGAGGCTGAGCAACAGCTTTCCAGGCTAGCACCTTCTGGCTGCCAGCTATCTGCAGACGTTCGCATTTCAAGAGCAGGGCTGCGAAAGGAGCCTAGCAGGTACACCATCTTTCCCAGGCTACGTTTGAATTTTGAGGTGGCAAGACAAGCAAGGAGCCCCATTCTCTGCGCGAGCACTGCCATGGGCAGATGAGGCTGAGTAACAGCTTTCCAGGCTAGCCCCTTATGACTGCCAGCTATCTGCAGACGTTCGCACTTTCGGAGCAGGGCTGCGAAAGGAGCCTGGCTCGGACACCAACTTTCCCAGGATACGTTTGAAGTTTGAGGTGGCAAGAAAAGCAAGGAGCCCCATTCTCTGTGCCTCTGTGCGAGCACTGCCATGGGCAGATGAGGCTGAGCAACAGCTTTCCAGGCTAGCCCCTTCTGCCTGCCAGCTATCTGCAGACGTTCGCATTTCAAGAGCAGGGCTGCGAAAGGAGCCTAGCAGGTACACCAACTTTCCCAGGCTACGTTTGAAGTTTGAGGTGGCAAGACAAGCAAGCAGTCCCATTCTCTGTGCCTCTGTGCGAGCACTGCCATGGGCAGATGAGGCTGAGCAACAGCTTTCCAGGCTAGCCCCTTCTGGCTGCCAGCTATCTGCAGACATTCGCACCTTCGGAGCAGGGCTGTGATAGGAGCCTGGCAGGGACACCACCATTCCCAGCATGCGTTTGATTTTTGAGGTGGCAAGACAAGCAAGCAGCCCCATTCTCTGTGCCTCTATGCGAGCACTGCCATGGGCAGATGAGGCTGAGCAACAGCTTTCCAGGCTAGCACCTTCTGGCTGCCAGCTATCTGCAGACGTTCGCATTTCAAGAGGAGGGCTGCGAAAGGAGCCTAGCAGGTACACCATCTTTCCCAGGCTACGTTTGAAGTTTGAGGTGGCAAGACAAGCAAGCAGCCCCATTCTCTGTGCCTCTATGCGAGCACTGCCATGGGCAGATGAGGCTGAGCAACAGCTTTCCAGGCTAGCCCCTTCTGGCTGCCAGCTATCTGCAGACGTTCGCACTTTCGGAGCAGGGCTGTGATAGGAGCCTGGCACGGACACCACCATTCCCAGCATGCGTTTGAAGTTTGATGTGGCAAGAAAAACAAGCAGCCCCATTCTCTGTGCGAGCAATGCCATGGGCAGATGAGGCTGAGCAACAGCTTTCCAGGCTAGCACCTTCTGGCTGCCAGCTATCTGCAGACGTTCGCACTTTCGGAGCAGGGCTGCGAAAGGAGCCTGGCTGGGACACCAACTTTCCCAGGCTACGTTTGAAGTTTGAGGTGGCAAGACAAGCAAGCAGCCCCATTGTCTGTGCCTCTGTGCGAGCACTGCCATGGGCAGATGAGGCTGAGCAACAGCTTTCCAGGCTAGCCCCTTCTGGCTGCCAGCTATCTGCAGACATTCGCACTTTCGGAGCAGGGCTGTTATAGGAACCTGGCAGGGACACCACCATTCCCAGGATGCGTTTGATGTTTGAGGTGGCAAGACAAGCAAGCAGTCCCATTCTCTGTGCCTCTATGCGAGCACTGCCATGGGCAGATGAGGCTGAGCAACAGCTTTCCAGGATAGCACCTTCTGGCTGCCAGCTATCTGCAGACGTTCGCATTTCAAGAGCAGGGCTGCGAAAGGAGCCTAGCAGGTACACCATCTTTCCCAGGCTACGTTTGAAGTTTGATGTGGCAAGACAAACAAGCAGCCCCATTCTCTGTGCGAGCAATGCCATGGGCAGATGAGGCTGAGCAACAGCTTTCCAGGCTAGCCCCTTCTGCCTGCCAGCTATCTGCAGACGTTCGCACTTTCGGAGCAGGGCTGTGATAGGAGCCTGGCAGGGACACCACCATTCCCAGCATGCGTTTGAAGTTTGATGTGGCAAGACAAACAAGCAGCCCCATTCTCTGTGCGAGCAATGCCATGGGCAGATGAGGCTGAGCAACAGCTTTCCAGGCTAGCCCCTTCTGGCTGCCAGCTATCTGCAGACATTCGCACTTTCGGAGCAGGGCTGTTATAGGAACCTGGCAGGGACACCACCATTCCCAGGATGCGTTTGATGTTTGAGGTGGCAAGACAAGCAAGCAGCCCCATTCTCTGTGCCTCTATGCGAGCACTGCCATGGGCAGATGAGGCTGAGCAACAGCTTTCCAGGCTAGCACCTTCTGGCTGCCAGCTATCTGCAGATGTTCGCATTTCAAGAGCAGGGCTGCGAAAGGAGCCTAGCAGGTACACCATCTTTCCCAGGCTACGTTTGAATTTTGAGGTGGCAAGACAAGCAAGGAGCCCTATTCTCTGTGCGAGCACTGCCATGGGCAGATGAGGCTGAGCAACAGCTTTCCAGGCTAGCACCTTCTGGCTGCCAGCTATCTGCAGACGTTCACACTTTCGGAGCAGGGCTGCGAAAGGAGCCTGGCTGGGACACCAACTTTCCCAGGATACGTTTGAAGTTTGAGGTGGCAAGACAAGCAAGTAGCCCCATTCTCTGTGCCTCTGTGCGAGCACTGCCATGGGCAGATGAGGCTGAGCAACAGCTTTCCAGGCTAGACCCTTCTGCCTGCCAGCTATCTGCAGACATTCGCACTTTCGGAGCAGGGCTGTGATAGGAGCCTGGCAGGGACACCACCATTCCCAGCATGCGTTTGAAGTTTCAAGTGGCAAGATAAGCAAGCAGCCCCATTCTCTGTGCCTCTATGTGAGCACTGCCATGGGCAGATGAGGCTGAGCAACAGCTTTCCAGGCTAGCCCCTTCTGGCTGCCAACTATCTGCAGACGTTCGCATTTCAAGAGCAGGGCTGCGAAAGGAGCCTAGCAGGTACACCATCTTTCCCGGGCTACGTTTGAAGTTTGAGGTGGCAAGACAAGCAAGCATCCCCATTCTCTGTGCCTCTATGCGAACAGTGCCATGGGCAGATGAGGCTGAGCAACAGCTTTCCAGGTTAGCCCCTTCTGGCTGCCAGCTATCTGCAGACGTTCGCATTTCAAGAGCAGGGCTGCGAAAGGAGCCTAGCAGGTACACCATCTTTCCCAGGCTACGTTTGAAGTTTGAGGTGGCAAGACAAGCAAGCAGCCCCATTCTCTGTGCCTCTGTGCGAGCACTGCCATGGGCAGATGAGGCTGAGCAACAGCTTTCCAGGATAGCCCCTTCTGGCTGCCAGCTATCTGCAGATGTTCGCACTTTCGGAGCAGGGCTGTGATAGGAGCCTGGCAGGGACACCACCATTCCCAGCATGCTTTTGAAGTTTCAAGTGGCAAGATAAGCAAGGAGCCCCATTGTCTTTGCCTCTATGCGAACAGTGCCATGGGCAGATGAGGCTGAGCAACAGCTTTCCAGGCTAGCCCCTTCTGGCTGCCAGCTATCTGCAGACGTTCGCATTTCAAGAGCAGGGCTGCGAAAGGAGCCTGGCTGGGACACCAAATTTCCCAGGCTACGTTTGAAGTTTGAGGTGGCAAGACAAGCAAGGAGCCCCATTCTCTGTGCCTCTGTGCGAGCACTGCCATGGGCAGATGAGGCTGAGCAACAGCTTTCCAGGCTAGCCCCTTCTGGCTGCCAGCTATCTGCAGACGTTCGCACTTTCGGAGCAGGGCTGTGATAGGAGCCTGGCAGGGACACCACCATTCCCAGCATGCGTTTGAAGTTTCAAGTGGCAAGATAAGCAAGCAGCCCCATTCTCTGTGCCTCTATGCGAGCACTGCCATGGGCAGATGAGGCTGAGCAACAGCTTTCCAGGCTAGCCCCTTCTGGCTGCCAGCTATCTGCAGACGTTCGCACTTTCGGAGCAGGGCTGCGAAAGGAGCCTGGCTGGGACACCACCATTCCCAGCATGCGTTTGAAGTTTCAAGTGGCAAGATAAGCAAGCAGCCCCATTCTCTGTGCCTCTATGCGAGCACTGCCATGGGCAGATGAGGCTGAGCAACAGCTTTCCAGGCTAGCCCCTTCTGGCTGCCAGCTATCTGCAGACGTTCGCATTTCAAGAGCAGGGCTGCGAAGGGAGCCTAGCATGTACACCATCTTTCCCAGGCTACGTTTGAAGTTTGATGTGGCAAGACAAACAAGCAGCCCCATTCTCTGTGCGAGCAATGCCATGGGCAGATGAGGCTGAGCAACAGCTTTCCAGGCTAGCCCCTTCTGCCTGCCAGCTATCTGCAGACATTCGCACTTTCGGAGCAGGGCTGTTATAGGAACCTGGCAGGGACACCACCATTCCCAGGATGCGTTTGATGTTTGAGGTGGCAAGACAAGCAAGCAGCCCCATTCTCTGTGCCTCTATGCGAGCACTGCCATGGGCAGATGAGGCTGAGCAACAGCTTTCCAGGCTAGCACCTTCTGGCTGCCAGCTATCTGCAGATGTTCGCATTTCAAGAGCAGGGCTGCGAAAGGAGCCTAGCAGGTACACCATCTTTCCCAGGCTACGTTTGAATTTTGAGGTGGCAAGACAAGCAAGCAGCCCCATTCTCTGTGCGAGCACTGCCATGGGCAGATGAGGCTGAGCAACAGCTTTCCAGGCTAGCACCTTCTGGCTGCCAGCTATCTGCAGACGTTCGCACTTTCAGAGCAGGGCTGCGAAAGGAGCCTGGCTGGGACACCAACTTTCCCAGGATACGTTTGAAGTTTGAGGTGGCAAGACAAGCAAGCAGCCCCATTCTCTGTGCCTCTGTGCGAGCACTGCCATGGGCAGATGAGGCTGAGCAACAGCTTTCCAGGCTAGACCCTTCTGCCTGCCAGCTATCTGCAGACATTCGCACTTTCGGAGCAGGGCTGTGATAGGAGCCTGGCAGGGACACCACCATTCCCAGCATGCGTTTGAAGTTTCAAGTGGCAAGATAAGCAAGCAGCCCCATTCTCTGTGCCTCTATGTGAGCACTGCCATGGGCAGATGAGGCTGAGCAACAGCTTTCCAGGCTAGCCCCTTCTGGCTGCCAACTATCTGCAGACGTTCGCATTTCAAGAGCAGGGCTGCGAAAGGAGCCTAGCAGGTACACCATCTTTCCCGGGCTACGTTTGAAGTTTGAGGTGGCAAGACAAGCAAGCATCCCCATTCTCTGTGCCTCTATGCGAACAGTGCCATGGGCAGATGAGGCTGAGCAACAGCTTTCCAGGTTAGCCCCTTCTGGCTGCCAGCTATCTGCAGACGTTCGCATTTCAAGAGCAGGGCTGCGAAAGGAGCCTAGCAGGTACACCATCTTTCCCGGGCTACGTTTGAAGTTTGAGGTGGCAAGACAAGCAAGCAGCCCCATTCTCTGTGCCTCTGTGCGAGCACTGCCATGGGCAGATGAGGCTGAGCAACAGCTTTCCAGGATAGCCCCTTCTGGCTGCCAGCTATCTGCAGATGTTCGCACTTTCGGAGCAGGGCTGTGATAGGAGCCTGGCAGGGACACCACCATTCCCAGCATGCTTTTGAAGTTTCAAGTGGCAAGATAAGCAAGGAGCCCCATTGTCTTTGCCTCTATGCGAACAGTGCCATGGGCAGATGAGGCTGAGCAACAGCTTTCCAGGCTAGCCCCTTCTGGCTGCCAGCTATCTGCAGACGTTCGCATTTCAAGAGCAGGGCTGCGAAAGGAGCCTGGCTGGGACACCAAATTTCCCAGGCTACGTTTGAAGTTTGAGGTGGCAAGACAAGCAAGGAGCCCCATTCTCTGTGCCTCTGTGCGAGCACTGCCATGGGCAGATGAGGCTGAGCAACAGCTTTCCAGGCTAGCCCCTTCTGGCTGCCAGCTATCTGCAGACGTTCGCACTTTCGGAGCAGGGCTGTGATAGGAGCCTGGCAGGGACACCACCATTCCCAGCATGCGTTTGAAGTTTGAGGTGGCAAGACAAGCAAGCAGTCCCATTCTCTGTGCCTCTATGCGAGCACTGCCATGGGCAGATGAGGCTGAGCAACAGCTTTCCAGGATAGCACCTTCTGGCTGCCAGCTATCTGCAGACGTTCGCATTTCAAGAGCAGGGCTGCGAAAGGAGCCTAGCAGGTACACCATCTTTCCCAGGCTACGTTTGAAGTTTGATGTGGCAAGACAAACAAGCAGCCCCATTCTCTGTGCGAGCAATGCCATGGGCAGATGAGGCTGAGCAACAGCTTTCCAGGCTAGCCCCTTCTGGCTGCCAGCTATCTGCAGACGTTCGCACTTTCGGAGCAGGGCTGCGAAAGGAGCCTAGCTGGGACACCAACTTTCCCAGGCTACGTTTGAAGTTTGAGGTGGCAAGACAAGCAAGCAGCCCCATTCTCTGTGCCTCTGTGCGAGCACTGCCATGGGCAGATGAGGCTGAGCAACAGCTTTCCAGGCTAGCCCCTTCTGGCTGCCAGCTATCTGCAGACATTCGCACTTTCGGAGCAGGGCTGTTATAGGAAACTGGCAGGGACACCACCATTCCCAGGATGCGTTTGATGTTTGAGGTGGCAAGACAAGCAAGCAGCCCCATTCTCTGTGCCTCTATGCGAGCACTGCCATGGGCAGATGAGGCTGAGCAACAGCTTTCCAGGCTAGCACCTTCTGGCTGCCAGCTATCTGCAGATGTTCGCATTTCAAGAGCAGGGCTGCGAAAGGAGCCTAGCAGGTACACCATCTTTCCCAGGCTACGTTTGAATTTTGAGGTGGCAAGACAAGCAAGGAGCCCTATTCTCTGTGCGAGCACTGCCATGGGCAGATGAGGCTGAGCAACAGCTTTCCAGGCTAGCACCTTCTGGCTGCCAGCTATCTGCAGACGTTCGCACTTTCGGAGCAGGGCTGCGAAAGGAGCCTGGCTGGGACACCAACTTTCCCAGGATACGTTTGAAGTTTGAGGTGGCAAGACAAGCAAGCAGCCCCATTCTCTGTGCCTCTGTGCGAGCACTGCCATGGGCAGATGAGGCTGAGCAACAGCTTTCCAGGCTAGACCCTTCTGCCTGCCAGCTATCTGCAGACATTCGCACTTTCGGAGCAGGGCTGTGATAGGAGCCTGGCAGGGACACCACCATTCCCAGCATGCGTTTGAAGTTTCAAGTGGCAAGATAAGCAAGCAGCCCCATTCTCTGTGCCTCTATGCGAGCACTGCCATGGGCAGATGAGGCTGAGCAACAGCTTTCCAGGCTAGCCCCTTCTGGCTGCCAACTATCTGCAGACGTTCGCATTTCAAGAGCAGGGCTGCGAAAGGAGCCTAGCAGGTACACCATCTTTCCCGGGCTACGTTTGAAGTTTGAGGTGGCAAGACAAGCAAGCATCCCCATTCTCTGTGCCTCTATGCGAGCACTGCCATGGGCAGATGAGGCTGAGCAACAGCTTTCCAGGCTAGCCCCTTCTGGCTGCCAACTATCTGCAGACGTTCGCATTTCAAGAGCAGGGCTGCGAAAGGAGCCTAGCAGGTACACCATCTTTCCCGGGCTACGTTTGAAGTTTGAGGTGGCAAGACAAGCAAGCAGCCCCATTCTCTGTGCCTCTGTGCGAGCACTGCCATGGGCAGATGAGGCTGAGCAACAGCTTTCCAGGCTAGCCCCTTCTGGCTGCCAGCTATCTGCAGATGTTCGCACTTTCGGAGCAGGGCTGTGATAGGAGCCTGGCAGGGACACCACCATTCCCAGCATGCTTTTGAAGTTTCAAGTGTCAAGATAAGCAAGGAGCCCCATTGTCTTTGCCTCTATGCGAACAGTGCCATGGGCAGATGAGGCTGAGCAACAGCTTTCCAGGCTAGCCCCTTCTGGCTGCCAGCTATCTGCAGACGTTCGCATTTCAAGAGCAGGGCTGCGAAAGGAGCCTGGCTGGGACACCAAATTTCCCAGGCTACGTTTGAAGTTTGAGGTGGCAAGACAAGCAAGGAGCCCCATTCTCTGTGCCTCTGTGCGAGCACTGCCATGGGCATATGAGGCTGAGCAACAGCTTTCCAGGCTAGCCCCTTCTGGCTGCCAGCTATCTGCAGACGTTCGCACTTTCGGAGCAGGGCTGTGATAGGAGCCTGGCAGGGACACCACCATTCCCAGCATGCGTTTGAAGTTTCAAGTGGCAAGATAAGCAAGCAGCCCCATTCTCTGTGCCTCTATGCGAGCACTGCCATGGGCAGATGAGGCTGAGCAACAGCTTTCCAGGCTAGCCCCTTCTGGCTGCCAGCTATCTGCAGACGTTCGCACTTTCGGAGCAGGGCTGCGAAAGGAGCCTGGCTGGGACACCACCATTCCCAGCATGCTTTTGAAGTTTCAAGTGGCAAGATAAGCAAGCAGCCCCATTCTCTGTGCCTCTATGCGAGCACTGCCATGGGCAGATGAGGCTGAGCAACAGCTTTCCAGGCTAGCCCCTTCTGGCTGCCAGCTATCTGCAGACGTTCGCATTTCAAGAGCAGGGCTGCGAAGGGAGCCTAGCATGTACACCATCTTTCCCAGGCTACGTTTGAAGTTTGAGGTGGCAAGAGAAGCAAGCAGCTCCATTCTCTGTGCCTCTATGCGAGCACTGCCATGGGCAGATGAGTCTGAGCAACAGCTTTCCAGGCTAGCCCCTTCTGGCTGCCAGCTATCTGCAGACGTTCGCATTTCAAGAGCAGGGCTGCGAAAGGAGCCTAGCAGGTACACCATCTTACCCAGGCTACGTTTGAAGTTTGAGGTGGCAAGACAAGCAAGAAGCCCCATTGTCTGTGTGAGCAATGCCATGGGCAGATGAGGCTGAGCAACAGCTTTCCAGGCTAGCCCCTTCTGGCTGCCAGCTATCTGCAGACGTTCGCATTTCAAGAGCAGGGCTGCGAAAGGAGCCTAGCAGGTACACCATCTTTCCCAGGCTACGTTTGAAGTTTGAGGTGGCAAGACAAGCAAGCAGCCCCATTCTCTGTGCCTCTGTGCGAGCACTGCCATGGGCAGATGAGGCTGAGCAACAGCTTTCCAGGCTAGCACCTTCTGGCTGCCAGCTATCTGCAGACGTTCGCACTTTCGGAGCAGGGCTGCGAAAGGAGCCTGGCTGGGACACCAACTTTCCCAGGCTACGTTTGAAGTTTGAGGTGGCAAGACAAGCAAGCAGCCCCATTCTCTGTGCCTCTGTGCGAGCAGTGCCATGGGCAGATGAGGCTGAGCATCAGCTTTCCAGGATAGCCCCTTCTGGCTGCCAGCTATCTGCAGACGTTCACATTTCAAGAGCAGGGCTGCGAAAGGAGCCTAGCAGGGACACCATCTTTCCCAGGCTACGTTTGAAGTTTGAGGTGGCAAGACAAGCAAGCAGCCCCATTCTCTGTGCCTCTATGCGAACAGTGCCATGGGCAGATGAGGCTGAGCAACAGCTTTCCAGGCTAGCCCCTTCTGGCTGCCAGCTATCTGCAGACGTTCGCATTTCAAGAGCAGGGCTGCGAAAGGAGCCTGGCTGGGACACCAACTTTCCCAGCATGCGTTTGAAGTTTGAGGTGGCAAGACAAGCAAGGAGCCCCATTCTCTGTGCCTCTGTGCGAGCACTGCCATGGGCAGATGAGGCTGAGCAACAGCTTTCCAGGCTAGCCCCTTCTGGCTGCCAGCTATCTGCAGACGTTCGCATTTCAAGAGCAGGGCTGCGAAAGGAGCCTGGCAGGTACACCATCTTTCCCAGGCTACGTTTGAAGTTTGAGGTGGCAAGACAAGCAAGCAGCCCCATTCTCTGTGCGAGCAATGCCATGGGCAGATGAGGCTGAGCAACAGCTTTCCAGGCTAGCCCCTTCTGGCTGCCAGCTATCTGCAGACGTTCGCACTTTCGGAGCAGGGCTGCGAAAGGAGCCTGGCTGGGACACCATCTTTCCCAGGCTACGTTTGAAGTTTGAGGTGGCAAGACAAGCAAGCAGCCCCATTCTCTGTGCCTCTGTGGGAGCACTGCTATGGGCAGATGAGGCTGAGCAACAGCTTTCCAGGATAGCCCCTTCTGCCTGCCAGCTATCTGCAGACATTCGCACTTTCGGAGCAGGGCTGTGATAGGAGCCTGGCAGGGACACCACCATTCCCAGCATGCGTTTGAAGTTTCAAGTGGCAAGATAAGCAAGCAGCCCCATTCTCTGTGCCTCTATGCGAACAGTGCCATGGGCAGATGAGGCTGAGCAACAGCTTTCCAGGCTAGCCCCTTCTGGCTGCCAGCTATCTGCAGACGTTCGCATTTCAAGAGCAGGGCTGCGAAAGGAGCCTAGCAGGTACACCGTCTTTCCAAGGCTACCTTTGAAGTTTGAGGTGGCAAGACAAGCAAGCAGCCCCATTCTCTGTGCCTCTATGCGAACAGTGCCATGGGCAGATGAGGCTGAACAACAGCTTTCCAGGCTAGCCCCTTCTGGCTGCCAGCTATCTGCAGACGTTCGCATTTCAAGAGCAGGGCTGCGAAAGGAGCCTAGCAGGTACACCATCTTTCCCAGGCTACGTTTGAAGTTTGAGGTGACAAGAGAAGCAAGGAGCCCCATTCTCTGTGCCTCTGTGCAAGCACTACCATGGGCAGATGAGGCTGAGTAACAGCTTTCCAGGCTAGCCCCTTCTGCCTGCCAGCTATCTGCAGACGTTCGCACTTTCGGAGCAGGGCTGCGAAAGGAGCCTGGCTGGGACACCAACTTTCCCAGGCTACGTTTGAAGTTTGAGGTGGCAAGACAAGCAAGCAGCCCCATTCTCTGTGCCTCTGTGCGAGCACTGCCATGGGCAGATGAGGCTGAGCAACAGCTTTCCAGGCTAGCCCCTTCTGCCTGCCAGCTATCTGCAGACATTCGCACTTTCGGAGCAGGGCTGTGATAGGAGCCTGGCAGGGACACCACCATTCCCAGCATGCGTTTGAAGTTTCAAGTGGCAAGATAAGCAAGCAGCCCCATTGACTGTGCCTCTGTGCGAGCACTGCCATGGGCAGATGAGGCTGAGCAACAGCTTTCCAGGCTAGCCCCTTCTGCCTGCCAGCTATCTGCAGACGTTCGCATTTCAAGAGCAGGGCTGCGAAAGGAGCCTAGCAGGTACACAATATTTCCCAGGCTACGTTTGAAGTTTGAGGCGGCAAGACAAGCAATCAGCCTCATTCTCTGTGCCTCTATGCGAACAGTGCCATGGGCAGATGAGGCTGAGCAACAGCTTTCCAGGCTAGCCCCTTCTGCCTGCCAGCTATCTGCAGACGTTCGCATTTCAAGAGCAGGGCTGCGAAAGGAGCCTAGCAGGTACACCATCTTTCCCAGGCTACGTTTGAAGTTTCAGGTGGCAAGACAAGCAAGGAGCCCCATTCTCTGTGCGAGCAATGCCATGGGCAGATGAGGCTGAGCAACAGCTTTCCAGGCTAGCCCCTTCTGGCTGCCAGCTATCTGCAGACGTTAGCACTTTCGGAGCAGGGCTGCGAAAGGAGCCTGGCTGGGACACCATCTTTCCCAGGCTACGTTTGAAGTTTGAGGTGGCAAGACAAGCAAGCAGCCCCATTCTCTGTGCCTCTGTGCGAGCACTGCCATGGGCAGATGAGGCTGAGCAACAGCTTTCCAGGATAGCCCCTTCTGCCTGCCAGCTATCTGCAGACATTCGCACTTTCGGAGCAGGGCTGTGATAGGAGCCTGGCAGGGACACCACCATTCCCAGCATGCGTTTGAAGTTTGAGGTGGCAAGACAAGCAAGCAGTCCCATTCTCTGTGCCTCTATGCGAGCACTGCCATGGGCAGATGAGGCTGAGCAACAGCTTTCCAGGATAGCACCTTCTGGCTGCCAGCTATCTGCAGACGTTCGCATTTCAAGAGCAGGGCTGCGAAAGGAGCCTAGCAGGTACAACATCTTTCCCAGGCTACGTTTGAAGTTTGATGTGGCAAGACAAACAAGCAGCCCCATTCTCTGTGCGAGCAATGCCATGGGCAGATGAGGCTGAGCAACAGCTTTCCAGGCTAGCCCCTTCTGGCTGCCAGCTATCTGCAGACGTTCGCACTTTCGGAGCAGGGCTGCGAAAGGAGCCTGGCTGGGACACCAACTTTCCCAGGCTACGTTTGAAGTTTGAGGTGGCAAGACAAGCAAGCAGCCCCATTCTCTGTGCCTCTGTGCGAGCACTGCCATGGGCAGATGAGGCTGAGCAACAGCTTTCCAGGCTAGCCCCTTCTGCCTGCCAGCTATCTGCAGACATTCGCACTTTCGGTGCAGGGCTGTTATAGGAACCTAGCAGGGACACCACCATTCCCAGGATGCGTTTAATGTTTGAGGTGGCAAGACAAGCAAGCAGCCCCATTCTCTGTGCCTCTATGCGAGCACTGCCATGGGCAGATGAGGCTGAGCAACAGCTTTCCAGGCTAGCACCTTCTGGCTGCCACCTATCTGCAGATGTTCGCATTTTAAGAGCAGGGCTGCGAAAGGAGCCTAGCAGGTACACCATCTTTCCCAGGCTACGTTTGAATTTTGAGGTGGCAAGACAAGCAAGGAGCCCCATTCTCTGTGCGAGCACTGCCATGGGCAGATGAGGCTGAGCAACAGCTTTCCAGGCTAGCACCTTCTGGCTGCCAGCTATCTGCAGACGTTCGCACTTTCGGAGCAGGGCTGCGAAAGGAGCCTGGCTGGGACACCAACTTTCCCAGGATACGTTTGAAGTTTGAGGTGGCAAGACAAGCAAGCAGCCCCATTCTCTGTGCCTCTGTGCGAGCACTGCCATGGGCAGATGAGGCTGAGCAACAGCTTTCCAGGCTAGACCCTTCTGCCTGCCAGCTATCTGCAGACATTCGCACTTTCGGAGCAGGGCTGTGATAGGAGCCTGGCAGGGACACCACCATTCCCAGCATGCGTTTGAAGTTTCAAGTGGCAAGATAAGCAAGCAGCCCCATTCTCTGTGCCTCTATGCGAGCACTGCCATGGGCAGATGAGGCTGAGCAACAGCTTTCCAGGCTAGCCCCTTCTGGCTGCCAACTATCTGCAGACGTTCGCATTTCAAGAGCAGGGCTGCGAAAGGAGCCTAGCAGGTACACCATCTTTCCCGGGCTACGTTTGAAGTTTGAGGTGGCAAGACAAGCAAGCATCCCCATTCTCTGTGCCTCTATGCGAACAGTGCCATGGGCAGATGAGGCTGAGCAACAGCTTTCCAGGCTAGCACCTTCTGGCTGCCAGCTATCTGCAGACGTTCGCATTTCAAGAGCAGGGCTGCGAAAGGAGCCTAGCAGGTACACCATCTTTCCCAGGCTACGTTTGAATTTTGAGGTGGCAAGACAAGCAAGGAGCCCCATTCTCTGTGCGAGCACTGCCATGGGCAGATGAGGCTGAGTAACAGCTTTCCAGGCTAGCACCTTCTGGCTGCCAGCTATCTGCAGACGTTCGCACTTTCGGAGCAGGGCTGCGAAAGGAGCCTGGCTCGGACACCAACTTTCCCAGGATACGTTTGAAGTTTGAGGTGGCAAGAAAAGCAAGGAGCCCCATTCTCTGTGCCTCTGTGCGAGCACTGCCATGGGCAGATGAGGCTGAGCAACAGCTTTCCAGGCTAGCCCCTTCTGCCTGCCAGCTATCTGCAGACGTTCGCATTTCAAGAGCAGGGCTGCGAAAGGAGCCTAGCAGGTACACCAACTTTCCCAGGCTACGTTTGAAGTTTGAGGTGGCAAGACAAGCAAGCAGTCCCATTCTCTGTGCCTCTGTGCGAGCACTGCCATGGGCAGATGAGGCTGAGCAACAGCTTTCCAGGCTAGCCCCTTCTGGCTGCCAGCTATCTGCAGACATTCGCACCTTCGGAGCAGGGCTGTGATAGGAGCCTGGCAGGGACACCACCATTCCCAGCATGCGTTTGATTTTTGAGGTGGCAAGACAAGCAAGCAGCCCCATTCTCTGTGCCTCTATGCGAGCACTGCCATGGGCAGATGAGGCTGAGCAACAGCTTTCCAGGCTAGCACCTTCTGGCTGCCAGCTATCTGCAGACGTTCGCATTTCAAGAGCAGGGCTGCGAAAGGAGCCTAGCAGGTACACCATCTTTCCCAGGCTACGTTTGAAGTTTGAGGTGGCAAGACAAGCAAGCAGCCCCATTCTCTGTGCCTCTATGCGAGCACTGCCATGGGCAGATGAGGCTGAGCAACAGCTTTCCAGGCTAGCCCCTTCTGGCTGCCAGCTATCTGCAGACGTTCGCACTTTCGGAGCAGGGCTGCGAAAGGAGCCTGGCTGGGACACCAACTTTCCCAGGCTACGTTTGAAGTTTGAGGTGGCAAGACAAGCAAGCAGCCCCATTCTCTGTGCCTCTGTGCAGGCACTGCCATGGGCAGATGAGGATGAGCAACAGCTTTCCAGGCTAGCCCCTTCTGGCTGCCAGCTATCTGCAGACGTTCGCACTTTCGGAGCAGGGCTGTGATAGGAGCCTGGCACGGACACCACCATTCCCAGCATGCGTTTGAAGTTTGATGTGGCAAGAAAAACAAGCAGCCCCATTCTCTGTGCGAGCAATGCCATGGGCAGATGAGGCTGAGCAACAGCTTTCCAGGCTAGCACCTTCTGGCTGCCAGCTATCTGCAGACGTTCGCACTTTCGGAGCAGGGCTGCGAAAGGAGCCTGGCTGGGACACCAACTTTCCCAGGCTACGTTTGAAGTTTGAGGTGGCAAGACAAGCAAGCAGCCCCATTGTCTGTGCCTCTGTGCGAGCACTGCCATGGGCAGATGAGGCTGAGCAACAGCTTTCCAGGCTAGCCCCTTCTGGCTGCCAGCTATCTGCAGACATTCGCACTTTCGGAGCAGGGCTGTTATAGGAACCTGGCAGGGACACCACCATTCCCAGGATGCGTTTGATGTTTGAGGTGGCAAGACAAGCAAGCAGTCCCATTCTCTGTGCCTCTATGCGAGCACTGCCATGGGCAGATGAGGCTGAGCAACAGCTTTCCAGGATAGCACCTTCTGGCTGCCAGCTATCTGCAGACGTTCGCATTTCAAGAGCAGGGCTGCGAAAGGAGCCTAGCAGGTACACCATCTTTCCCAGGCTACGTTTGAAGTTTGATGTGGCAAGACAAACAAGCAGCCCCATTCTCTGTGCGAGCAATGCCATGGGCAGATGAGGCTGAGCAACAGCTTTCCAGGCTAGCCCCTTCTGCCTGCCAGCTATCTGCAGACGTTCGCACTTTCGGAGCAGGGCTGTGATAGGAGCCTGGCAGGGACACCACCATTCCCAGCATGCGTTTGAAGTTTGATGTGGCAAGACAAGCAAGGAGCCCTATTCTCTGTGCGAGCACTGCCATGGGCAGATGAGGCTGAGCAACAGCTTTCCAGGCTAGCACCTTCTGGCTGCCAGCTATCTGCAGACGTTCACACTTTCAGAGCAGGGCTGCGAAAGGAGCCTGGCTGGGACACCAACTTTCCCAGGATACGTTTGAAGTTTGAGGTGGCAAGACAAGCAAGCAGCCCCATTCTCTGTGCCTCTGTGCGAGCACTGCCATGGGCAGATGAGGCTGAGCAACAGCTTTCCAGGCTAGACCCTTCTGCCTGCCAGCTATCTGCAGACATTCGCACTTTCGGAGCAGGGCTGTGATAGGAGCCTGGCAGGGACACCACCATTCCCAGCATGCGTTTGAAGTTTCAAGTGGCAAGATAAGCAAGCAGCCCCATTCTCTGTGCCTCTATGTGAGCACTGCCATGGGCAGATGAGGCTGAGCAACAGCTTTCCAGGCTAGCCCCTTCTGGCTGCCAACTATCTGCAGACGTTCGCATTTCAAGAGCAGGGCTGCGAAAGGAGCCTAGCAGGTACACCATCTTTCCCGGGCTACGTTTGAAGTTTGAGGTGGCAAGACAAGCAAGCATCCCCATTCTCTGTGCCTCTATGCGAACAGTGCCATGGGCAGATGAGGCTGAGCAACAGCTTTCCAGGTTAGCCCCTTCTGGCTGCCAGCTATCTGCAGACGTTCGCATTTCAAGAGCAGGGCTGCGAAAGGAGCCTAGCAGGTACACCATCTTTCCCAGGCTACGTTTGAAGTTTGAGGTGGCAAGACAAGCAAGCAGCCCCATTCTCTGTGCCTCTGTGCGAGCACTGCCATGGGCAGATGAGGCTGAGCAACAGCTTTCCAGGATAGCCCCTTCTGGCTGCCAGCTATCTGCAGATGTTCGCACTTTCGGAGCAGGGCTGTGATAGGAGCCTGGCAGGGACACCACCATTCCCAGCATGCTTTTGAAGTTTCAAGTGGCAAGATAAGCAAGGAGCCCCATTGTCTTTGCCTCTATGCGAACAGTGCCATGGGCAGATGAGGCTGAGCAACAGCTTTCCAGGCTAGCCCCTTCTGGCTGCCAGCTATCTGCAGACGTTCGCATTTCAAGAGCAGGGCTGCGAAAGGAGCCTGGCTGGGACACCAAATTTCCCAGGCTACGTTTGAAGTTTGAGGTGGCAAGACAAGCAAGGAGCCCCATTCTCTGTGCCTCTGTGCGAGCACTGCCACGGGCAGATGAGGCTGAGCAACAGCTTTCCAGGCTAGCCCCTTCTGGCTGCCAGCTATCTGCAGACGTTCGCACTTTCGGAGCAGGGCTGTGATAGGAGCCTGGCAGGGACACCACCATTCCCAGCATGCGTTTGAAGTTTCAAGTGGCAAGATAAGCAAGCAGCCCCATTCTCTGTGCCTCTATGCGAGCACTGCCATGGGCAGATGAGGCTGAGCAACAGCTTTCCAGGCTAGCCCCTTCTGGCTGCCAGCTATCTGCAGACGTTCGCACTTTCGGAGCAGGGCTGCGAAAGGAGCCTGGCTGGGACACCACCATTCCCAGCATGCGTTTGAAGTTTCAAGTGGCAAGATAAGCAAGCAGCCCCATTCTCTGTGCCTCTATGCGAGCACTGCCATGGGCAGATGAGGCTGAGCAACAGCTTTCCAGGCTAGCCCCTTCTGGCTGCCAGCTATCTGCAGACGTTCGCATTTCAAGAGCAGGGCTGCGAAGGGAGCCTAGCATGTACACCATCTTTCCCAGGCTACGTTTGAAGTTTGATGTGGCAAGACAAACAAGCAGCCCCATTCTCTGTGCGAGCAATGCCATGGGCAGATGAGGCTGAGCAACAGCTTTCCAGGCTAGCCCCTTCTGCCTGCCAGCTATCTGCAGACATTCGCACTTTCGGAGCAGGGCTGTTATAGGAACCTGGCAGGGACACCACCATTCCCAGGATGCGTTTGATGTTTGAGGTGGCAAGACAAGCAAGCAGCCCCATTCTCTGTGCCTCTATGCGAGCACTGCCATGGGCAGATGAGGCTGAGCAACAGCTTTCCAGGCTAGCACCTTCTGGCTGCCAGCTATCTGCAGATGTTCGCATTTCAAGAGCAGGGCTGCGAAAGGAGCCTAGCAGGTACACCATCTTTCCCAGGCTACGTTTGAATTTTGAGGTGGCAAGACAAGCAAGCAGCCCCATTCTCTGTGCGAGCACTGCCATGGGCAGATGAGGCTGAGCAACAGCTTTCCAGGCTAGCACCTTCTGGCTGCCAGCTATCTGCAGACGTTCGCACTTTCAGAGCTGGGCTGCGAAAGGAGCCTGGCTGGGACACCAACTTTCCCAGGATACGTTTGAAGTTTGAGGTGGCAAGACAAGCAAGCAGCCCCATTCTCTGTGCCTCTGTGCGAGCACTGCCATGGGCAGATGAGGCTGAGCAACAGCTTTCCAGGCTAGACCCTTCTGCCTGCCAGCTATCTGCAGACATTCGCACTTTCGGAGCAGGGCTGTGATAGGAGCCTGGCAGGGACACCACCATTCCCAGCATGCGTTTGAAGTTTCAAGTGGCAAGATAAGCAAGCAGCCCCATTCTCTGTGCCTCTATGTGAGCACTGCCATGGGCAGATGAGGCTGAGCAACAGCTTTCCAGGCTAGCCCCTTCTGGCTGCCAACTATCTGCAGACGTTCGCATTTCAAGAGCAGGGCTGCGAAAGGAGCCTAGCAGGTACACCATCTTTCCCAGGCTACGTTTGAAGTTTGAGGTGGCAAGACAAGCAAGCATCCCCATTCTCTGTGCCTCTATGCGAACAGTGCCATGGGCAGATGAGGCTGAGCAACAGCTTTCCAGGTTAGCCCCTTCTGGCTGCCAGCTATCTGCAGACGTTCGCATTTCAAGAGCAGGGCTGCGAAAGGAGCCTAGCAGGTACACCATCTTTCCCGGGCTACGTTTGAAGTTTGAGGTGGCAAGACAAGCAAGCAGCCCCATTCTCTGTGCCTCTGTGCGAGCACTGCCATGGGCAGATGAGGCTGAGCAACAGCTTTCCAGGATAGCCCCTTCTGGCTGCCAGCTATCTGCAGATGTTCGCACTTTCGGAGCAGGGCTGTGATAGGAGCCTGGCAGGGACACCACCATTCCCAGCATGCTTTTGAAGTTTCAAGTGGCAAGATAAGCAAGGAGCCCCATTGTCTTTGCCTCTATGCGAACAGTGCCATGGGCAGATGAGGCTGAGCAACAGCTTTCCAGGCTAGCCCCTTCTGGCTGCCAGCTATCTGCAGACGTTCGCATTTCAAGAGCAGGGCTGCGAAAGGAGCCTGGCTGGGACACCAAATTTCCCAGGCTACGTTTGAAGTTTGAGGTGGCAAGACAAGCAAGGAGCCCCATTCTCTGTGCCTCTGTGCGAGCACTGCCATGGGCAGATGAGGCTGAGCAACAGCTTTCCAGGCTAGCCCCTTCTGGCTGCCAGCTATCTGCAGACGTTCGCACTTTCGGAGCAGGGCTGTGATAGGAGCCTGGCAGGGACACCACCATTCCCAGCATGCGTTTGAAGTTTGAGGTGGCAAGACAAGCAAGCAGTCCCATTCTCTGTGCCTCTATGCGAGCACTGCCATGGGCAGATGAGGCTGAGCAACAGCTTTCCAGGATAGCACCTTCTGGCTGCCAGCTATCTGCAGACGTTCGCATTTCAAGAGCAGGGCTGCGAAAGGAGCCTAGCAGGTACACCATCTTTCCCAGGCTACGTTTGAAGTTTGATGTACAAGACAAACAAGCAGCCCCATTCTCTGTGCGAGCAATGCCATGGGCAGATGAGGCTGAGCAACAGCTTTCCAGGCTAGCCCCTTCTGGCTGCCAGCTATCTGCAGACGTTCGCACTTTCGGAGCAGGGCTGCGAAAGGAGCCTGGCTGGGACACCAACTTTCCCAGGCTACGTTTGAAGTTTGAGGTGGCAAGACAAGCAAGCAGCCCCATTCTCTGTGCCTCTGTGCGAGCACTGCCATGGGCAGATGAGGCTGAGCAACAGCTTTCCAGGCTAGCCCCTTCTGGCTGCCAGCTATCTGCAGACATTCGCACTTTCGGAGCAGGGCTGTTATAGGAAACTGGCAGGGACACCACCATTCCCAGGATGCGTTTGATGTTTGAGGTGGCAAGACAAGCAAGCAGCCCCATTCTCTGTGCCTCTATGCGAGCACTGCCATGGGCAGATGAGGCTGAGCAACAGCTTTCCAGGCTAGCACCTTCTGGCTGCCAGCTATCTGCAGATGTTCGCATTTCAAGAGCAGGGCTGCGAAAGGAGCCTAGCAGGTACACCATCTTTCCCAGGCTACGTTTGAATTTTGAGGTGGCAAGACAAGCAAGCAGCCCCATTCTCTGTGCGAGCACTGCCATGGGCAGATGAGGCTGAGCAACAGCTTTCCAGGCTAGCACCTTCTGGCTGCCAGCTATCTGCAGACGTTCGCACTTTCAGAGCAGGGCTGCGAAAGGAGCCTGGCTGGGACACCAACTTTCCCAGGATACGTTTGAAGTTTGAGGTGGCAAGACAAGCAAGCAGCCCCATTCTCTGTGCCTCTGTGCGAGCACTGCCATGGGCAGATGAGGCTGAGCAACAGCTTTCCAGGCTAGACCCTTCTGCCTGCCAGCTATCTGCAGACATTCGCACTTTCGGAGCAGGGCTGTGATAGGAGCCTGGCAGGGACACCACCATTCCCAGCATGCGTTTGAAGTTTCAAGTGGCAAGATAAGCAAGCAGCCCCATTCTCTGTGCCTCTATGTGAGCACTGCCATGGGCAGATGAGGCTGAGCAACAGCTTTCCAGGCTAGCCCCTTCTGGCTGCCAACTATCTGCAGACGTTCGCATTTCAAGAGCAGGGCTGCGAAAGGAGCCTAGCAGGTACACCATCTTTCCCGGGCTACGTTTGAAGTTTGAGGTGGCAAGACAAGCAAGCATCCCCATTCTCTGTGCCTCTATGCGAACAGTGCCATGGGCAGATGAGGCTGAGCAACAGCTTTCCAGGTTAGCCCCTTCTGGCTGCCAGCTATCTGCAGACGTTCGCATTTCAAGAGCAGGGCTGCGAAAGGAGCCTAGCAGGTACACCATCTTTCCCGGGCTACGTTTGAAGTTTGAGGTGGCAAGACAAGCAAGCAGCCCCATTCTCTGTGCCTCTGTGCGAGCACTGCCATGGGCAGATGAGGCTGAGCAACAGCTTTCCAGGATAGCCCCTTCTGGCTGCCAGCTATCTGCAGATGTTCGCACTTTCGGAGCAGGGCTGTGATAGGAGCCTGGCAGGGACACCACCATTCCCAGCATGCTTTTGAAGTTTCAAGTGGCAAGATAAGCAAGGAGCCCCATTGTCTTTGCCTCTATGCGAACAGTGCCATGGGCAGATGAGGCTGAGCAACAGCTTTCCAGGCTAGCCCCTTCTGGCTGCCAGCTATCTGCAGACGTTCGCATTTCAAGAGCAGGGCTGCGAAAGGAGCCTGGCTGGGACACCAAATTTCCCAGGCTACGTTTGAAGTTTGAGGTGGCAAGACAAGCAAGGAGCCCCATTCTCTGTGCCTCTGTGCGAGCACTGCCATGGGCAGATGAGGCTGAGCAACAGCTTTCCAGGCTAGCCCCTTCTGGCTGCCAGCTATCTGCAGACGTTCGCACTTTCGGAGCAGGGCTGTGATAGGAGCCTGGCAGGGACACCACCATTCCCAGCATGCGTTTGAAGTTTGAGGTGGCAAGACAAGCAAGCAGTCCCATTCTCTGTGCCTCTATGCGAGCACTGCCATGGGCAGATGAGGCTGAGCAACAGCTTTCCAGGATAGCACCTTCTGGCTGCCAGCTATCTGCAGACGTTCGCATTTCAAGAGCAGGGCTGCGAAAGGAGCCTAGCAGGTACACCATCTTTCCCAGGCTACGTTTGAAGTTTGATGTGGCAAGACAAACAAGCAGCCCCATTCTCTGTGCGAGCAATGCCATGGGCAGATGAGGCTGAGCAACAGCTTTCCAGGCTAGCCCCTTCTGGCTGCCAGCTATCTGCAGACGTTCGCACTTTCGGAGCAGGGCTGCGAAAGGAGCCTGGCTGGGACACCAACTTTCCCAGGCTACGTTTGAAGTTTGAGGTGGCAAGACAAGCAAGCAGCCCCATTCTCTGTGCCTCTGTGCGAGCACTGCCATGGGCAGATGAGGCTGAGCAACAGCTTTCCAGGCTAGCCCCTTCTGGCTGCCAGCTATCTGCAGACATTCGCACTTTCGGAGCAGGGCTGTTATAGGAAACTGGCAGGGACACCACCATTCCCAGGATGCGTTTGATGTTTGAGGTGGCAAGACAAGCAAGCAGCCCCATTCTCTGTGCCTCTATGCGAGCACTGCCATGGGCAGATGAGGCTGAGCAACAGCTTTCCAGGCTAGCACCTTCTGGCTGCCAGCTATCTGCAGATGTTCGCATTTCAAGAGCAGGGCTGCGAAAGGAGCCTAGCAGGTACACCATCTTTCCCAGGCTACGTTTGAATTTTGAGGTGGCAAGACAAGCAAGGAGCCCTATTCTCTGTGCGAGCACTGCCATGGGCAGATGAGGCTGAGCAACAGCTTTCCAGGCTAGCACCTTCTGGCTGCCAGCTATCTGCAGACGTTCGCACTTTCGGAGCAGGGCTGCGAAAGGAGCCTGGCTGGGACACCAACTTTCCCAGGATACGTTTGAAGTTTGAGGTGGCAAGACAAGCAAGCAGCCCCATTCTCTGTGCCTCTGTGCGAGCACTGCCATGGGCAGATGAGGCTGAGCAACAGCTTTCCAGGCTAGACCCTTCTGCCTGCCAGCTATCTGCAGACATTCGCACTTTCGGAGCAGGGCTGTGATAGGAGCCTGGCAGGGACACCACCATTCCCAGCATGCGTTTGAAGTTTCAAGTGGCAAGATAAGCAAGCAGCCCCATTCTCTGTGCCTCTATGCGAGCACTGCCATGGGCAGATGAGGCTGAGCAACAGCTTTCCAGGCTAGCCCCTTCTGGCTGCCAACTATCTGCAGACGTTCGCATTTCAAGAGCAGGGCTGCGAAAGGAGCCTAGCAGGTACACCATCTTTCCCGGGCTACGTTTGAAGTTTGAGGTGGCAAGACAAGCAAGCATCCCCATTCTCTGTGCCTCTATGCGAGCACTGCCATGGGCAGATGAGGCTGAGCAACAGCTTTCCAGGCTAGCCCCTTCTGGCTGCCAACTATCTGCAGACGTTCGCATTTCAAGAGCAGGGCTGCGAAAGGAGCCTAGCAGGTACACCATCTTTCCCGGGCTACGTTTGAAGTTTGAGGTGGCAAGACAAGCAAGCAGCCCCATTCTCTGTGCCTCTGTGCGAGCACTGCCATGGGCAGATGAGGCTGAGCAACAGCTTTCCAGGCTAGCCCCTTCTGGCTGCCAGCTATCTGCAGATGTTCGCACTTTCGGAGCAGGGCTGTGATAGGAGCCTGGCAGGGACACCACCATTCCCAGCATGCTTTTGAAGTTTCAAGTGGCAAGATAAGCAAGGAGCCCCATTGTCTTTGCCTCTATGCGAACAGTGCCATGGGCAGATGAGGCTGAGCAACAGCTTTCCAGGCTAGCCCCTTCTGGCTGCCAGCTATCTGCAGACGTTCGCATTTCAAGAGCAGGGCTGCGAAAGGAGCCTGGCTGGGACACCAAATTTCCCAGGCTACGTTTGAAGTTTGAGGTGGCAAGACAAGCAAGGAGCCCCATTCTCTGTGCCTCTGTGCGAGCACTGCCATGGGCATATGAGGCTGAGCAACAGCTTTCCAGGCTAGCCCCTTCTGGCTGCCAGCTATCTGCAGACGTTCGCACTTTCGGAGCAGGGCTGTGATAGGAGCCTGGCAGGGACACCACCATTCCCAGCATGCGTTTGAAGTTTCAAGTGGCAAGATAAGCAAGCAGCCCCATTCTCTGTGCCTCTATGCGAGCACTGCCATGGGCAGATGAGGCTGAGCAACAGCTTTCCAGGCTAGCCCCTTCTGGCTGCCAGCTATCTGCAGACGTTCGCACTTTCGGAGCAGGGCTGCGAAAGGAGCCTGGCTGGGACACCACCATTCCCAGCATGCTTTTGAAGTTTCAAGTGGCAAGATAAGCAAGCAGCCCCATTCTCTGTGCCTCTATGCGAGCACTGCCATGGGCAGATGAGGCTGAGCAACAGCTTTCCAGGCTAGCCCCTTCTGGCTGCCAGCTATCTGCAGACGTTCGCATTTCAAGAGCAGGGCTGCGAAGGGAGCCTAGCATGTACACCATCTTTCCCAGGCTACGTTTGAAGTTTGAGGTGGCAAGAGAAGCAAGCAGCTCCATTCTCTGTGCCTCTATGCGAGCACTGCCATGGGCAGATGAGTCTGAGCAACAGCTTTCCAGGCTAGCCCCTTCTGGCTGCCAGCTATCTGCAGACGTTCGCATTTCAAGAGCAGGGCTGCGAAAGGAGCCTAGCAGGTACACCATCTTACCCAGGCTACGTTTGAAGTTTGAGGTGGCAAGACAAGCAAGAAGCCCCATTGTCTGTGTGAGCAATGCCATGGGCAGATGAGGCTGAGCAACAGCTTTCCAGGCTAGCCCCTTCTGGCTGCCAGCTATCTGCAGACGTTCGCATTTCAAGAGCAGGGCTGCGAAAGGAGCCTAGCAGGTACACCATCTTTCCCAGGCTACGTTTGAAGTTTGAGGTGGCAAGACAAGCAAGCAGCCCCATTCTCTGTGCCTCTGTGCGAGCACTGCCATGGGCAGATGAGGCTGAGCAACAGCTTTCCAGGCTAGCACCTTCTGGCTGCCAGCTATCTGCAGACGTTCGCACTTTCGGAGCAGGGCTGCGAAAGGAGCCTGGCTGGGACACCAACTTTCCCAGGCTACGTTTGAAGTTTGAGGTGGCAAGACAAGCAAGCAGCCCCATTCTCTGTGCCTCTGTGCGAGCAGTGCCATGGGCAGATGAGGCTGAGCATCAGCTTTCCAGGATAGCCCCTTCTGGCTGCCAGCTATCTGCAGACGTTCACATTTCAAGAGCAGGGCTGCGAAAGGAGCCTAGCAGGGACACCATCTTTCCCAGGCTACGTTTGAAGTTTGAGGTGGCAAGACAAGCAAGCAGCCCCATTCTCTGTGCCTCTATGCGAACAGTGCCATGGGCAGATGAGGCTGAGCAACAGCTTTCCAGGCTAGCCCCTTCTGGCTGCCAGCTATCTGCAGACGTTCGCATTTCAAGAGCAGGGCTGCGAAAGGAGCCTGGCTGGGACACCAACTTTCCCAGCATGCGTTTGAAGTTTGAGGTGGCAAGACAAGCAAGGAGCCCCATTCTCTGTGCCTCTGTGTGAGCACTGCCATGGGCAGATGAGGCTGAGCAACAGCTTTCCAGGCTAGCCCCTTCTGGCTGCCAGCTATCTGCAGACGTTCGCATTTCAAGAGCAGGGCTGCGAAAGGAGCCTGGCAGGTACACCATCTTTCCCAGGTTACGTTTGAAGTTTGAGGTGGCAAGACAAGCAAGCAGCCCCATTCTCTGTGCGAGCAATGCCATGGGCAGATGAGGCTGAGCAACAGCTTTCCAGGCTAGCCCCTTCTGGCTGCCAGCTATCTGCAGACGTTCGCACTTTCGGAGCAGGGCTGCGAAAGGAGCCTGGCTGGGACACCATCTTTCCCAGGCTACGTTTGAAGTTTGAGGTGGCAAGACAAGCAAGCAGCCCCATTCTCTGTGCCTCTGTGGGAGCACTGCTATGGGCAGATGAGGCTGAGCAACAGCTTTCCAGGATAGCCCCTTCTGCCTGCCAGCTATCTGCAGACATTCGCACTTTCGGAGCAGGGCTGTGATAGGAGCCTGGCAGGGACACCACCATTCCCAGCATGCGTTTGAAGTTTCAAGTGGCAAGATAAGCAAGCAGCCCCATTCTCTGTGCCTCTATGCGAACAGTGCCATGGGCAGATGAGGCTGAGCAACAGCTTTCCAGGCTAGCCCCTTCTGGCTGCCAGCTATCTGCAGACGTTCGCATTTCAAGAGCAGGGCTGCGAAAGGAGCCTAGCAGGTACACCGTCTTTCCAAGGCTACCTTTGAAGTTTGAGGTGGCAAGACAAGCAAGCAGCCCCATTCTCTGTGCCTCTATGCGAACAGTGCCATGGGCAGATGAGGCTGAACAACAGCTTTCCAGGCTAGCCCCTTCTGGCTGCCAGCTATCTGCAGACGTTCGCATTTCAAGAGCAGGGCTGCGAAAGGAGCCTAGCAGGTACACCATCTTTCCCAGGCTACGTTTGAAGTTTGAGGTGACAAGAGAAGCAAGGAGCCCCATTCTCTGTGCCTCTGTGCAAGCACTACCATGGGCAGATGAGGCTGAGTAACAGCTTTCCAGGCTAGCCCCTTCTGCCTGCCAGCTATCTGCAGACGTTCGCACTTTCGGAGCAGGGCTGCGAAAGGAGCCTGGCTGGGACACCAACTTTCCCAGGCTACGTTTGAAGTTTGAGGTGGCAAGACAAGCAAGCAGCCCCATTCTCTGTGCCTCTGTGCGAGCACTGCCATGGGCAGATGAGGCTGAGCAACAGCTTTCCAGGCTAGCCCCTTCTGCCTGCCAGCTATCTGCAGACATTCGCACTTTCGGAGCAGGGCTGTGATAGGAGCCTGGCAGGGACACCACCATTCCCAGCATGCGTTTGAAGTTTCAAGTGGCAAGATAAGCAAGCAGCCCCATTGACTGTGCCTCTGTGCGAGCACTGCCATGGGCAGATAAGGCTGAGCAACAGCTTTCCAGGCTAGCCCCTTCTGCCTGCCAGCTATCTGCAGACGTTCGCATTTCAAGAGCAGGGCTGCGAAAGGAGCCTAGCAGGTACACAATCTTTCCCAGGCTACGTTTGAAGTTTGAGGCGGCAAGACAAGCAATCAGCCTCATTCTCTGTGCCTCTATGCGAACAGTGCCATGGGCAGATGAGGCTGAGCAACAGCTTTCCAGGCTAGCCCCTTCTGCCTGCCAGCTATCTGCAGACGTTCGCATTTCAAGAGCAGGGCTGCGAAAGGAGCCTAGCAGGTACACCATCTTTCCCAGGCTACGTTTGAAGTTTCAGGTGGCAAGACAAGCAAGGAGCCCCATTCTCTGTGCGAGCAATGCCATGGGCAGATGAGGCTGAGCAACAGCTTTCCAGGCTAGCCCCTTCTGGCTGCCAGCTATCTGCAGACGTTAGCACTTTCGGAGCAGGGCTGCGAAAGGAGCCTGGCTGGGACACCATCTTTCCCAGGCTACGTTTGAAGTTTGAGGTGGCAAGACAAGCAAGCAGCCCCATTCTCTGTGCCTCTGTGCGAGCACTGCCATGGGCAGATGAGGCTGAGCAACAGCTTTCCAGGATAGCCCCTTCTGCCTGCCAGCTATCTGCAGACATTCGCACTTTCGGAGCAGGGCTGTGATAGGAGCCTGGCAGGGACACCACCATTCCCAGCATGCGTTTGAAGTTTGAGGTGGCAAGACAAGCAAGCAGTCCCATTCTCTGTGCCTCTATGCGAGCACTGCCATGGGCAGATGAGGCTGAGCAACAGCTTTCCAGGATAGCACCTTCTGGCTGCCAGCTATCTGCAGACGTTCGCATTTCAAGAGCAGGGCTGCGAAAGGAGCCTAGCAGGTACAACATCTTTCCCAGGCTACGTTTGAAGTTTGATGTGGCAAGACAAACAAGCAGCCCCATTCTCTGTGCGAGCAATGCCATGGGCAGATGAGGCTGAGCAACAGCTTTCCAGGCTAGCCCCTTCTGGCTGCCAGCTATCTGCAGACGTTCGCACTTTCGGAGCAGGGCTGCGAAAGGAGCCTGGCTGGGACACCAACTTTCCCAGGCTACGTTTGAAGTTTGAGGTGGCAAGACAAGCAAGCAGCCCCATTCTCTGTGCCTCTGTGCGAGCACTGCCATGGGCAGATGAGGCTGAGCAACAGCTTTCCAGGCTAGCCCCTTCTGCCTGCCAGCTATCTGCAGACATTCGCACTTTCGGAGCAGGGCTGTTATAGGAACCTAGCAGGGACACCACCATTCCCAGGATGCGTTTAATGTTTGAGGTGGCAAGACAAGCAAGCAGCCCCATTCTCTGTGCCTCTATGCGAGCACTGCCATGGGCAGATGAGGCTGAGCAACAGCTTTCCAGGCTAGCACCTTCTGGCTGCCACCTATCTGCAGATGTTCGCATTTCAAGAGCAGGGCTGCGAAAGGAGCCTAGCAGGTACACCATCTTTCCCAGGCTACGTTTGAATTTTGAGGTGGCAAGACAAGCAAGGAGCCCCATTCTCTGTGCGAGCACTGCCATGGGCAGATGAGGCTGAGCAACAGCTTTCCAGGCTAGCACCTTCTGGCTGCCAGCTATCTGCAGACGTTCGCACTTTCGGAGCAGGGCTGCGAAAGGAGCCTGGCTGGGACACCAACTTTCCCAGGATACGTTTGAAGTTTGAGGTGGCAAGACAAGCAAGCAGCCCCATTCTCTGTGCCTCTGTGCGAGCACTGCCATGGGCAGATGAGGCTGAGCAACAGCTTTCCAGGCTAGACCCTTCTGCCTGCCAGCTATCTGCAGACATTCGCACTTTCGGAGCAGGGCTGTGATAGGAGCCTGGCAGGGACACCACCATTCCCAGCATGCGTTTGAAGTTTCAAGTGGCAAGATAAGCAAGCAGCCCCATTCTCTGTGCCTCTATGCGAGCACTGCCATGGGCAGATGAGGCTGAGCAACAGCTTTCCAGGCTAGCCCCTTCTGGCTGCCAACTATCTGCAGACGTTCGCATTTCAAGAGCAGGGCTGCGAAAGGAGCCTAGCAGGTACACCATCTTTCCCGGGCTACGTTTGAAGTTTGAGGTGGCAAGACAAGCAAGCATCCCCATTCTCTGTGCCTCTATGCGAACAGTGCCATGGGCAGATGAGGCTGAGCAACAGCTTTCCAGGCTAGCCCCTTCTGGCTGCCAGCTATCTGCAGACATTCGCATTTCAAGAGCAGGGCTGCGAAAGGAGCCTAGCAGGTACACCATCTTTCCCAGGCTACGTTTGAAGTTTGAGGTGGCAAGACAAGCAATCAGCCCCATTCTCTGTGTGAGCAATGCCATGGGCAGATGAGGCTGAGCAACAGCTTTCCAGGCTAGCCCCTTCTGCCTGCCAGCTATCTGCAGACGTTCGCACTTTCGGAGCAGGGCTGCGAAAGGAGCCTGGCTGGGACACCAACTTTCCCAGGCTACGTTTGAAGTTTGAGGTGGCAAGACAAGCAAGCAGCCCCATTCTCTGTGCCTCTGTGCGAGCACTGCCATGGGCAGATGAGGCTGAGCAACAGCTTTCCAGGCTAGCCCCTTCTGCCTGCCAGCTATCTGCAGACATTCGCACTTTCGGAGCAGGGCTGTGATAGGAGCCTGGCAGGTACACCACCATTCCCAGCATGCGTTTGAAGTTTCAAGTGGCAAGATAAGCAAGCAGCCCCATTCTCTGTGCCTCTATGCGAGCACTGCCATGGGCAGATGAGGCTGAGCAACAGCTTTCCAGGCTAGCCCCTTCTGGCTGCCAGCTATCTGCAGACGTTCGCATTTCAAGAGCAGGGCTGCGAAAGGAGCCTAGCAGGTACACCATCTTTCCCAGGCTACGTTTGAAGTTTGAGGCGGCAAGACAAGCAATCAGCCCCATTCTCTGTGCCTCTATGCGAACAGTGCCATGGGCAGATGAGGCTGAGCAACAGCTTTCCAGGCTAGCCCCTTCTGGCTGCCAGCTATCTGCAGACGTTCGCATTTCAAGAGCAGGGCTGCGAAAGGAGCCTAGCAGGTACACCATCTTTCCCAGGCTACGTTTGAAGTTTGAGGCGGCAAGACAAGCAATCAGCCCCATTCTCTGTGCCTCTATGCGAACAGTGCCTTGGGCAGATGAGGCTGAGCAATAGCTTTCCAGGCTAGCCCCTTCTGGCTGCCAGCTATCTGCAGACGTTCGCATTTCAAGAGCAGGGCTGCGAAAGGAGCCTAGCAGGTACACCATCTTTCCCAGGCTACGTTTGAAGTTTGAGGTGGCAAGACAAGCAAGCAGCCCCATTCTCTGTGCCTCTGTGCGAGCACTGCCATGGGCAGATGAGGCTGAGCAACAGCTTTCCAGGCTAGCCCCTTCTGCCTGCCAGCTATCTGCAGATGATCGCACTTTCGGAGCAGGGCTGTGATAGGAGCCTGGCAGGGACACCACCATTCCCAGCATGCGTTTGAAGTTTCAAGTGGCAAGATAAGCAAGCAGCCCCATTCTCTGTGCCTCTATGCGAACAGTGCCATGGGCAGATGAGGCTGAGCAACAGCTTTCCAGGCTAGCCCCTTCTGGCTGCCAGCTATCTGCAGACGTTCGCATTTCAAGAGCAGGGCTGCGAAAGGAGCCTAGCAGGTACACCATCTTTCCCAGGCTACGTTTGAAGTTTGAGGTGGCAAGACAAGCAAGCAGCCCCATTCTCTGTGCCTCTATGCGAACAGTGCCATGGGCAGATGAGGCTGAGCAACAGCTTTCCAGGCTAGCCCCTTCTGGCTGCCAGCTATCTGCAGATATTCGCATTTCAAGAGCAGGGCTGCGAAAGGAGCCTAGCAGGTACACCATCTTTCCCAGGCTACGTTTGAAGTTTGAGGTGGCAAGACAAGCAAGCAGCCCCATTCTCTGTGCCTCTGTGCGAGCACTGCCATGGGCAGATGAGGCTGAGCAACAGCTTTCCAGGCTAGCCCCTTCTGCCTTGCCAGCTATCTGCAGACGTTCGCACTTTCGGAGCAGGGCTGTGATAGGAGCCTGGCAGGGACACCACCATTCCCAGCATGCGTTTGAAGTTTCAAGTGGCAAGATAAGCAAGCAGCCCCATTCTCTGTGCCTCTATGCGAACAGTGCCATGGGCAGATGAGGCTGAGCAACAGCTTTCCAGGCTAGCCATTTCTGGATGCCAGCTATCTGCAGACATTCGCATTTCAAGAGCAGGGCTGCGAAAGGAGCCTAGCAGGTACACCATTTTTCCCAGGCTACGTTTGAAGTTTGAGGTGGCAAGACAAGCAAGCAGCCCCATTCTCTGTGCGAGCAATGCCATGGGCAGATGAGGCTGAGCAACAGCTTTCCAGGCTAGCCTCTTCTGCCTTGCCAGCTATCTGCAGACGTTCGCACTTTCGGAGCAGGGCTGTGATAGGAGCCTAGCAGGTACACCATCTTTCCCAGGCTACGTTTGAAGTTTGAGGTGGCAAGACAAGCAAGCAGCCCCATTCTCTGTGCCTCTATGCGAACAGTGCCATGGGCAGATGAGGCTGAGCAACAGCTTTCCAGGATAGCCATTTCTGGATGCCAGCTATCTGCAGACGTTCGCATTTTAAGAGCAGGGCTGCGAAAGGAGCCTAGCAGGTACACCATTTTTCCCAGGCTACGTTTGAAGTTTGAGGTGGCAAGACAAGCAAGCAGCCCCATTCTCTGTGCGAGCAATGCCATGGGCAGATGAGGCTGAGCAACAGCTTTCCAGGCTAGCCCCTTCTGCCTGCCAGCTATCTGCAGACGTTCGCACTTTCGGAGCAGGGCTGCGAAAGGAGCCTGGCTGGGACACCAACTTTCCCAGGCTACGTTTGAAGTTTGAGGTGGCAAGACAAGCAAGCAGCCCCATTCTCTGTGCCTCTATGCGAGCACTGCCATGGGCAGATGAGGCTGAGCAACAGCTTTCCAGGCTAGCCCCTTCTGGCTGCCAGCTATCTGCAGACGTTCGCATTTCAAGAGCAGGGCTGCGAAAGGAGCCTAGCAGGTACACCATCTTTCCCAGGCTACGTTTGAAGTTTGAGGTGGCAAGACAAGCAATCAGCCCCATTCTCTGTGCCTCTATGCGAACAGTGCCATGGGCAGATGAGGCTGAGCAACAGCTTTCCAGGCTAGCCCCTTCTGGCTGCCAGCTATCTGCAGACGTTCGCATTTCAAGAGCAGGGCTGCGAAAGGAGCCTAGCAGGTACACCATCTTTCCCAGGCTACGTTTGAAGTTTGAGGCGGCAAGACAAGCAATCAGCCCCATTCTCTGTGCCTCTATGCGAACAGTGCCTTGGGCAGATGAGGCTGAGCAACAGCTTTCCAGGCTAGCCCCTTCTGGCTGCCAGCTATCTGCAGACGTTCGCATTTCAAGAGCAGGGCTGCGAAAGGAGCCTAGCAGGTACACCATCTTTCCCAGGCTACGTTTGAAGTTTGAGGTGGCAAGACAAGCAAGCAGCCCCATTCTCTGTGCCTCTGTGCGAGCACTGCCATGGGCAGATGAGGCTGAGCAACAGCTTTCCAGGCTAGCCCCTTCTGCCTGCCAGCTATCTGCAGATGATCGCACTTTCGGAGCAGGGCTGTGATAGGAGCCTGGCAGGGACACCACCATTCCCAGCATGCGTTTGAAGTTTCAAGTGGCAAGATAAGCAAGCAGCCCCATTCTCTGTGCCTCTATGCGAACAGTGCCATGGGCAGATGAGGCTGAGCAACAGCTTTCCAGGCTAGCCCCTTCTGGCTGCCAGCTATCTGCAGACGTTCGCATTTCAAGAGCAGGGCTGCGAAAGGAGCCTAGCAGGTACACCATCTTTCCCAGGCTACGTTTGAAGTTTGAGGTGGCAAGACAAGCAAGCAGCCCCATTCTCTGTGCCTCTATGCGAACAGTGCCATGGGCAGATGAGGCTGAGCAACAGCTTTCCAGGCTAGCCCCTTCTGGCTGCCAGCTATCTGCAGATATTCGCATTTCAAGAGCAGGGCTGCGAAAGGAGCCTAGCAGGTACACCATCTTTCCCAGGCTACGTTTGAAGTTTGAGGTGGCAAGACAAGCAAGCAGCCCCATTCTCTGTGCCTCTGTGCGAGAACTGCCATGGGCAGATGAGGCTGAGCAACAGCTTTCCAGGCTAGCCCCTTCTGGCTGCCAGCTATCTGCAGACGTTCGCACTTTCGGAGCAAGGCTGCGAAAGGAGCCTGGCTGGGACACCAACTTTCCCAGGCTACGTTTGAAGTTTGAGGTGGCAAGACAAGCAAGCAGCCCCATTCTCTGTGCCTCTGTGCGAGCACTGCCATGGGCAGATGAGGCTGAGCAACAGCTTTCCAGGCTAGCCCCTTCTGCCTTGCCAGCTATCTGCAGACGTTCGCACTTTCGGAGCAGGGCTGTGATAGGAGCCTGGCAGGGACACCACCATTCCCAGCATGCGTTTGAAGTTTCAAGTGGCAAGATAAGCAAGCAGCCCCATTCTCTGTGCCTCTATGCGAACAGTGCCATGGGCAGATGAGGCTGAGCAACAGCTTTCCAGGCTAGCCATTTCTGGATGCCAGCTATCTGCAGACATTCGCATTTCAAGAGCAGGGCTGCGAAAGGAGCCTAGCAGGTACACCATTTTTCCCAGGCTACGTTTGAAGTTTGAGGTGGCAAGACAAGCAAGCAGCCCCATTCTCTGTGCGAGCAATGCCATGGGCAGATGAGGCTGAGCAACAGCTTTCCAGGCTAGCCCCTTCTGCCTTGCCAGCTATCTGCAGACGTTCGCACTTTCGGAGCAGGGCTGTGATAGGAGCCTAGCAGGTACACCATCTTTCCCAGGCTACGTTTGAAGTTTGAGGTGGCAAGACAAGCAAGCAGCCCCATTCTCTGTGCCTCTATGCGAAGAGTGCCATGGGCAGATGAGGCTGAGCAACAGCTTTCCAGGCTAGCCCCTTCTGCCTGCCAGCTATCTGCAGACGTTCGCACTTTCGGAGCAGGGCTGCGAAAGGAGCCTGGCTGGGACACCAACTTTCCCAGGCTACGTTTGAAGTTTGAGGTGGCAAGACAAGCAAGCAGCCCCATTCTCTGTGCGAGCAATGCCATGGGCAGATGAGGCTGAGCAACAGCTTTCCAGGCTAGCCCCTTCTGCCTGCCAGCTATCTGCAGACGTTCGCATTTCAAGAGCAGGGCTGCGAAAGGAGCCTAGCAGGTACACCATCTTTCCCAGGCTACGTTTGAAGTTTGAGGTGGCAAGACAAGCAAGGAGCCCCATTCTCTGTGCCTCTGTGCGAGAACTGCCATGGGCAGATGAGGCTGAGCAACAGCTTTCCAGGCTAGCCCCTTCTGGCTGCCAGCTATCTGCAGACGTTAGCACTTTCGGAGCAGGGCTGCGAAAGGAGCCTGGCTGGGACACCAACTTTCCCAGGCTACGTTTGAAGTTTGAGGTGGCAAGACAAGCAAGCAGCCCCATTCTCTGTGCCTCTGTGCGAGCACTGCCATGGGCAGATGAGGCTGAGCATCAGCTTTCCAGGATAGCCCCTTCTGCCTGCCAGCTATCTGCAGATGTTCGCACTTTCGGAGCAGGGCTGTGATAGGAGCCTGGCAGGGACACCACCATTCCCAGCATGCGTTTGAAGTTTCAAGTGGCAAGATAAGCAAGCAGCCCCATTCTCTGTGCCTCTATGCGAACAGTGCCATGGGCAGATGAGGCTGAGCAACAGCTTTAAAGGCTAGCCCCTTCTGGCTGCCAGCTATCTGCAGACATTCGCATTTCAAGAGCAGGGCTGCGAAAGGAGCCTAGCAGGTACACCATCTTTCCCAGGCTACGTTTGAAGTTTGAGGTGGCAAGACAAGCAAGCAGCCCCATTCTCTGTGCCTCTATGCGAACAGTGCCATGGGCAGATGAGGCTGAGCAACAGCTTTCCAGGATAGCCCCTTCTGGATGCCAGCTATCTGCAGACGTTCGCACTTTCGGAGCAGGGCTGCGAAAGGAGCCTGGCTGGGACACCAACTTTCCCAGGCTACGTTTGAAGTTTGAGGTGGCAAGACAAGCAAGCAGCCCCATTCTCTGTGCGAGCAATGCCATGGGCAGATGAGGCTGAGCAACAGCTTTCCAGGCTAGCCCCTTCTGCCTGCCAGCTATCTGCAGACGTTCGCATTTCAAGAGCAGGGCTGCGAAAGGAGCCTAGCAGGTACACCATCTTTCCCAGGCTACGTTTGAAGTTTGAGGTGGCAAGACAAGCAAGCAGCCCCATTCTCTGTGCCTCTGTGCGAGAACTGCCATGGGCAGATGAGGCTGAGCAACAGCTTTCCAGGCTAGCCCCTTCTGGCTGCCAGCTATCTGCAGACGTTAGCACTTTCGGAGCAAGGCTGTGATAGGAGCCTGGCTGGGACACCAACTTTCCCAGGCTACGTTTGAAGTTTGAGGTGGCAAGACAAGCAAGCAGCCCCATTCTCTGTGCCTCTGTGCGAGCACTGCCATGGGCAGATGAGGCTGAGCATCAGCTTTCCAGGATAACCCCTTCTGCCTGCCAGCTATCTGCAGATGTTCGCACTTTCGGAGCAGGGCTGTGATAGGAGCCTGGCAGGGACACCACCATTCCCAGCATGCGTTTGAAGTTTCAAGTGGCAAGATAAGCAAGCAGCCCCATTCTCTGTGCCTCTATGCGAACAGTGCCATGGGCAGATGAGGCTGAGCAACAGCTTTCCAGGCTAGCCCCTTCTGGCTGCCAGCTATCTGCAGACATTCGCATTTCAAGAGCAGGGCTGCGAAAGGAGCCTAGCAGGTACACCATCTTTCCCAGGCTACGTTTGAAGTTTGAGGTGGCAAGACAAGCAAGCAGCCCCATTCTCTGTGCCTCTATGCGAACAGTGCCATGGGCAGATGAGGCTGAGCAACAGCTTTCCAGGATAGCCCCTTCTGGATGCCAGCTATCTGCAGACGTTCGCATTTTAAGAGCAGGGCTGCGAAAGGAGCGTAGCAGGTACACCATCTTTCCCAGGCTACGTTTGAAGTTTGAGGTGGCAAGACAAGCAAGGAGCCCCATTCTCTGTGCGAGCACTGCCATGGGCAGATGAGGCTGAGCAACAGCTTTCCAGGCTAGCCCCTTCTGGCTGCCAGCTATCTGCAGACGTTCGCACTTTCGGAGCAGGGCTGCGAAAGGAGCCTGGCTGGGACACCAACTTTCCCAGGCTACGTTTGAAGTTTGAGGTGGCAAGACAAGCAAGCAGCCCCATTCTCTGTGCCTCTGTGCGAGCACTGCCATGGGCAGATAAGGCTGAGCAACAGCTTTCCAGGCTAGCCCCTTCTGGCTGCCAGCTATCTGCAGACATTCGCACTTTCGGAGCAGGGCTGTGATAGGAGCCTGGCAGGGACACCACCATTCCCAGCATGCGTTTGAAGTTTCAAGTGGCAAGATAAGCAAGCAGCCCCATTCTCTGTGCCTCTGTGCGAGCACTGCCATGGGCAGATGAGGCTGAGCAACAGCTTTCCAGGCTAGCCCCTTCTGGCTGCCAGCTATCTGCAGACGTTCGCATTTCAAGAGCAGGGCTGCGAAAGGAGCCTAGCAGGTACACCATCTTTCCCAGGCTACGTTTGAAGTTTGAGGCGGCAAGACAAGCAATCAGCCCCATTCTCTGTGCCTCTATGCGAACAGTGCCATGGGCAGATGAGGCTGAGCAACAGCTTTCCAGGCTAGCCCCTTCTGGCTGCCAGCTATCTGCAGATGATCGCACTTTCGGAGCAGGGCTGTGATAGGAGCCTGGCAGGGACACCACCATTCCCAGCATGCGTTTGAAGTTTCAAGTGGCAAGATAAGCAAGCAGCCCCATTCTCTGTGCCTCTGTGCGCGCACTGCCATGGGCAGATGAGGCTGAGCAACAGCTTTCCAGGCTAGCCCCTTCTGGCTGCCAGCTATCTGCAGACGTTCGCATTTCAAGAGCAGGGCTGCGAAAGGAGCCTAGCAGGTACACCATCTTTCCCAGGCTACGTTTGAAGTTTGAGGTGGCAAGACAAGCAAGCAGCCCCATTCTCTGTGCCTCTATGCGAACAGTGCCATGGGCAGATGAGGCTGAGCAACAGCTTTCCAGGCTAGCCCCTTCTGGCTGCCAGCTATCTGCAGACATTCGCATTTCAAGAGCAGGGCTGCGAAAGGAGCCTAGCAGGTACACCATCTTTCCCAGGCTACGTTTGAAGTTTGAGGTGGCAAGACAAGCTAGCAGCCCCATTCTCTGTGCCTCTATGCGAACAGTGCCATGGGCAGATGAGGCTGAGCAACAGCTTTCCAGGCTAGCCCCTTCTGGCTGCCAGCTATCTGCAGATGATCGCACTTTCGGAGCAGGGCTGTGATAGGAGCCTGGCAGGGACACCACCATTCCCAGCATGCGTTTGAAGTTTCAAGTGGCAAGATAAGCAAGCAGCCCCATTCTCTGTGCCTCTATGCGAACAGTGCCATGGGCAGATGAGGCTGAGCAACAGCTTTCCAGGCTAGCCCCTTCTGGCTGCCAGCTATCTGCAGACGTTCGCATTTCAAGAGCAGGGCTGCGAAAGGAGCCTAGGAGGTACACCATCTTTCCCAGGATACGTTTGAAGTTTGAGGTGGCAAGACAAGCAAGCAGCCCCATTCTCTGTGCCTCTATGCGAACAGTGCCATGGGCAGATGAGGCTGAGCAACAGCTTTCCAGGATAGCCCCTTCTGGATGCCAGCTATCTGCAGACGTTCGCATTTTAAGAGCAGGGCTGCGAAAGGAGCGTAGCAGGTACACCATCTTTCCCAGGCTACGTTTGAAGTTTGAGGTGGCAAGACAAGCAAGGAGCCCCATTCTCTGTGCGAGCACTGCCATGGGCAGATGAGGCTGAGCAACAGCTTTCCAGGCTAGCCCCTTCTGGCTGCCAGCTATCTGCAGACGTTCGCACTTTCGGAGCAGGGCTGCGAAAGGAGCCTGGCTGGGACACCAACTTTCCCAGGCTACGTTTGAAGTTTGAGGTGGCAAGACAAGCAAGGAGCCCCATTCTCTGTGCCTCTGTGCGAGCAATGCCATGGGCAGATGAGGCTGAGCAACAGCTTTCCAGGCTAGCCCCTTCTGCCTGCCAGCTATCTGCAGACATTCGCACTTTCGGAGCAGGGCTGTGATAGGAGCCTGGCAGGGACACCACCATTCCCAGCATGCGTTTGAAGTTTCAAGTGGCAAGATAAGCAAGCAGCCCCATTCTCTGTGCCTCTGTGCGAGCACTGCCATGGGCAGATGAGGCTGAGCAACAGCTTTCCAGGCTAGCCCCTTCTGGCTGCCAGCTATCTGCAGACGTTCGCATTTCAAGAGCAGGGCTGCGAAAGGAGCCAGCAGGTACACCATCTTTCCCAGGCTACGTTTGAAGTTTGAGGCGGCAAGACAAGCAAGCAGCCCCATTCTCTGTGCGAGCAATGCCATGGGCAGATGAGGCTGAGCAACAGCTTTCCAGGCTAGCCCCTTCTGGCTGCCAGCTATCTGCAGACGTTCGCATTTTCGGAGCAGGGCTGCGAAAGGAGCCTGGCTGGGACACCAACTTTCCCAGGCTACGTTTGAAGTTTGAGGTGGCAAGACAAGCAAGCAGCCCCATTCTCTGTGCCTCTGTGCGAGCAATGCCATGGGCAGATGAGGCTGAGCATCAGCTTTCCAGGATAGCCCCTTCTGCCTGCCAGCTATCTGCAGATGTTCGCACTTTCGGAGCAGGGCTGTGATAGGAGCCTGGCTGGGACACCAACTTTCCCAGCCTACGTTTGAAGTTTGAGGTGGCAAGACAAGCAAGCAGCCCCATTCTCTGTGCCTCTGTGCGAGCACTGCCATGGGCAGATGAGGCTGAGCAACAGCTTTCCAGGATAGCCCCTTCTGCCTGCCAGCTATCTGCAGACATTCGCACTTTCGGAGCAGGGCTGTGATAGGAGCCTGGCAGGGACACCACCATTCCCAGCATGCGTTTGAAGTTTCAAGTGGCAAGATAAGCAAGCAGCCCCATTCTCTGTGCCTCTGTGCGAGCACTGCCATGGGCAGATGAGGCTGAGCAACAGCTTTCCAGGCTAGCCCCTTCTGGCTGCCAGCTATCTGCAGACGTTCGCATTTCAAGAGCAGGGCTGAGAAAGGAGCCTGGCTGGGACACCAACTTTCCCAGGCTACGTTTGAAGTTTGAGGTGACAAGACAAGCAAGCAGCCCCATTCTCTGTGCCTCTGTGCGAGCACTGCCATGGGCAGATGAGGCTGAGCAACAGCTTTCCAGGCTAGCCCCTTCTGGCTGCCAGCTATCTGCAGACATTCGCACTTTCGGAGCAGGGCTGTGATAGGAGCCTGGCAGGGACACCATCTTTCCCAGCATGCGTTTGATGTTTGAGGTGGCAAGACAAGCAAGCAGCCCCATTCTCTGTGCCTCTATGCCAGCACTGCCATGGGCAGATGAGGCTGAGCAACAGCTTTCCAGGCTAGCACCTTCTGGCTGCCAGCTATCTGCAGACGTTCGCATTTCAAGAGCAGGGCTGCGAAAGGAGCCTGGCTGGGACACCAACTTTCCCAGGCTACGTTTGAATTTTGAGGTGGCAAGACAAACAAGGAGCCCCATTCTCTGTGCGAGCACTGCCATGGGCAGATGAGGCTGAGCAACAGCTTTCCAGGCTAGCCCCTTCTGGCTGCCAGCTATCTGCAGACGTTCACATCTCAAGAGCAGGGCTGCGAAAGGAGCCTAGCAGGTACACCATCTTTCCCAGGCTACGTTTGAAGTTTGAGGTGGCAAGACAAGCAAGCAGCCCCATTCTCTGTGCCTCTGTGCGAGCACTGCCATGGGCAGATGAGGCTGAGCAACAGCTTTCCAGGATAGCCCCTTCTGCCTGCCAGCTATCTGCAGATGTTCGCACTTTCGGAGCAGGGCTGTGATAGGAGCCTGGCAGGGACACCACCATTCAAAGCATGCGTTTGAAGTTTCAAGTGGCAAGATAAGCAAGCAGCCCCATTCTCTGTGCCTCTATGCGAACAGTGCCATGGGCAGATGAGGCTGAGCAACAGCTTTCCAGGATAGCCCCTTCTGGATGCCAGCTATCTGCAGACGTTCGCATTTTAAGAGCAGGGCTGCGAAAGGAGCGTAGCAGGTACACCATCTTTCCCAGGCTACGTTTGAAGTTTCAGGTGGCAAGACAAGCAAGGAGCCCCATTCTCTGTGCGAGCAATGCCATGGGCAGATGAGGCTGAGCAACAGCTTTCCAGGCTAGCCCCTTCTGGCTGCCAGCTATCTGCAGACGTTCGCACTTTCGAAGCAGGGCTGTGATAGGAGCCTGGCAGGGACACCACCATTCCCAGCATGCGTTTGAAGTTTCAAGTGGCAAGATAAGCAAGCAGCCCCATTCTCTGTGCCTCTGTGCGAGCACTGCCATGGGCAGATGAGGCTGAGCAACAGCTTTCCAGGCTAGCCCCTTCTGGCTGCCAGCTATCTGCAGACGTTCGCATTTCAAGAGCAGGGCTGCGAAAGGAGCCTAGCAGGTACACCATCTTTCCCAGGCTACGTTTGAAGTTTGAGGTGGCACGACAAGCAAGCAGCCCCATTCTCTGTGCCTCTATGCGAACAGTGCCATGGGCAGATGAGGCTGAGCAACAGCTTTCCAGGCTAGCCCCTTCTGGCTGCCAGCTATCTGCAGACGTTCACATCTCAAGAGCAGGGCTGCGAAAGGAGCCTAGCAGGTACACCATCTTTCCCGGGCTACGTTTGAAGTTTGAGGTGGCAAGACAAGGAAGCATCCCCATTCTCTGTGCCTCTATGCGAACAGTGCCATGGGCAGATGAGGCTGAGCAACAGCTTTCCAGGCTAGCCCCTTCTGGCTGCCAGCTATCTGCAGACGTTCACATCTCAAGAGCAGGGCTGCGAAAGGAGCCTAGCAGGTACACCATCTTTCCCAGGCTACGTTTGAAGTTTGAGGTGGCAAGACAAGCAAGCAGCCCCATTCTCTGTGCCTCTGTGCGAGCACTGCCATGGGCAGATGAGGCTGAGCAACAGCTTTCCAGGCTAGCCCCTTCTGGCTGCCAGCTATCTGCAGATGTTCGCACTTTCGGAGCAGGGCTGTGATAGGAGCCTGGCAGGGACACCACCATTCCCAGCATGCGTTTGAAGTTTCAAGTGGCAAGATAAGCAAGCAGCCCCATTCTCTGTGCCTCTATGCGAACAGTGCCATGGGCAGATGAGGCTGAGCAACAGCTTTCCAGGATAGCCCCTTCTGGCTGCCAGCAATCTGCAGACATTCGCATTTCAAGAGCAGGGCTGCGAAAGGAGCCTAGCAGGTACACCATCTTTCCCAGGCTACGTTTGAAGTTTGAGGTGGCAAGACAAGCAAGGAGCCCCATTCTCTGTGCGAGCAATGCCATGGGCAGATGAGGCTGAGCAACAGCTTTCCAGGATAGCCCCTTCTGGCTGCCAGCTATCTGCAGACGTTCGCACTTTCAAAGCAGGGCTGCGAAAGGAGCCTGGCTGGGACACCAACTTTCCCAGGCTACGTTTGAAGTTTGAGGTGGCAAGACAAGCAAGGAGCCCCATTCTCTGTGCCTCTGTGCGAGCACTGCCATGGGCAGATGAGGCTGAGCAACAGCTTTCCAGGATAGCCCCTTCTGGCTGCCAGCTATCTGCAGACATTCGCACTTTCGGAGCAGGGCTGTGATAGGAGCCTGGCAGGGACACCACCATTCCCAGCATGCGTTTGATGTTTGAGGTGGCAAGACAAGCAAGCAGCCCCATTCTCTGTGCCTCTATGCGAGCACTGCCATGGGCAGATGAGGCTGAGCAACAGCTTTCCAGGCTAGCCCCTTCTGGCTGCCAGCTATCTGCAGACGTTCGCATTTCAAGAGCAGGGCTGCGAAAGGAGCCTAGCAGGTACACCAACTTTCCCAGGCTACGTTTGAAGTTTGAGGTGGCAAGACAAGCAAGCAGCCCCATTCTCTGTGCCTCTGTGCGAGCACTGCCATGGGCAGATGAGGCTGAGCAACAGCTTTGCAGGCTAGCCCCTTCTGCCTGCCAGCTATCTGCAGACGTTCGCATTTCAAGAGCAGGGCTGCGAAAGGAGCCTAGCAGGTACACCAACTTTCCCAGGCTACGTTTGAAGTTTGAGGTGGCAAGACAAGCAAGCAGCCCCATTCTCTGTGCCTCTGTGCGAGCACTGCCATGGGCAGATGAGGCTGAGCAACAGCTTTCCAGGCTAGCCCCTTCTGGCTGCCAGCTATCTGCAGACATTCGCACTTTCGGAGCAGGGCTGTGATAGGAGCCTGGCAGGGACACCATCTTTCCCAGCATGCGTTTGATGTTTGAGGTGGCAAGACAAGCAAGCAGCCCCATTCTCTGTGCCTCTATGCGAGCACTGCCATGGGCAGATGAGGCTGAGCAACAGCTTTCCAGGCTAGCACCTTCTGGCTGCCAGCTATCTGCAGACGTTCGCATTTCAAGAGCAGGGCTGCGAAAGGAGCCTAGCAGGTACACCATCTTTCCCAGGCTACGTTTGAATTTTGAGGTGGCAAGACAAGCAAGGAGCCCCATTCTCTGTGCGAGCACTGCCATGGGCAGATGAGGCTGAGCAACAGCTTTCCAGGCTAGCCCCTTCTGGCTGCCAGCTATCTGCAGACGTTCACATCTCAAGAGCAGGGCTGCGAAAGGAGCCTAGCAGGTACACCATCTTTCCCAGGCTACGTTTGAAGTTTGAGGTGGCAAGACAAGCAAGCAGACCCATTCTCTGTGCCTCTATGCGAGCACTGCCATGGGCAGATGAGGCTGAGCAACAGCTTTCCAGGATAGCCCCTTCTGGCTGCCAGCTATCTGCAGATGTTCGCACTTTCGGAGCAGGGCTGTGATAGGAGCCTGGCAGGGACACCACCATTCCCAGCATGCGTTTGAAGTTTCAAGTGGCAAGATAAGCAAGCAGCCCCATTCTCTGTGCCTCTATGCGAACAGTGCCATGGGCAGATGAGGCAGAGCAACAGCTTTCCAGGATAGCCCCTTCTGGATGCCAGCTATCTGCAGACGTTCGCATTTTAAGAGCAGGGCTGCGAAAGGAGCGTAGCAGGTACACCATCTTTCCCAGGCTACGTTTGAAGTTTGAGGTGGCAAGACAAGCAAGGAGCCCCATTCTCTGTGCGAGCAATGCCATGGGCAGACGAGGCTGAGCAACAGCTTTCCAGGCTAGCCCCTTCTGGCTGCCAGCTATCTGCAGACGTTCGCACTTTCGGAGCAGGGCTGTGCTAGGAGCCTGGCAGGGACACCACCATTCCCAGCATGCGTTTGAAGTTTCAAGTGGCAAGATAAGCAAGCAGCCCCATTCTCTGTGCCTCTGTGCGAGCACTGCCATGGGCAGATGAGGCTGAGCAACAGCTTTCCAGGCTAGCCCCTTCTGGCTGCCAGCTATCTGCAGACGTTCGCATTTCAAGAGCAGGGCTGCGAAAGGAGCCTAGCAGGTACACCATCTTTCCCAGGCTACGTTTGAAGTTTGAGGTGGCAAGACAAGCAATCAGCCCCATTCTCTGTGCCTCTATGCGAACAGTGCCATGGGCAGATGAGGCTGAGAAACAGCTTTCCAGGCTAGCCCCTTCTGGCTGCCAGCTATCTGCAGACGTTCGCATTTCAAGAGCAGGGCTGCGAAAGGAGCCTAGCAGGTACACCATCTTTCCCGGGCTACGTTTGAAGTTTGAGGTGGCAAGACAAGCAAGCAGCCCCATTCTCTGTGCCTCTGTGCGAGCACTGCCATGGGCAGATGAGGCTGAGCAACAGCTTTCCAGGCTAGCCCCTTCTGGCTGCCAGCTATCTGCTGACGTTCGCACTTTCGGAGCAGGGCTGTGATAGGAGCCTGGCAGGGACACCACCATTCCCAGCATGCGTTTGAAGTTTCAAGTGGCAAGATAAGCAAGCAGCCCCATTCTCTGTGTCTCTATGCGAACAGTGCCATGGGCAGATGAGGCTGAGCAACAGCTTTCCAGGCTAGCCCCTTCTGGCTGCCAGCTATCTGCAGACATTCGCATTTCAAGAGCAGGGCTGCGAAAGGAGCCTGGCAGGTACACCATCTTTCCCAGGCTACGTTTGAAGTTTGAGGTGGCAAGACAAGCAAGCAGCCCCATTCTCTGTGCGAGCAATGCCATGGGCAGATGAGGCTGAGCAACAGCTTTCCAGGCTAGCCCCTTCTGGCTGCCAGCTATCTGCAGACGTTCGCACTTTCGGAGCAGGGCTGCGAAAGGAGCCTGGCTGGGACACCAACTTTCCCAGGCTACGTTTGAAGTTTGAGGTGGCAAGACAAGCAAGCAGCCCCATTCTCTGTGCCTCTGTGCGAGCACTGCCATGGGCAGATGAGGCTGAGCAACAGCTTTCCAGGATAGCCCCTTCTGGCTGCCAGCTATCTGCAGACATTCGCACTTTCGGAGCAGGGCTGTGATAGGAGCCTGGCAGGGACACCACCATTCCCAGCATGCGTTTGATGTTTGAGGTGGCAAGACAAGCAAGCAGCCCCATTCTCTGTGCCTCTATGCGAGCACTGCCATGGGCAGATGAGGCTGAGCAACAGCTTTCCAGGCTAGCCCCTTCTGGCTGCCAGCTATCTGCAGACGTTCGCATTTCAAGAGCAGGGCTGCGAAAGGAGCCTAGCAGGTAAACCATCTTTCCCAGGCTACGTTTGAAGTTTGAGGTGGCAAGACAAGCAAGCAGCCCCATTCTCTGTGCCTCTGTGCGAGCACTGCCATGGGCAGATGAGGCTGAGCAACAGCTTTGCAGGCTAGCCCCTTCTGGCTGCCAGCTATCTGCAGACGTTCGCATTTCAAGAGCAGGGCTGCGAAAGGAGCCTAGCAGGTACACCAACTTTCCCAGGCTACGTTTGAAGTTTGAGGTGGCAAGACAAGCAAGCAGCCCCATTCTCTGTGCCTCTATGCGAGCACTGCCATGGGCAGATGAGGCTGAGCAACAGCTTTCCAGGATAGCCCCTTCTGGCTGCCAGCTATCTGCAGATGTTCGCACTTTCGGAGCAGGGCTGTGATAGGAGCCTGGCAGGGACACCACCATTCCCAGCATGCGTTTGAAGTTTCAAGTGGCAAGATAAGCAAGCAGCCCCATTCTCTGTGCCTCTATGCGAACAGTGCCATGGGCAGATGAGGCTGAGCAACAGCTTTCCAGGCTAGCCCCTTCTGGCTGCCAGCTATCTGCAGACATTCGCATTTCAAGAGCAGGGCTGCGAAAGGAGCCTAGCAGGTACACCATCTTTCCCAGGCTACGTTTCAAGTTTGAGGTGGCAAGACAAGCAAGCAGACCCATTCTCTGTGCCTCTATGCGAACAGTGCCATTGGCAGATGAGGCTGAGCAACAGCTTTCCAGGATAGCCCCTTCTGGATGCCAGCTATCTGCAGACGTTCGCATTTTAAGAGCAGGGCTGCGAAAGGAGCGTAGCAGGTACACCATCTTTCCCAGGCTACGTTTGAAGTTTGAGGTGGCAAGACAAGCAAGGAGCCCCATTCTCTGTGCGAGCAATGCCATGGGCAGATGAGGCTGAGCAACAGCTTTCCAGGCTAGCCCCTTCTGGCTGCCAGCTATCTGCAGACGTTCGCACTTTCGGAGCAGGGCTGTGATAGGAGCCTGGCAGGGACACCACCATTCCCAGGCTACGTTTGAAGTTTGAGGCGGCAAGACAAGCAATCAGCCCCATTCTCTGTGCCTCTATGCGAACAGTGCCATGGGCAGATGAGGCTGAGCAACAGCTTTCCAGGCTAGCCCCTTCTGGCTGCCAGCTATCTGCAGACGTTCGCATTTCAAGAGCAGGGCTGCGAAAGGAGCCTAGCAGGTACACCATCTTTCCCTGGCTACGTTTGAAGTTTGAGGTGGCAAGACAAGCAAGCATCCCCATTCTCTGTGCCTCTATGCGAACAGTGCCATGGGCAGATGAGGCTGAGCAACAGCTTTCCAGGCTAGCCCCTTCTGGCTGCCAGCTATCTGCAGACGTTCACATCTCAAGAGCAGGGCTGCGAAAGGAGCCTAGCAGGTACACCATCTTTCCCAGGCTACGTTTGAATTTTGAGGTGGCAAGACAAGCAAGGAGCCCCATTCTCTGTGCGAGCACTGCCATGGGCAGATGAGGCTGAGCAACAGCTTTCCAGGCTAGCCCCTTCTGCCTGCCAGCTATCTGCAGACGTTCGCACTTTCGGAGCAGGGCTGCGAAAGGAGCCTGGCTGGGACACCAACTTTCCCAGGATACGTTTGAAGTTTGAGGTGGCAAGACAAGCAAGCAGCCCCATTCTCTGTGCCTCTGTGCGAGCACTGCCATGGGTAGATGAGGCTGAGCAACAGCTTTCCAGGCTAGACCCTTCTGCCTGCCAGCTATCTGCAGACATTCGCACTTTCGGAGCAGGGCTGTGATAGGAGCCTGGCAGGGACACCACCATTCCCAGCATGCGTTTGAAGTTTCAAGTGGCAAGATAAGCAAGCAGCCCCATTCTCTGTGCCTCTATGCGAACAGTGCCATGGGCAGATGAGGCTGAGCAACAGCTTTCCAGGCTAGCCCCTTCTGGCTGCCAGCTATCTGCAGACATTCGCATTTCAAGAGCAGGGCTGCGAAAGGAGCCTAGCAGGTACACCATCTTTCCCGGGCTACGTTTGAAGTTTGAGGTGGCAAGACAAGCAAGCATCCCCATTCTCTGTGCCTCTATGCGAACAGTGCCATGGGCAGATGAGGCTGAGCAACAGCTTTCCAGGCTAGCCCCTTCTGGATGCCAGCTATCTGCAGACGTTCACATCTCAAGAGCAGGGCTGCGAAAGGAGCCTAGCAGGTACACCATCTTTCCCAGGCTACGTTTGAAGTTTGAGGTGGCAAGACAAGCAAGCAGCCCCATTCTCTGTGCCTCTGTGCGAGCACTGCCATGGGCAGATGAGGCTGAGCAACAGCTTTCCAGGCTAGCCCCTTCTGGCTGCCAGCTATCTGCAGATGTTCGCACTTTCGGAGCAGGGCTGCGAAAGGAGCCTGGCTGGGACACCAACTTTCCCAGGCTACGTTTGAAGTTTGAGGTGGCAAGACAAGCAAGCAGCCCCATTCTCTGTGCCTCTGTGCGAGCACTGCCATGGGCAGATGAGGCTGAGCAACAGCTTTCCAGGATAGCCCCTTCTGGCTGCCAGCTATCTGCAGACATTCGCACTTTCGGAGCAGGGCTGTGATAGGAGCCTGGCAGGGACACCACCATTCCCAGCATGCGTTTGAAGTTTCAAGTGGCAAGATAAGCAAGCAGCCCCATTCTCTGTGCCTCTATGCGAACAGTGCCATGGGCAGATGAGGCTGAGCAACAGCTTTCCAGGCTAGCCCCTTCTGGCTGCCAGCTATCTGCAGACATTCGCATTTCAAGAGCAGAGCTGCGAAAGGAGCCTAGCAGGTACACCATCTTTCCCAGGCTACGTTTCAAGTTTGAGGTGGCAAGACAAGCAAGCAGACCCATTCTCTGTGCCTCTATGCGAACAGTGCCATTGGCAGATGAGGCTGAGCAACAGCTTTCCAGGATAGCCCCTTCTGGATGCCAGCTATCTGCAGACGTTCGCATTTTAAGAGCAGGGCTGCGAAAGGAGCGTAGCAGGTACACCATCTTTCCCAGGCTACGTTTGAAGTTTGAGGTGGCAAGACAAGCAAGGAGCCCCATTCTCTGTGCGAGCAATGCCATGGGCAGATGAGGCTGAGCAACAGCTTTCCAGGCTAGCCCCTTCTGGCTGCCAGCTATCTGCAGACGTTCGCACTTTCGGAGCAGGGCTGTGATAGGAGCCTGGCAGGGACACCACCATTCCCAGGCTACGTTTGAAGTTTGAGGCGGCAAGACAAGCAATCAGCCCCATTCTCTGTGCCTCTATGCGAACAGTGCCATGGGCAGATGAGGCTGAGCAACAGCTTTCCAGGCTAGCCCCTTCTGGCTGCCAGCTATCTGCAGACGTTCGCATTTCAAGAGCAGGGCTGCGAAAGGAGCCTAGCAGGTACACCATCTTTCCCGGGCTACGTTTGAAGTTTGAGGTGGCAAGACAAGCAAGCATCCCCATTCTCTGTGCCTCTATGCGAACAGTGCCATGGGCAGATGAGGCTGAGCAACAGCTTTCCAGGCTAGCCCCTTCTGGCTGCCAGCTATCTGCAGACGTTCACATCTCAAGAGCAGGGCTGCGAAAGGAGCCTAGCAGGTACACCATCTTTCCCAGGCTACGTTTGAATTTTGAGGTGGCAAGACAAGCAAGGAGCCCCATTCTCTGTGCGAGCACTGCCATGGGCAGATGAGGCTGAGCAACAGCTTTCCAGGCTAGCCCCTTCTGCCTGCCAGCTATCTGCAGACGTTCGCACTTTCGGAGCAGGGCTGCGAAAGGAGCCTGGCTGGGACACCAACTTTCCCAGGATACGTTTGAAGTTTGAGGTGGCAAGACAAGCAAGCAGCCCCATTCTCTGTGCCTCTGTGCGAGCACTGCCATGGGCAGATGAGGCTGAGCAACAGCTTTCCAGGCTAGACCCTTCTGCCTGCCAGCTATCTGCAGACATTCGCACTTTCGGAGCAGGGCTGTGATAGGAGCCTGGCAGGGACACCACCATTCCCAGCATGCGTTTGAAGTTTCAAGTGGCAAGATAAGCAAGCAGCCCCATTCTCTGTGCCTCTATGCGAACAGTGCCATGGGCAGATGAGGCTGAGCAACAGCTTTCCAGGCTAGCCCCTTCTGGCTGCCAGCTATCTGCAGACATTCGCATTTCAAGAGCAGGGCTGCGAGAGGAGCCTAGCAGGTACACCATCTTTCCCGGGCTACGTTTGAAGTTTGAGGTGGCAAGACAAGCAAGCATCCCCATTCTCTGTGCCTCTATGCGAACAGTGCCATGGGCAGATGAGGCTGAGCAACAGCTTTCCAGGCTAGCCCCTTCTGGCTGCCAGCTATCTGCAGACGTTCACATCTCAAGAGCAGGGCTGCGCAAGGAGCCTAGCAGGTACACCATCTTTCCCAGGCTACGTTTGAAGTTTGAGGTGGCAAGACAAGCAAGCAGCCCCATTCTCTGTGCCTCTGTGCGAGCACTGCCATGGGCAGATGAGGCTGAGCAACAGCTTTCCAGGCTAGCCCCTTCTGGCTGCCAGCTATCTGCAGATGTTCGCACTTTCGGAGCAGGGCTGTGATAGGAGCCTGGCAGGGACACCACCATTCCCAGCATGCGTTTGAAGTTTCAAGTGGCAAGATAAGCAAGCAGCCCCATTCTCTGTGCCTCTATGCGAACAGTGCCATGGGCAGATGAGGCTGAGCAACAGCTTTCCAGGCTAGCCCCTTCTGGCTGCCAGCTATCTGCAGACATTCGCATTTCAAGAGCAGGGCTGCGAAAGGAGCCTAGCAGGTACACCATCTTTCCCAGGCTACGTTTGAAGTTTGAGGTGGCAAGACAAGCAAGCAGCCCCATTCTCTGTGCCTCTATGCGAACAGTGCCATGGGCAGATGAGGCTGAGCAACAGCTTTCCAGGATAGCCCCTTCTGGCTGCCAGCTATCTGCAGACGTTCGCATTTTAAGAGCAGGGCTGCGAAAGGAGCGTAGCAGGTACACCATCTTTCCCAGGCTACGTTTGAAGTTTGAGGTGGCAAGACAAGCAAGGAGCCCCATTCTCTGTGCGAGCAATGCCATGGGCAGATGAGGCTGAGCAACAGCTTTCCAGTCTAGCCCCTTCTGGCTGCCAGCTATCTGCAGACGTTCGCACTTTCGGAGCAGGGCTGTGATAGGAGCCTGGCAGGGACACCACCATTCCCAGCATGCGTTTGAAGTTTCAAGTGGCAAGATAAGCAAGCAGCCCCATTCTCTGTGCCTCTGTGCGAGCACTGCCATGGGCAGATGAGGCTGAGCAACAGCTTTCCAGGCTAGCCCCTTCTGGCTGCCAGCTATCTGCAGACGTTCGCACTTTCGGAGCAGGGCTGCGAAAGGAGCCTGGCTGGGACACCAACTTTCCCAGGCTACGTTTGAAGTTTGAGGTGGCAAGACAAGCAAGCAGCCCCATTCTCTGTGCCTCTGTGCGAGAACTGCCATGGGCAGATGAGGCTGAGCAACAGCTTTCCAGGCTAGCCCCTTCTGGCTGCCAGCTATCTGCAGACGTTCGCACTTTCGGAGCAGGGCTGCGAAAGGAGCCTGGCTGGGACACCAACTTTCCCAGGCTACGTTGAAGTTTGAGGTGGCAAGACAAGCAAGCAGCCCCATTCTCTGTGCCTCTGTGCGAGCACTGCCATGGGCAGATGAGGCTGAGCATCAGCTTTCCAGGATAGCCCGTTCTGCCTGCCAGCTATCTGCAGATTATCGCACTTTCGGAGCAGGGCTGTGATAGGAGCCTGGCAGGAACACCATCATTCCCAGCATGCGTTTGAAGTTTCAAGTGGCAAGATAAGCAAGCAGCCCCATTCTCTGTGCCTCTATGCGAACAGTGCCATGGGCAGATGAGGCTGAGCAACAGCTTTCCAGGCTAGCCCCTTCTGGCTGCCAGCTATCTGCAGACGTTCGCATTTCAAGAGCAGGGCTGCGAAAGGAGCCTAGCAGGTACACCATCTTTCCCAGGCTACGTTTGAAGTTTGAGGTGGCAAGACAAGCAAGCAGCCCCATTCTCTGTGCCTCTATGCGAACAGTGCCATGGGCAGATGAGGCTGAGCATCAGCTTTCCAGGCTAGCCCCTTCTGGCTGCCAGCTATCTGCAGACATTCGCATTTCAAGAGCAGGGCTGTGATAGGAGCCTAGCAGGTACACCATCTTTCCCAGGCTACGTTTGAAGTTTGAGGTGGCAAGACAAGCAATCAGCCCCATTCTCTGTGCCTCTATGCGAACAGTGCCATGGGCAGATGAGGCTGAGCAACAGCTTTCCAGGCTAGCCCCTTCTGGCTGCCAGCTATCTGCAGACGTTCGCATTTCAAGAGCAGGGCTGCGAAAGGAGCGTAGCAGGTACACCATCTTTCCCAGGCTACGTTTGAAGTTTGAGGTGGCAAGACAAGCAAGCAGCCCCATTCTCTGTGCCTCTGTGCGAACAGTGCCATGGGCAGATGAGGCTGAGCAACAGCTTTCCAGGCTAGCCCCTTCTGGCTGCCAGCTATCTGCAGACGTTCGCACTTTCGGAGCAGGGCTGTGAAAGGAGCCTGGCTGGGACACCAACTTTCCCAGGCTACGTTTGAAGTTTGAGGTGGCAAGACAAGCAAGCAGCCCCATTCTCTGTGCCTCTGTGCGAGCACTGCCATGGGCAGATGAGGCTGAGCAACGGCTTTCCAGGATAGACCCTCCTGCCTGCCAGCTATCTGCAGACGTTCGCACTTTCGGAGCAGGGCTGTGATAGGAGCCTGGCAGGGACACCACCATTCCCAGCATGCGTTTGAAGTTTCAAGTGGCAAGATAAGCAAGCAGCCCCATTCTCTGTGCCTCTGTGCGAGCACTGCCATGGGCAGATGAGGCTGAGCAACAGCTTTCCAGGCTAGCCCCTTCTGGCTGCCAGCTATCTGCAGACGTTCGCATTTCAAGAGCAGGGCTGAGAAAGGAGCCTGGCTGGGACACCAACTTTCCCAGGCTACGTTTGAAGTTTTAGTTGGCAAGACAAGCAAGGAGCCCCATTCTCTGTGCCTCTGTGCAAGCACTGCCATGGGCATATGAGGCTGAGCAACAGCTTTCCAGGCTAACCCCTTCTGGCTGCCATCTATCTGCAGACATTCGCACTTTCGGAGCAGGGCTGCGAAAGGAGCCTGGCTGGGACACCAACTTTTCCAGGCTACGTTTGAAGTTTGATGTGGCAAGACAAGCAAGGAGCCCCATTCTCTGTACGAGCAATGCCATGGGCAGATGAGGCTGAGCAACAGCTTTCCAGGCTAGCCCCTTCTGGCTGCCAGCTATCTGCAGACGTTCGCACTTTCGGAGCAGGGCTGCGAAAGGAGCCTGGCTGGGACACCAACTTTCCCAGGATACGTTTGAAGTTTGAGGTGGCAAGACAAGCAAGCAGCCCCATTCTCTGTGCCTCTGTGCGAGCACTGCCATGGGCAGATGAGGCTGAGCAACAGCTTTCCAGGCTAGACCCTTCTGCCTGCCAACTATCTGCAGACATTCGCACTTTCGGAGCAGGGCTGTGATAGGAGCCTGGCAGGGACACCACCATTCCCAGCATGCGTTTGAAGTTTCAAGTGGCAAGATAAGCAAGCAGCCCCATTCTCTGTGCCTCTATGCGAGCACTGCCATGGGCAGATGAGGCTGAGCAACAGCTTTCCAGGCTAGCCCCTTCTGGCTGCCAACTATCTGCAGACGTTCGCATTTCAAGAGCAGGGCTGCGAAAGGAGCCTAGCAGGTACACCATCTTTCCCGGGCTACGTTTGAAGTTTGAGGTGGCAAGACAAGCAAGCATCCCCATTCTCTGTGCCTCTATGCGAACAGTGCCATGGGCAGATGAGGCTGAGCAACAGCTTTCCAGGCTAGCCCCTTCTGGATGCCAGCTATCTGCAGACGTTCGCATTTTAAGAGCAGGGCTGCGAAAGGAGCGTAGCAGGTACACCATCTTTCCCAGGCTACGTTTGAAGTTTGAGGTGGCAAGACAAGCAAGGAGCCCCATTCTCTATGCGAACAGTGCCATGGGCAGATGAGGCTGAGCAACAGCTTTCCAGGCTAGCCCCTTCTGGCTGCCAGCTATCTGCAGACGTTCGCACTTTCGGAGCAGGGCTGCGAAAGGAGCCTGGCTGGGACACCATTTTTCCCAGGCTACGTTTGAAGTTTGAGGTGGCAAGACAAGCAAGGAGCCCCATTCTCTGTGCGAGCAATGCCATGGGCAGATGAGGCTGAGCAACAGCTTTCCAGGCTAGCCCCTTCTGCCTTGCCAGCTATCTGCAGACGTTCGCACTTTCGGAGCAGGGCTGTGATAGGAGCCTGGCAGGGACACCACCATTCCCAGCATGCGTTTGAAGTTTCAAGTGGCAAGATAAGAAAGCAGCCCCATTCTCTGTGCCTCTCTGCGAACAGTGCCATGGGCAGATGAGGCTGAGCAACAGCTTTACAGGATAGCCCCTTCTGGCTGCCAGCTATCTGCAGACGTTCGCATTTCAAGAGCAGGGCTGCGAAGGGAGCCTAGCAGGTACACCATCTTTCCCAGGCTACGTTTGAAGTTTGAGGTGGCAAGACAAGCAAGCAGCCCCAATCTCTGTGCCTCTGTGCGAGAACTGCCATGGGCAGATGAGGCTGAGCAACAGCTTTCCAGGCTAGCCCCTTCTGGCTGCCAGCTATCTGCAGACGTTCGCACTTTCGGAGCAGGGCTGCGAAAGGAGCCTGGCTGGCACACAAACTTTCCCAGCATGCGTTTGAAGTTTGAGGTGGCAAGACAAGCAAGCAGCCCCATTCTCTGTGCCTCTGTGCGAGCACTGCCATGGGCAGATGAGGCTGAGCATCAGCTTTCCAGGATAGCCCCTTCTGCCTGCCAGCTATCTGCAGATGATCGCACTTTCGGAGCAGGGCTGTGATAGGAGCCTGGCAGGGACACCACCATTCCCAGCATGCGTTTGAAGTTTCAAGTGGCAAGATAAGCAAGCAGCCCCATTCTCTGTGCCTCTATGCGAACAGTGCCATGGGCAGATGAGGCTGAGCAACAGCTTTCCAGGCTAGCCCCTTCTGGCTGCCAGCTATCTGCAGACGTTCGCATTTCAAGAGCAGGGCTGCGAAAGGAGCCTAGCAGGTACACCATCTTTCCCAGGCTAGGTTTGAAGTTTGAGGTGGCAAGACAAGCAAGCAGCCCCATTCTCTGTGCCTCTATGCGAAGAGTGCCATGGGCAGATGAGGCTGAGCAACAGCTTTCCAGGCTAGCCCCTTCTGGCTGCCAGCTATCTGCAGACATTCGCATTTCAAGAGCAGGGCTGCGAAAGGAGCCTAGCAGGTACACCATCTTTCCAAGGCTACGTTTGAAGTTTGAGGTGGCAAGACAAGCAAGCAGCCCCATTCTCTGTGCCTCTATGCGAACAGTGCCATGGGCAGATGAGGCTGAGCAACAGCTTTCCAGGATAGCCCCTTCTGGATGCCAGCTATCTGCAGACGTTCGCATTTTAAGAGCAGGGCTGCGAAAGGAGCCTAGCAGGTACACCATTTTTCCCAGGCTACGTTTGAAGTTTGAGGTGGCAAGACAAGCAAGCAGCCCCATTCTCTGTGCCTCTATGCGAACAGTGCCATGGGCAGATGAGGCTGAGCAACAGCTTTCCAGGATAGCCCCTTCTGCCTGCCAGCTATCTACAGACGTTCGCATTTTAAGAGCAGGGCTGCGAAAGGAGCCTAGCAGGTACACCATTTTTCCCAGGCTACGTTTGAAGTTTGAGGTGGCAAGACAAGCAAGGAGCCCCATTCTCTGTGCGAGCAATGCCATGGGCAGATGAGGCTGAGCAACAGCTTTCCAGGCTAGCCCCTTCTGGCTGCCAGCTATCTGCAGACGTTCGCACTTTCGGAGCAGGGCTGCGAAAGGAGCCTGGCTGGGACACCAGCTTTCCCAGGCTACGTTTGAAGTTTGAGGTGGCAAGACAAGCAAGCAGCCCCATTCTCTGTGCCTCTGTGCGAGCACTGCCATGGGCAGATGAGGCTGAGCAACAGCTTTCCAGGCTAGCCCCTTCTGCCTTGCCAGCTATCTGCAGACGTTCGCACTTTCGGAGCAGGGCTGTGATAGGAGCCTGGCAGGGACACCACCATTCCCAGCATGCGTTTGAAGTTTCAAGTGGCAAGATAAGCAAGCAGCCCCATTCTCTGTGCCTCTGTGCGAACAGTGCCATGGGCAGATGAGGCTGAGCAACAGCTTTACAGGATAGCCCCTTCTGGCTGCCAGCTATCTGCAGACGTTCGCATTTCAAGAGCAGGGCTGCGAAGGGAGCCTAGCAGGTACACCATCTTTCCCAGGCTACGTTTGAAGTTTGAGGTGGCAAGACAAGCAAGCAGCCCCATTCTCTGTGCCTCTGTGCGAGAACTGCCATGGGCAGATGAGGCTGAGCAACAGCTTTCCAGGCTAGCCCCTTCTGGCTGCCAGCTATCTGCAGACGTTTGCACTTTCGGAGCAGGGCTGCGAAAGGAGCCTGGCTGGGACACCAACTTTCCCAGGCTACGTTTGAAGTTTGAGGTGGCAAGACAAGCAAGCAGCCCCATTCTCTGTGCCTCTGTGCAAGCACTGCCATGGGCAGATGAGGCTGAGCATCAGCTTTCCAGGATAGCCCCTTCTGCCTGCCAGCTATCTGCAGATGTTCGCACTTTCGGAGCAGGGCTGTGATAGGAGCCTGGCAGGGACACCACCATTCCCAGCATGCGTTTGAAGTTTCAAGTGGCAAGATAAGCAAGCAGCCCCATTCTCTGTGCCTCTATGCGAACTGTGCCATGGGCAGATGAGGCTGAGCAACAGCTTTCCAGGCTAGCCCCTTCTGGCTGCCAGCTATCTGCAGACATTCGCATTTCAAGAGCAGGGCTGCGAAAGGAGCCTAGCAGGTACACCATCTTTCCCAGGCTACGTTTGAAGTTTGAGGTGGCAAGACAAGCAAGCAGCCCCATTCTCTGTGCCTCTATGCGAACAGTGCCATGGGCAGATGAGGCTGAGCAACAGCTTTCCAGGATAGCCCCTTCTGGATGCCAGCTATCTGCAGACGTTCGCATTTTAAGAGCAGGGCTGCGAAAGGAGCCTAGCAGGTACACCATCTTTCCCTGGCTACGTTTGAAGTTTTAGTTGGCAAGACAAGCAAGGAGCCCCATTCTCTGTGCGAGCAATGCCATGGGCAGATGAGGCTGAGCAACAGCTTTCCAGGATAGCCCCTTCTGGCTGCCAGCTATCTGCAGACGTTCGCACTTTCGGAGCAGGGCTGCGAAAGGAGCCTGGCTGGGACACAAACTTTCCCAGGCTACGTTTGAAGTTTGAGGTGGCAAGACAAGCAAGCAGCCCCATTCTCTGTGCCTCTGTGCGAGCACTGCCATGGGCAGATGAGGCTGAGCAACAGCTTTCCAGGCTAGCCCCTTCTGCCTGCCAGCTATCTGCAGACATTCGCACTTTCGGAGCAGGGCTGTGATAGGAGCCTGGCAGGGACACCACCATTCCCAGCATGCGTTTGAAGTTTCAAGTGGCAAGATAAGAAAGCAGCCCCATTCTCTGTGCCTCTGTGCGAGCACTGCCATGGGCAGATGAGGCTGAGCAACAGCTTTCCAGGCTAGCCCCTTCTGGCTGCCAGCTATCTGCAGACGTTCGCATTTCAAGAGCAGGGCTGCGAAAGGAGCCTAGCAGGTACACCATCTTTCCCAGGCTACGTTTGAAGTTTGAGGCGGCAAGACAAGCAATCAGCCCCATTCTCTGTGCCTCTATGCGAACAGTGCCATGGGCAGATGAGGCTGAGCAACAGCTTTCCAGGCTAGCCCCTTCTGGCTGCCAGCTATCTGCAGACGTTCGCATTTCAAGAGCAGGGCTGCGAAAGGAGCCTAGCAGGTACACCATCTTTCCCAGGCTACGTTTGAAGTTTGAGGTGGCAAGACAAGCAAGCAGCCCCATTCTCTGTGCCTCTGTGCGAGAACTGCCATGGGCAGATGAGGCTGAGCAACAGCTTTCCAGGCTAGCCCCTTCTGGCTGCCAGCTATCTGCAGACGTTCGCACTTTCGGAGCAGGGCTGCGAAAGGAGCCTGGCTGGGACACCAACTTTCCCAGGCTACGTTTGAAGTTTGAGGTGGCAAGACAAGCAAGCAGCCCCATTCTCTGTGCCTCTATGCGAACAGTGCCATGGGCAGATGAGGCTGAGCAACAGCTTTCCAGGATAGCCCCTTCTGGATGCCAGCTATCTGCAGACGTTCGCATTTTAAGAGCAGGGCTGCGAAAGAAGCCTAGCAGGTACACCATTTTTCCCAGGCTACGTTTGAAGTTTGAGGCGGCAAGACAAGCAAGGAGCCCCATTCTCTGTGCGAGCAATGCCATGGGCAGATGAGGCTGAGCATCAGCTTTCCAGGATAGCCCCTTCTGCCTGCCAGCTATCTGCAGATGATCGCACTTTCGGAGCAGGGCTGTGATAGGAGCCTAGCAGGGACACCACCATTCCCAGCATGCGTTTGAAGTTTCAAGTGGCAAGATAAGCAAGCAGCCCCATTCTCTGTGCCTCTATGCGAACAGTGCCATGGGCAGATGAGGCTGAGCAACAGCTTTCCAGGCTAGCCCCTTCTGGCTGCCAGCTATCTGCAGACGTTCGCATTTCAAGAGCAGGGCTGCGAAAGGAGCCTAGCAGGTACACCATCTTTCCCAGGCTACGTTTGAATTTTGAGGTGGCAAGACAAGCAAGCAGCCCCATTCTCTGTGCCTCTATGCGAACAGTGCCATGGGCAGATGAGGCTGAGCAACAGCTTTCCAGGCTAGCCCCTTCTGGCTGCCAGCTATCTGCAGACGTTCGCATTTCAAGAGCAGGGCTGCGAAAGGAGCCTAGCAGGTACACCATGTTTCCCAGGCTACGTTTGAAGTTTGAGGTGGCAAGACAAGCAAGCAGCCCCATTCTCTGTGCCTCTATGCGAAGAGTGCCATGGGCAGATGAGGCTGAGCAACAGCTTTCCAGGCTAGCCCCTTCTGGCTGCCAGCTATCTGCAGACATTCGCATTTCAAGAGCAGGGCTGCGAAAGGAGCCTAGCAGGTACACCATCTTTCCCAGGCTACTTTTGAAGTTTGAGGTGGCAAGACAAGCAAGCAGCCCCATTCTCTGTGCCTCTGTGCGAGAACTGCCATGGGCAGATGAGGCTGAGCAACAGCTTTCCAGGCTAGCCCCTTCTGGATGCCAGCTATCTGCAGACGTTCGCACTTTCGGAGCAGGGCTGCGAAAGGAGCCTGGCTGGGACACCAACTTTCCCAGGCTACGTTTGAAGTTTGAGGTGGCAAGACAAGCAAGCAGCCCCATTCTCTGTGCCTCTATGCGAACAGTGCCATGGGCAGATGAGGCTGAGCAACAGCTTTCCAGGATAGCCCCTTCTGGATGCCAGCTATCTGCAGACGTTCGCATTTTAAGAGCAGGGCTGCGAAAGGAGCCTAGCAGGTACACCATTTTTCCCAGGCTACGTTTGAAGTTTGAGGCGGCAAGACAAGCAAGGAGCCCCATTCTCTGTGAGAGCAATGCCATGGGCAGATGAGGCTGAGCATCAGCTTTCCAGGATAGCCCCTTCTGCCTGCCAGCTATCTGCAGATGATCGCACTTTCGGAGCAGGGCTGTGATAGGAGCCTGGCAGGGACACCACCATTCCCAGCATGCGTTTGAAGTTTCAAGTGGCAAGATAAGCAAGCAGCCCCATTCTCTGTGCCTCTATGCGAACAGTGCCATGGGCAGATGAGGCTGAGCAACAGCTTTCCAGGCTAGCCCCTTCTGGCTGCCAGCTATCTGCAGACGTTCGCATTTCAAGAGCAGGGCTGCGAAAGGAGCCTAGCAGGTACACCATGTTTCCCAGGCTACGTTTGAAGTTTGAGGTGGCAAGACAAGCAAGCAGCCCCATTCTCTGTGCCTCTATGCGAAGAGTGCCATGGGCAGATGAGGCTGAGCAACAGCTTTCCAGGCTAGCCCCTTCTGGCTGCCAGCTATCTGCAGACATTCGCATTTCAAGAGCAGGGCTGCGAAAGGAGCCTAGCAGGTACACCATTTTTCCCAGGCTACATTTGAAGTTTGAGGTGGCAAGACAAGCAAGCAGCCCCATTCTCTGTGCCTCTATGCGAACAGTGCCATGGGCAGATGAGGCTGAGCAACAGCTTTCCAGGATAGCCCCTTCTGGATGCCAGCTATCTGCAGACGTTCGCATTTTAAGAGCAGGGCTGCGAAAGGAGCCTAGCAGGTACACCATTTTTCCCAGGCTACGTTTGAAGTTTGAGGTGGCAAGACAAGCAAGGAGCCCCATTCTCTGTGCGAGCAATGCCATGGGCAGATGAGGCTGAGCAACAGCTTTCCAGGCTAGCCCCTTCTGGCTGCCAGCTATCTGCAGACGTTCGCACTTTCGGAGCAGGGCTGCGAAAGGAGCCTGGCTGGGACACCAGCTTTCCCAGGCTACGTTTGAAGTTTGAGGTGGCAAGACAAGCAAGCAGCCCCATTCTCTGTGCCTCTGTGCGAGCACTGCCATGGGCAGATGAGGCTGAGCAACAGCTTTCCAGGCTAGCCCCTTCTGCCTTGCCAGCTATCTGCAGACGTTCGCACTTTCGGAGCAGGGCTGTGATAGGAGCCTGGCAGGGACACCACCATTCCCAGCATGCGTTTGAAGTTTCAAGTGGCAAGATAAGCAAGCAGCCCCATTCTCTGTGCCTCTGTGCGAACAGTGCCATGGGCAGATGAGGCTGAGCAACAGCTTTACAGGATAGCCCCTTCTGGATGCCAGCTATCTGCAGACGTTCGCATTTCAAGAGCAGGGCTGCGAAAGGAGCCTAGCAGGTACACCATCTTTCCCAGGCTACGTTTGAATTTTGAGGTGGCAAGACAAGCAAGCAGCCCCATTCTCTGTGCCTCTATGCGAACAGTGCCATGGGCAGATGAGGCTGAGCAACAGCTTTCCAGGCTAGCCCCTTCTGGCTGCCAGCTATCTGCAGACGTTCGCATTTCAAGAGCAGGGCTGCGAAAGGAGCCTAGCAGGTACACCATGTTTCCCAGGCTACGTTTGAAGTTTGAGGTGGCAAGACAAGCAAGCAGCCCCATTCTCTGTGCCTCTATGCGAAGAGTGCCATGGGCAGATGAGGCTGAGCAACAGCTTTCCAGGCTAGCCCCTTCTGGCTGCCAGCTATCTGCAGACATTCGCATTTCAAGAGCAGGGCTGCGAAAGGAGCCTAGCAGGTACACCATCTTTCCCAGGCTACGTTTGAAGTTTGAGGTGGCAAGACAAGCAAGCAGCCCCATTCTCTGTGCCTCTGTGCGAGAACTGCCATGGGCAGATGAGGCTGAGCAACAGCTTTCCAGGCTAGCCCCTTCTGGATGCCAGCTATCTGCAGACGTTCGCACTTTCGGAGCAGGGCTGCGAAAGGAGCCTGGCTGGGACACCAACTTTCCCAGGCTACGTTTGAAGTTTGAGGTGGCAAGACAAGCAAGCAGCCCCATTCTCTGTGCCTCTATGCGAACAGTGCCATGGGCAGATGAGGCTGAGCAACAGCTTTCCAGGATAGCCCCTTCTGGATGCCAGCTATCTGCAGACGTTCGCATTTTAAGAGCAGGGCTGCGAAAGGAGCCTAGCAGGTACACCATTTTTCCCAGGCTACGTTTGAAGTTTGAGGCGGCAAGACAAGCAAGGAGCCCCATTCTCTGTGAGAGCAATGCCATGGGCAGATGAGGCTGAGCATCAGCTTTCCAGGATAGCCCCTTCTGCCTGCCAGCTATCTGCAGATGATCGCACTTTCGGAGCAGGGCTGTGATAGGAGCCTGGCAGGGACACCACCATTCCCAGCATGCGTTTGAAGTTTCAAGTGGCAAGATAAGCAAGCAGCCCCATTCTCTGTGCCTCTATGCGAGCACTGCCATGGGCAGATGAGGCTGAGCAACAGCTTTCCAGGCTAGCCCCTTCTGGCTGCCAGCTATCTGCAGACGTTCGCATTTCAAGAGCAGGGCTGCGAAAGGAGCCTAGCAGGTACACCATCTTTCCCAGGCTACGTTTGAAGTTTGAGGTGGCAAGACAAGCAAGCAGCCCCATTCTCTGTGCCTCTATGCGAAGAGTGCCATGGGCAGATGAGGCTGAGCAACAGCTTTCCAGGCTAGCCCCTTCTGGCTGCCAGCTATCTGCAGACATTCGCATTTCAAGAGCAGGGCTGCGAAAGGAGCCTAGCAGGTACACCATTTTTCCCAGGCTACGTTTGAAGTTTGAGGTGACAAGACAAGCAAGCAGCCCCATTCTCTGTGCCTCTATGCGAACAGTGCCATGGGCAGATGAGGCTGAGCAACAGCTTTCCAGGATAGCCCCTTCTGGATGCCAGCTATCTGCAGACGTTCGCATTTTAAGAGCAGGGCTGCGAAAGGAGCCTAGCAGGTACACCATTTTTCCCAGGCTACGTTTGAAGTTTGAGGTGGCAAGACAAGCAAGGAGCCCCATTCTCTGTGCGAGCAATGCCATGGGCAGATGAGGCTGAGCAACAGCTTTCCAGGCTAGCCCCTTCTGGCTGCCAGCTATCTGCAGACGTTCGCACTTTCGGAGCAGGGCTGCGAAAGGAGCCTGGCTGGGACACCAGCTTTCCCAGGCTACGTTTGAAGTTTGAGGTGGCAAGACAAGCAAGCAGCCCCATTCTCTGTGCCTCTGTGCGAGCACTGCCATGGGCAGATGAGGCTGAGCAACAGCTTTCCAGGCTAGCCCCTTCTGCCTTGCCAGCTATCTGCAGACGTTCGCACTTTCGGAGCAGGGCTGTGATAGGAGCCTGGCAGGGACACCACCATTCCCAGCATGCGTTTGAAGTTTCAAGTGGCAAGATAAGCAAGCAGCCCCATTCTCTGTGCCTCTGTGCGAACAGTGCCATGGGCAGATGAGGCTGAGCAACAGCTTTACAGGATAGCCCCTTCTGGCTGCCAGCTATCTGCAGACGTTCGCATTTCAAGAGCAGGGCTGCGAAGGGAGCCTAGCAGGTACACCATCTTTCCCAGGCTACGTTTGAAGTTTGAGGTGGCAAGACAAGCAAGCAGCCCCATTCTCTGTGCCTCTGTGCGAGAACTGCCATGGGCAGATGAGGCTGAGCAACAGCTTTCCAGGCTAGCCCCTTCTGGCTGCCAGCTATCTGCAGACGTTCGCACTTTCGGAGCAGGGCTGCGAAAGGAGCCTGGCTGGGACACCAACTTTCCCAGGCTACGTTTGAAGTTTGAGGTGGCAAGACAAGCAAGCAGCCCCATTCTCTGTGCCTCTGTGCAAGCACTGCCATGGGCAGATGAGGCTGAGCATCAGCTTTCCAGGATAGCCCCTTCTGCCTGCCAGCTATCTGCAGATGTTCGCACTTTCGGAGCAGGGCTGTGATAGGAGCCTGGCAGGGACACCACCATTCCCAGCATGCGTTTGAAGTTTCAAGTGGCAAGATAAGCAAGCAGCCCCATTCTCTGTGCCTCTATGCGAACTGTGCCATGGGCAGATGAGGCTGAGCAACAGCTTTCCAGGCTAGCCCCTTCTGGCTGCCAGCTATCTGCAGACATTCGCATTTCAAGAGCAGGGCTGCGAAAGGAGCCTAGCAGGTACACCATCTTTCCCAGGCTACGTTTGAAGTTTGAGGTGGCAAGACAAGCAAGCAGCCCCATTCTCTGTGCCTCTATGCGAACAGTGCCATGGGCAGATGAGGCTGAGCAACAGCTTTCCAGGCTAGCCCCTTCTGGCTGCCAGCTATCTGCAGACATTCGCATTTCAAGAGCAGGGCTGCGAAAGGAGCCTAGCAGGTACACCATTTTTCCCAGGCTACGTTTGAAGTTTGAGGTGGCAAGACAAGCAAGCAGCCCCATTCTCTGTGCCTCTATGCGAACAGTGCCATGGGCAGATGAGGCTGAGCAACAGCTTTCCAGGATAGCCCCTTCTGGATGCCAGCTATCTGCAGACTTTCGCACTTTCGGAGCAGAGCTGCGAAAGGAGCCTGGCTGGGACACCAACTTTCCCAGGCTACGTTTGAAGTTTGAGGTGGCAAGACAAGCAAGGAGCCCCATTCTCTGTGCGAGCAATGCCATGGGCAGATGAGGCTGAGCAACAGCTTTCCAGGCTAGCCCCTTCTGCCTTGCCAGCTATCTGCAGACGTTCGCACTTTCGGAGCAGGGCTGTGATAGGAGCCTGGCAGGGACACCACCATTCCCAGCATGCGTTTGAAGTTTCAAGTGGCAAGATAAGCAAGCAGCCCCATTCTCTGTGCCTCTGTGCGAACAGTGCCATGGGCAGATGAGGCTGAGCAACAGCTTTCCAGGCTAGCCCCTTCTGGCTGCCAGCTATCTGCAGACGTTCGCATTTCAAGAGCAGGGCTGCGAAGGGAGCCTAGCAGGTACACCATCTTTCCCAGGCTACGTTTGAAGTTTGAGGTGGCAAGACAAGCAAGCAGCCCCATTCTCTGTGCCTCTGTGCGAGAACTGCCATGGGCAGATGAGGCTGAGCAACAGCTTTCCAGGCTAGCCCCTTCTGGCTGCCAGCTATCTGCAGACGTTCGCACTTTCGGAGCAGGGCTGCGAAAGGAGCCTGGCTGGGACACCAACTTTCCCAGGCTACGTTTGAAGTTTGAGGTGGCAAGACAAGCAAGGAGCCCCATTCTCTGTGCCTCTGTGCGAGCACTGCCATGGGCAGATGAGGCTGAGCATCAGCTTTCCAGGATAGCCCCTTCTGCCTGCCAGCTATCTGCAGATGTTCGCACTTTCGGAGCAGGGCTGTGATAGGAGCCTGGCAGGGACACCACCATTCCCAGCATGCGTTTGAAGTTTCAAGTGGCAAGATAAGCAAGCAGCCCCATTCTCTGTGCCTCTATGCGAACTGTGCCATGGGCAGATGAGGCTGAGCAACAGCTTTCCAGGCTAGCCCCTTCTGGCTGCCAGCTATCTGCAGACATTCGCATTTCAAGAGCAGGGCTGCGAAAGGAGCCTAGCAGGTACACCATCTTTCCCAGGCTACGTTTGAAGTTTGAGGTGGCAAGACAAGCAAGCAGCCCCATTCTCTGTGCCTCTATGCGAACAGTGCCATGGGCAGATGAGGCTGAGCAACAGCTTTCCAGGATAGCCCCTTCTGGATGCCAGCTATCTGCAGACGTTCACATCTCAAGAGCAGGGCTGCGAAAGGAGCCTAGCAGGTACACCATCTTTCCCTGGCTACGTTTGAAGTTTGAGGTGGCAAGACAAGCAAGGAGCCCCATTCTCTGTGCGAGCAATGCCATGGGCAGATGAGGCTGAGCAACAGCTTTCCAGGATAGCCCCTTCTGGCTGCCAGCTATCTGCAGACGTTCGCACTTTCGGAGCAGGGCTGCGAAAGGAGCCTGGCTGGGACACCAACTTTCCCAGGCTACGTTTGAAGTTTGAGGTGGCAAGACAAGCAAGCAGCCCCATTCTCTGTGCCTCTGTGCGAGCACTGCCATGGGCAGATGAGGCTGAGCAACAGCTTTCCAGGCTAGCCCCTTCTGCCTGCCAGCTATCTGCAGACATTCGCACTTTCGGAGCAGGGCTGTGATAGGAGCCTGGCAGGGACACCACCATTCCCAGCATGCGTTTGAAGTTTCAAGTGGCAAGATAAGCAAGCAGTCCCATTCTCTGTGCCTCTGTGCGAGCACTGCCATGGGCAGATGAGGCTGAGCAACAGCTTTCCAGGCTAGCCCCTTCTGGCTGCCAGCTATCTGCAGACGTTCGCATTTCAAGAGCAGGGCTGCGAAAGGAGCCTAGCAGGTACACCATCTTTCCCAGGCTACGTTTGAAGTTTGAGGTGGCAAGACAAGCAAGCAGCCCCATTCTCTGTGCCTCTGTGCGAGAACTGCCATGGGCAGATGAGGCTGAGCAACAGCTTTCCAGGCTAGCCCCTTCTGGCTGCCAGCTATCTGCAGACGTTCGCACTTTCGGAGCAGGGCTGTGAAAGGAGCCTGGCTGGGACACCAACTTTCCCAGGCTACGTTTGAAGTTTGAGGTGGCAAGACAAGCAAGCAGCCCCATTCTCTGTGCCTCTATGCGAACAGTGCCATGGGCAGATGAGGCTGAGCAACAGCTTTCCAGGCTAGCCCCTTCTGGCTGCCAGCTATTTGCAGACGTTCGCATTTCAAGAGCAGGGCTGCGAAAGGAGCCTAGCAGGTACACCATCTTTCCCAGGCTACGTTTGAAGTTTGAGGTGGCAAGACAAGCAAGCAGCCCCATTCTCTGTGCCTCTATGCGAACAGTGCCATGGGCAGATGAGGCTGAGCATCAGCTTTCCAGGCTAGCCCCTTCTGGCTGCCAGCTATCTGCAGACATTCGCATTTCAAGAGCAGGGCTGCGAAAGGAGCCTAGCAGGTACACCATCTTTCCCAGGCTACGTTTGAAGTTTGAGGTGGCAAGACAAGCAAGCAGCCCCATTCTCTGTGCCTCTGTGCGAGAACTGCCATGGGCAGATGAGGCTGAGCAACAGCTTTCCAGGATAGCCCCTTCTGGATGCCAGCTATCTGCAGACGTTCGCACTTTCGGAGCAGGGCTGCGAAAGGAGCCTGGCTGGGACACCAACTTTCCCAGGCTACGTTTGAAGTTTGAGGTGGCAAGACAAGCAAGCAGCCCCATTCTCTGTGCCTCTGTGCGAGCACTGCCATGGGCAGATGAGGCTGAGCATCAGCTTTCCAGGATAGCCCCTTCTGCCTGCCAGCTATCTGCAGATGATCGCACTTTCGGAGCAGGGCTGTGATAGGAGCCTGGCATGGACACCACCATTCCCAGCATGCGTTTGAAGTTTCAAGTGGCAAGATAAGCAAGCAGCCCCATTCTCTGTGCCTCTATGCGAACAGTGCCATGGGCAGATGAGGCTGAGCAACAGCTTTCCAGGCTAGCCCCTTCTGGCTGCCAGCTATCTGCAGACGTTCGCATTTCAAGAGCAGGGCTGCGAAAGGAGCCTAGCAGGTACACCAACTTTCCCAGGCTACGTTTGAAGTTTCAAGTGGCAAGACAAGCAAGCAGCCCCATTCTCTGTGCCTCTATGCGAACAGTGCCATGGGCAGATGAGGCTGAGCAACAGCTTTCCAGGCTAGCCCCTTCTGGCTGCCAGCTATCTGCAGACGTTCACATCTCAAGAGCAGGGCTGCGAAAGGAGCCTAGCAGGTACACCATCTTTCCCAGGCTACGTTTGAAGTTTGAGGTGGCAAGACAAGCAAGGAGCCCAATTCTCTGTGCGAGCAATGCCATGGGCAGATGAGGCTGAGCAACAGCTTTCCAGGCTAGCCCCTTCTGGCTGCCAGCTATCTGCAGACGTTCACACTTTCGGAGCAGGGCTGCGAAAGGAGCCTGGCTGGGACACCAACTTTCCCAGGCTACGTTTGAAGTTTGAGGTGGCAAGACAAGCAAGCAGCCCCATTCTCTGTGCCTCTGTGCGAGCACTGCCATGGGCAGATGAGGCTGAGCAACAGCTTTCCAGGCTAGCTCCTTCTGGCTGCCAGCTATCTGCAGACATTCGCACTTTCGGAGCAGGGCTGTGATAGGAGCCTGGCAGGGACACCACCATTCCCAGCATGCGTTTGAAGTTTCAAGTGGCAAGATAAGCAAGCAGCCCCATTCTCTGTGCCTCTGTGCGAGCACTGCCATGGGCAGATGAGGCTGAGCAACAGCTTTCCAGGCTAGCCCCTTCTGCCTGCCAGCTATCTGCAGACGTTCGCATTTCAAGCGCAGGACTGCGAAAGGAGCCTAGCAGGTACACCATCTTTCCCAGGCTACGTTTGAAGTTTGAGTTGGCAAGACAAGCAAGCAGCCCCATTCTCTGTGCCTCTGTGCGAGAACTGCCATGGGCAGATGAGGCTGAGCAACAGCTTTCCAGGCTAGCCCCTTCTGGCTGCCAGCTATCTGCAGACTTTCGCACTTTCGGAGCAGAGCTGCGAAAGGAGCCTGGCTGGGACACCAACTTTCCCAGGCTACGTTTGAAGTTTGAGGTGGCAAGACAAGCAAGCAGCCCCATTCTCTGTGCCTCTGTGCGAGCACTGCCATGGGCAGATGAGGCTGAGCATCAGCTTTCCAGGATAGCCCCTTCTGCCTGCCAGCTATCTGCAGATGTTCGCACTTTCGGAGCAGGGCTGTGATAGGAGCCTGGCAGGGACACCACCATTCCCAGCATGCGTTTGAAGTTTCAAGTGGCAAGATAAGCAAGCAGCCCCATTCTCTGTGCCTCTATGCGAACAGTGCCATGGGCAGATGAGGCTGAGCAACAGCTTTCCAGGCTAGCCCCTTCTGGCTGCCAGCTATCTGCAGACGTTCGCATTTCAAGAGCAGGGCTGCGAAAGGAGCCTAGCAGGTACACCATCTTTCCCAGGCTACGTTTGAAGTTTGAGGCGGCAAGACAAGCAATCAGCCCCATTCTCTGTGCCTCTATGCGAACAGTGCCATGGGCAGATGAGGCTGAGCAACAGCTTTCCAGGCTAGCCCCTTCTGCCTGCCAGCTATCTGCAGACGTTCGCATTTCAAGAGCAGGGCTGCGAAAGGAGCCTAGCAGGTACACCATCTTTCCCAGGCTAGGTTTGAAGTTTCAGGTGGCAAGACAAGCAAGCAGCCCAATTCTCTGTGCCTCTATGCGAACAGTGCCATGGGCAGATGAGGCTGAGCAACAGCTTTCCAGGATAGCCCCTTCTGGATGCCAGCTATCTGCAGACGTTCGCACTTTCGGAGCAGGGCTGCGAAAGGAGCCTGGCTGGGACACCAACTTTCCCAGGCTACGTTTGAAGTTTGAGGTGGCAAGACAAGCAAGCAGCCCCATTCTCTGTGCCTCTGTGTGAGCACTGCCATGGGCAGATGAGGCTGAGCATCAGCTTTCCAGGATAGCCCCTTCTGCCTGCCAGCTATCTGCAGACGTTCGCACTTTCGGAGCAGGGCTGTGATAGGAGCCTGGCAGGGACACCACCATTCCCAGCATGCGTTTGAAGTTTCAAGTGGCAAGATAAGCAAGCAGCCCCATTCTCTGTGCCTCTATGCGAACAGTGCCATGGGCAGATGAGGCTGAGCAACAGCTTTCCAGGCTAGCCCCTTCTGGCTGCCAGCTATCTGCAGACGTTCGCATTTTAAGAGCAGGGCTGCGAAAGGAGCCTAGCAGGTACACCATTTTTCCCAGGCTACGTTTGAAGTTTGAGGTGGCAAGACAAGCAAGGAGCCCCATTCTCTGTGCGAGCACTGCCATGGGCAGATGAGGCTGAGCAACAGCTTTCCAGGCTAGCCCCTTCTGGCTGCCAGCTATCTGCAGACGTTCGCACTTTCGGAGCAGGGCTGCGAAAGGAGCCTGGCTGGGACACCACCATTCCCAGCATGCGTTTGAAGTTTCAAGTGGCAAGATAAGCAAGCAGCCCCATTCTCTGTGCCTCTGTGCGAGCACTGCCATGGGCAGATGAGGCTGAGCAACAGCTTTCCAGGCTAGCCCCTTCTGGCTGCCAGCTATCTGCAGACGTTCGCATTTCAAGAGCAGGGCTGCGAAAGGAGCCTAGCAGGTACATCATCTTTCCCAGGCTACGTTTGAAGTTTGAGGCGGCAAGACAAGCAATCAGCCCCATTCTCTGTGCCTCTATGCGAACAGTGCCATGGGCAGATGAGGCTGAGCAACAGCTTTCCAGGCTAGCCCCTTCTGGCTGCCAGCTATCTGCAGACTTTCGCATTTCAAGAGCAGGGCTGCGAAAGGAGCCTAGCAGGTACACCATCTTTCCCAGGCTACGTTTGAAGTTTGAGGTGGCAAGACAAGCAAGCAGCCCCATTCTCTGTGCCTCTATGCGAACAGTGCCATGGGCAGATGAGGCTGAGCAACAGCTTTCCAGGATAGCCCCTTCTGGATGCCAGCTATCTGCAGACGTTCGCACTTTCGGAGCAGGGCTGCGAAAGGAGCCTGGCTGGGACACAAAATTTCCCAGGCTACGTTTGAAGTTTGAGGTGGCAAGACAAGCAAGCAGCCCCATTCTCTGTGCCTCTGTGCGAGCACTGCCACGGGCAGATGAGGCTGAGCATCAGCTTTCCAGGCTAGCCCCTTCTGCCTGCCAGCTATCTGCAGATGATCGCACTTTCGGAGCAGGGCTGTGATAGGAGCCTGGCAGGGACACCAGCATTCCCAGCATGCGTTTCAAGTTTCAAGTGGCAAGATAAGCAAGCAGCCCCATTCTCTGTGCCTCTGTGCGAGCACTGCCATGGGCAGATGAGGCTGAGCAACAGCTTTCCAGGCTAGCCCCTTCTGGCTGCCAGCTATCTGCAGACGTTCGCATTTTAAGAGCAGGGCTGCGAAAGGAGCCTAGCAGGTACACCATTTTTCCCAGGCTACGTTTGAAGTTTGAGGTGGCAAGACAAGCAAGGAGCCCCATTCTCTGTGCGAGCAATGCCATGGGCAGATGAGGCTGAGCAACAGCTTTGCAGGATAGCCCCTTCTGCATGCCAGCTATCTGCAGACGTTCGCACTTTCGGAGCAGGGCTGCGAAAGGAGCCTGGCTGGGACACCATCTTTCCCAGGCTACGTTTGAAGTTTGAGGTGGCAAGACAAGCAAGCAGCCCCATTCTCTGTGCCTCTGTGCGAGCACTGCCACGGGCAGATGAGGCTGAGCAACAGCTTTCCAGGCTAGCCCCTTCTGGCTGCCAGCTATCTGCAGACGTTCGCACTTTCGGAGCAGGGTTGCGAAAGGAGCCTGGCTGGGACACCAACTTTCCTGGGCTACGTTTGAAGTTTGAGGTGGCAAGACAAGCAAGCAGCCCCATTCTCTGTGCCTCTGTGCGAGCACTGCCATGGGCAGATGAGGCTGAGCAACAGCTTTCCAGGCTAGCCCCTTCTGGCTGCCAGCTATCTGCAGACATTCGCACTTTCGGAGCAGGGCTGTGATAGGAGCCTGGCAGGGACACCACCATTCCCAGCATGCGTTTGAAGTTTCAAGTGGCAAGATAAGCAAGCAGCCCCATTCTCTGTGCCTCTGTGCGAGCACTGCCATGGGCAGATGAGGCTGAGCAACAGCTTTCCAGGATAGCCCCTTCTGGCTGCCAGCTATCTGCAGACGTTCGCATTTCAAGAGCAGGGCTGCGAAAGGAGCCTAGCAGGTACACCATCTTTCCCAGGCTACGTTTGAAGTTTCAGGTGGCAAGACAAGCAAGGAGCCCCATTCTCTGTGCGAGCAATGCCATGGGCAGATGAGGCTGAGCAACAGCTTTCCAGGCTAGCACCTTCTGGCTGCCAGCTATCTGCAGACGTTCGCATTTCAAGAGCAGGGCTGCGAAAGGAGCCTAGCAGGTACACCATCTTTCCCAGGCTACGTTTGAAGTTTGAGGTGGCAAGACAAGCAAGCAGCCCCATTCTCTGTGAGAGCAATGCCATGGGCAGATGAGGCTGAGCAACAGCTTTCCAGGCTAGCCCCTTCTGGCTGCCAGCTATCTGCAGACGTTCGCATTTCAAGAGCAGGGCTGCGAAAGGAGCCTAGCAGGTACACCATCTTTCCCAGGCTACGTTTGAAGTTTGAGGTGGCAAGAAAAGCAAGCAGCCCCATTCTCTGTGCCTCTGTGCGAGAACTGCCATGGGCAGATGAGGCTGAGCAACAGCTTTCCAGGCTAGCCCCTTCTGCCTGCCAGCTATCTGCAGACGTTCGCACTTTCGGAGCAGGGCTGCGAAAGGAGCCTAGCAGGTACACCATCTTTCCCAGGCTACGTTTGAAGTTTGAGGTGGCAAGACAAGCAAGCAGCCCCATTCTCTGTGCCTCTATGCGAACAGTGCCATGGGCAGATGAGGCTGAGCAACAGCTTTCCAGGCTAGCCCCTTCTGGCTGCCAGCTATCTGCAGACGTTCGCACTTTCGGAGCAGGGCTGGTAAAGGAGCCTGGCTGGGACACCAACTTTCCCAGGCTACGTTTGAAGTTTGAGGTGGCAAGACAAGCAAGGAGCCCCATTCTCTGTGCGAGCAATGCCATGGGCAGATGAGGCTGAGCAACAGCTTTCCAGGATAGCCCCTTCTGCCTGCCAGCTATCTGCAGACGTTCGCACTTTCGGAGCAGGGCTGCGAAAGGAGCCTGGCTGGGACACCAACTTTCCCAGGCTACGTTTGAAGTTTGAGGTGGCAAGACAAGCAAGCAGCCCCATTCTCTGTGCCTCTGTGCGAGCACTGCCATGGGCAGATGAGGCTGAGCAACAGCTTTCCAGGCTAGCCCCTTCTGCCTGCCAGCTATATGCAGACGTTCGCACTTTCGGAGCAGGGCTGCGAAAGGAGCCTGGCTGGGACACCACCATTCCCAGCATGCGTTTGAAGTTTCAAGTGGCAAGATAAGCAAGCAGCCCCATTCTCTGTGCCTCTGTGCGAGCACTGCCATGGGCAGATGAGGCTGAGCAACAGCTTTCCAGGCTAGCCCCTTCTGGCTGCCAGCTATCTGCAGACATTCGCATTTCAAGAGCAGGGCTGCGAAAGGAGCCTAGCAGGTACATCATCTTTCCCAGGCTACGTTTGAAGTTTGAGGCGGCAAGACAAGCAATCAGCCCCATTCTCTGTGCCTCTATGCGAACAGTGCCATGGGCAGATGAGGCTGAGCAACAGCTTTCCAGGCTAGCCCCTTCTGGCTGCCAGCTATCTGCAGACTTTCGCATTTCAAGAGCAGGGCTGCGAAAGGAGCCTAGCAGGTACACCATCTTTCCCAGGCTACGTTTGAAGTTTGAGGTGGCAAGACAAGCAAGCAGCCCCATTCTCTGTGCCTCTATGCGAACAGTGCCATGGGCAGATGAGGCTGAGCAACAGCTTTCCAGGATAGCCCCTTCTGGATGCCAGCTATCTGCAGACGTTCGCACTTTCGGAGCAGGGCTGCGAAAGGAGCCTGGCTGGGACACAAACTTTCCCAGGCTACGTTTGAAGTTTGAGGTGGCAAGACAAGCAAGCAGCCCCATTCTCTGTGCCTCTGTGCGAGCACTGCCACGGGCAGATGAGGCTGAGCATCAGCTTTCCAGGATAGCCCCTTCTGCCTGCCAGCTATCTGCAGATGATCGCACTTTCGGAGCAGGGCTGTGATAGGAGCCTGGCAGGGACACCAGCATTCCCAGCATGCGTTTGAAGTTTCAAGTGGCAAGATAAGCAAGCAGCCCCATTCTCTGTGCCTCTGTGCGAGCACTGCCATGGGCAGATGAGGCTGAGCAACAGCTTTCCAGGCTAGCCCCTTCTGGCTGCCAGCTATCTGCAGACGTTCGCATTTTAAGAGCAGGGCTGCGAAAGGAGCCTAGCAGGTACACCATTTTTCCCAGGCTACGTTTGAAGTTTGAGGTGGCAAGACAAGCAAGGAGCCCCATTCTCTGTGCGAGCAATGCCATGGGCAGATGAGGCTGAGCAACAGCTTTGCAGGACAGCCCCTTCTGGCTGCCAGCTATCTGCAGACGTTCGCACTTTCGGAGCAGGGCTGCGAAAGGAGCCTGGCTGGGACACCATCTTTCCCAGGCTACGTTTGAAGTTTGAGGTGGCAAGACAAGCAAGCAGCCCCATTCTCTGTGCCTCTGTGCGAGCACTGCCATGGGCAGATGAGGCTGAGCAACAGCTTTCCAGGCTAGCCCCTTCTGGCTGCCAGCTATCTGCAGACGTTCGCACTTTCGGAGCAGGGTTGCGAAAGGAGCCTGGCTGGGACACCAAATTTCCTGGGCTACGTTTGAAGTTTGAGGTGGCAAGACAAGCAAGCAGCCCCATTCTCTGTGCCTCTGTGCGAGTACTGCCATGGGCAGATGAGGCTGAGCAACAGCTTTCCAGGCTAGCCCCTTCTGGCTGCCAGCTATCTGCAGACATTCGCACTTTCGGAGCAGGGCTGTGATAGGAGCCTGGCAGGGACACCACCATTCCCAGCATGCGTTTGAAGTTTCAAGTGGCAAGATAAGCAAGCAGCCCCATTCTCTGTGCCTCTGTGCGAGAACTGCCATGGGCAGATGAGGCTGAGCAACAGCTTTCCAGGCTAGCCCCTTCTGCCTGCCAGCTATCTGCAGACGTTCGCACTTTCGGAGCAGGGCTGCGAAAGGAGCCTAGCAGGTACAGCATCTTTCCCAGGCTACGTTTGAAGTTTGAGGTGGCAAGACAAGCAAGCAGCCCCATTCTCTGTGCCTCTATGCGAACAGTGCCATGGGCAGATGAGGCTGAGCAACAGCTTTCCAGGCTAGCCCCTTCTGGCTGCCAGCTATCTGCAGACGTTCGCACTTTCGGAGCAGGGCTGGTAAAGGAGCCTGGCTGGGACACCAACTTTCCCAGGCTACGTTTGAAGTTTGAGGTGGCAAGACAAGCAAGGAGCCCCATTCTCTGTGCGAGCAATGCCATGGGAAGATGAAGCTGAGCAACAGCTTTCCAGGCTAGCCCCTTCTGGCTGCCAGCTATCTGCAGACGTTCGCACTTTCGGAGCAGGGCTGCGAAAGGAGCCTGGCTGGGAAACCAACTTTCCCAGGCTACGTTTGAAGTTTGAGGTGGCAAGACAAGCAAGCAGCCCCATTCTCTGTGCCTCTGTGCGAGCACTGCCATGGGCAGATGAGGCTTAGCAACAGCTTTCCAGGCTAGCCCCTTCTGCCTTGCCAGCTATCTGCAGACGTTCGCACTTTCGGAGCAGGGCTGTGATAGGAGCCTGGAAGAGACACCATCATTCCCAGCATCCGTTTGAAGTTTCAAGTGGCAAGATAAGCAAGCAGCCCCATTCTCTGTGCCTCTGTGCGAACAGTGCCATGGGCAGATGAGGCTGAGCAACAGCTTTACAGGATAGCCCCTTCTGGCTGCCAGCTATCTGCAGACGTTCGCATTTCAAGAGCAGGGCTGGGAAGGGAGCCTAGCAGGTACACCATCTTTCCCTGGCTACGTTTGAAGTTTGAGGTGGCAAGACAAGCAAGGAGCCCCATTCTCTTGCCTCTGTGCAAGCACTGCCATGGGCAGATGAGGCTGAGCAACAGCTTTCCAGGCTAGCCCTTTCTGGCTGCCAGCTATCTGCAGACGTTCGCATTTTAAGAGCAGGGCTGCGAAAGGAGGCTAGCAGGTACACCATTTTTCCCAGGCTACGTTTGAAGTTTGAGGTGGCAAGACAAGCAAGCAGCCCCATTCTCTGTGCCTCTGTGCGAGCACTGCCATGGGCAGATGAGGCTGAGCAACAGCTTTCCAGGCTAGCACCTTCTGCCTACCAGCTATCTGCAGACATTCGCACTTTCGGAGCAGGGCTGTGATAGGAGCCTGGCAGGGACACCACCATTCCCAGCATGCGTTTGAAGTTTGAGGTGTCAAGACAAGCAAGCAGCCCCATTCTCTGTGCCTCTATGCGAGCACTGCCATGGGCAGATGAGGCTGAGCAACAGCTTTCCAGGCTAGCCCCTTCTGGCTGCCAGCTATCTGCAGACGTTCGCATTTCAAGAGCAGGGCTGCGAAAGGAGCCTAGCAGGTACACCATCTTTCCCAGGCTACGTTTGAAGTTTGAGGTGGCAAGACAAGCAAGCAGCCCCATTCTCTGTGCCTCTGTGCGAGCACTGCCATGGGCAGATGAGGCTGAGCAACAGCTTTCCAGGATAGCCCCTTCTGCCTGCCAGCTATCTGCAGACATTCGCACTTTCGGAGCAGGGCTGTGATAGGAGCCTGGCAGGGACACCACCATTCCCAGCATGCGTTTGAAGTTTCAAGTGGCAAGATAAGCAAGCAGCCCCATTCTCTGTGCCTCTGTGCGAGAACTGCCATGGGCAGATGAGGCTGAGCAACAGCTTTCCAGGCTAGCCCCTTCTGCCTGCCAGCTATCTGCAGACGTTCGCACTTTCGGAGCAGGGCTGCGAAAGGAGCCTAGCAGGTACACCATCTTTCCCAGGCTACGTTTGAAGTTTGAGGTGGCAAGACAAGCAAGCAGCCCCATTCTCTGTGCCTCTATGCGAACAGTGCCATGGGCAGATGAGGCTGAGCAACAGCTTTCCAGGCTAGCCCCTTCTGGCTGCCAGCTATCTGCAGACGTTCGCACTTTCGGAGCAGGGCTGCGAAAGGAGCCTGGCTGGGACACCAACTTTCCCAGGCTACGTTTGAAGTTTGAGGTGGCAAGACAAGCAAGGAGCCCCATTCTCTGTGCGAGCAATGCCATGGGAAGATGAAGCTGAGCAACAGCTTTCCAGGCTAGCCCCTTCTGGCTGCCAGCTATCTGCAGACGTTCGCACTTTCGGAGCAGGGCTGCGAAAGGAGCCTGGCTGGGAAACCAACTTTCCCAGGCTACGTTTGAAGTTTGAGGTGGCAAGACAAGCAAGCAGCCCCATTCTCTGTGCCTCTGTGCGAGCACTGCCATGGGCAGATGAGGCTTAGCAACAGCTTTCCAGGCTAGCCCCTTCTGCCTTGCCAGCTATCTGCAGACGTTCGCACTTTCGGAGCAGGGCTGTGATAGGAGCCTGGAAGAGACACCATCATTCCCAGCATCCGTTTGAAGTTTCAAGTGGCAAGATAAGCAAGCAGCCCCATTCTCTGTGCCTCTGTGCGAACAGTGCCATGGGCAGATGAGGCTGAGCAACAGCTTTACAGGATAGCCCCTTCTGGCTGCCAGCTATCTGCAGACGTTCGCATTTCAAGAGCAGGGCTGGGAAGGGAGCCTAGCAGGTACACCATCTTTCCCAGGCTACGTTTGAAGTTTGAGGTGGCAAGACAAGCAAGGAGCCCCATTCTCTTGCCTCTGTACAAGCACTGCCATGGGCAGATGAGGCTGAGCAACAGCTTTCCAGGCTAGCCCTTTCTGGCTGCCAGCTATCTGCAGACGTTCGCGCTTTCGGAGCCGGGCTGCGAAAGGATCCTGACTGGGACACCAACTTTCCCAGGCTACGTTTGAAGTTTGAGGTGGCAAGACAAGCAAGCAGCCCCATTCTCTGTGCCTCTGTGCGAGCACTGCCATGGGCAGATGAGGCTGAGCAACAGCTTTCCAGGCTAGCACCTTCTGCCTACCAGCTATCTGCAGACATTCGCACTTTCGGAGCAGGGCTGTGATAGGAGCCTGGCAGGGACACCACCATTCCCAGCATGCGTTTGAAGTTTGAGGTGTCAAGACAAGCAAGCAGCCCCATTCTCTGTGCCTCTATGCGAGCACTGCCATGGGCAGATGAGGCTGAGCAACAGCTTTCCAGGCTAGCCCCTTCTGGCTGCCAGCTATCTGCAGACGTTCGCATTTCAAGAGCAGGGCTGCGAAAGGAGCCTAGCAGGTACACCATCTTTCCCAGGCTACGTTTGAAGTTTGAGGTGGCAAGACAAGCAAGCAGCCCCATTCTCTGTGCCTCTGTGCGAGCACTGCCATGGGCAGATGAGGCTGAGCAACAGCTTTCCAGGATAGCCCTTTCTGGCTGCCAGCTATCTGCAGACGTTCGCACTTTCGGAGCAGGGCTGCGAAAGGATCCTGACTGGGACACCAACTTTCCCAGGCTACGTTTGAAATTTGAGGTGGCAAAACAAGCAAGGAGCCCCATTCTCTGTGCCTCTGTGCGAGCACTGCCATGGGCAGATGAGGCTGAGCAACAGCTTTCCAGGCTAGCCCCTTCTGCCTGCCAGCTATCTGCAGACATTCTCACTTTCGGAGCAGGGCTGTGATAGGAGCCTGGCAGGGACACCACCATTCCCAGCATGCGTTTGAAGTTTGAGGTGGCAAGACAAGCAAGCAGCCCCATTCTCTGTGCCTCTGTGCGAGCACTGCCATGGGCAGATGAGGCTGAGCAACAGCTTTCCAGGCTAGCCCCTTCTGGCTGCCAGCTATCTGCAGACGTTCGCACTTTCGGAGCAGGGTTGCGAAAGGAGCCTGGCTGGGACACCAACTTTCCCAGGCTACGTTTGAAGTTTGAGGTGGCAAGACAAGCAAGCAGCCCCATTCTCTGTGCCTCTGTGCGAGCACTGCCATGGGCAGATGAGGCTGAGCAACAGCTTTCCAGGCTAGCCCCTTCTGGCTGCCAGCTATCTGCAGACGTTCGCACTTTCGGAGCAGGGCTGTGATAGGAGCCTGGCAGGGACACCACCATTCCCAGCATGCGTTTGAAGTTTCAAGTGGCAAGATAAGCAAGCAGCCCCATTCTCTGTGCCTCTATGCGAACAGTGCCATGGGCAGATGAGGCTGAGCAACAGATTTCCAGGCTAGCACCTTCTGCCTGCCAGCTATCTGCAGACGTTCGCATTTCAAGAGCAGGGCTGCGAAAGGAGCATAGCAGGTACACCATCTTTCCCAGGCTACGTTTGAAGTTTCAGGTGGCAAGACAAGCAAGCAGCCCCATTCTCTGTGCGAGCAATGCCATGGGCAGATGAGGCTTAGCAACAGCTTTCCAGGCTAGCCCCTTCTGCCTGCCAGCTATCTGCAGACCTTAGCACTTTCGGAGCAGGGTTGCGAAAGGAGCCTGGCTGGGACACCAACTTTCCCAGGCTACGTTTGAAGTTTGAGGTGGCAAGACAAGCAAGCAGCCCCATTCTCTGTGCCTCTGTGCGAGCACTGCCATGGGCAGATGAGGCTGAGCAACAGCTTTCCAGGCTAGACCCTTCTGCCTGCCAGCTATCTGCAGACATTCGCAGTTTCGGAGCAGGGCTGTGATAGGAGCCTGGCAGGGACACCACCATTCCCAGCATGTGTTTGAAGTTTGAGGTGGCAAGACAAGCAAGCAGCCCCATTCTCTGTGCCTCTGTGCGAGCACTGCCATGGGCAGATGAGGCTGAGCAACAGCTTTCCAGGCTAGCCCCTTCTGGCTGCCAGCTATCTGCAGACGTTCGCATTTCAAGAGCAGGGCTGCGAAAGGAGCCTAGCAGGTACACCATCTTTCCCAGGCTAGGTTTGAAGTTTCAGGTGGCAAGACAAGCAAGGAGCCCCATTCTCTGTGCGAGCAATGCCATGGGCAGATGAGGCTGAGCAACAGCTTTCCAGGCTAGCCCCTTCTGGCTGCCAGCTATCTGCAGACGTTCGCATTTCAAGAGCAGGGCTGCGAAAGGAGCCTAGCAGGTAGACCATCTTTCCCAGGCTACGTTTGAAGTTTGAGGTGGCAAGACAAGCAAGCAGCCCTATTCTCTGTGAGAGCAATGCCATGGGCAGATGAGGCTGAGCAACAGCTTTCCAGGCTAGCCCCTTCTGGCTGCCAGCTATCTGCAGACGTTCGCATTTCAAGAGCAGGGCTGCGAAAGGAGCCTAGCAGGTACACCATCTTTCCCAGGCTACGTTTGAAGTTTGAGGTGGCAAGACAAGCAAGCAGCCCCATTCTCTGTGCCTCTATGCGAACAGTGCCATGGGCAGATGAGGCTGAGCAACAGCTTTCCAGGCTAGCCCCTTCTGGATGCCAGCTATCTGCAGACGTTCGCATTTTAAGAGCAGGGCTGCGAAAGGAGCCTAGCAGGTACACCATCTTTCCCAGGCTACGTTTGAAGTGTGAGGTGGCAAGACAAGCAAGCAGCCCAATTCTCTGTGCGAGCACTGCCATGGGCAGATGAGGCTGAGCAACAGCTTTCCAGGCTAGCCCCTTCTGGCTGCCAGCTATCTGCAGACGTTCGCACTTTCGGAGCAGGGCTGCGAAAGGAGCCTGGCTGGGACACCAACTTTCCCAGGTTACGTTTGAAGTTTGAGGTGGCAAGACAAGCAAGCAGCCCCATTCTCTGTGCCTCTGTGCGAGCACTGCCATGGGCAGATGAGGCTGAGCAACAGCTTTCCAGGATAGCCCCTTCTGCCTGCCAGCTATCTGCAGACATTCGCACTTTCGGAGCAGGGCTGTGATAGGAGCCTGGCAGGGACACCATCATTCCCAGCATGCGTTTGAAGTTTCAAGTGGCAAGATAAGCAAGCAGCCCCATTCTCTGTGCCTCTGTGCGAGCACTGCCATGGGCAGATGAGGCTGAGCAACAGCTTTCCAGGCTAGCCCCTTCTGGCTGCCAGCTATCTGCAGACGTTCGCATTTCAAGAGCAGGGCTGCGAAAGGAGCCTAGCAGGTACACCATCTTTCCCAGGCTACGTTTGAAGTTTGAGGTGGCAAGACAAGCAAGCAGCCCCATTCTCTGTGCCTCTGTGCGAGAACTGCCATGGGCAGATGAGGCTGAGCAACAGCTTTCCAGGATAGCCCCTTCTGGCTGCCAGCTATCTGCAGACGTTCGCACTTTCGGAGCAGGGCTGCGAAAGGAGCCTGGCTGGGACACCAACTTTCCCAGGCTACGTTTGAAGTTTGAGGTGGCAAGACAAGCAAGCAGCCCCATTCTCTGTGCCTCTGTGCGAGCACTGCCATGGGCAGATGAGGCTGAGCATCAGCTTTCCAGGATAGCCCCTTCTGCCTGCCAGCTATCTGCAGACGTTCGCACTTTCGGAGCAGGGCTGTGATAGGAGCCTGGCAGGGACACCACCATTCCCAGCATGCGTTTGAAGTTTCAAGTGGCAAGATAAGCAAGCAGCCCCATTCTCTGTGCCTCTATGCGAACAGTGCCATGGGCAGATGAGGCTGAGCAACAGCTTTCCAGGCTAGCCCCTTCTGGCTGCCAGCTATCTGCAGACGTTCGCATTTCAAGAGCAGGGCTGCGAAAGGAGCCTAGCAGGTACACCATCTTTCCAAGGCTACGTTTGAAGTTTGAGGTGGCAAGACAAGCAAGCAGCCCCATTCTCTGTGCCTCTATGCGAACAGTGCCATGGGCAGATGAGGCTGAGCAACAGCTTTCCAGGATAGCCACTTATGGATGCCAGCTATCTGCAGACGTTCGCATTTTAAGAGCAGGGCTGCGAAAGGAGCCTAGCAGGTACACCATTTTTCCCAGGCTACGTTTGAAGTTTGAGGTGGCAAGACAAGCAAGGAGCCCCATTCTCTGTGCCTCTATGCGAACAGTGCCATGGGCAGATGAGGCTGAGCAACAGCTTTCCAGGCTAGCCCCTTCTGGCTGCCAGCTATCTGCAGACGTTCGCATTTCAAGAGCAGGGCTGCGAAAGGAGCCTGGCTGGGACACCAACTTTCCCAGCCTACGTTTGAAGTTTGAGGTGGCAAGACAAGCAAGCAGCCCCATTCTCTGTGCCTCTGTGCGAGCACTGCCATGGGCAGATGAGGCTGAGCAACAGCTTTCCAGGCTAGCCCCTTCTGGCTGCCAGCTATCTGCAGACATTCGCACTTTCGGAGCAGGGCTGTGATAGGAGCCTGGCAGGGACACCACCATTCCCAGCATGCGTTTGAAGTTTCAAGTGGCAAGATAAGCAAGCAGCCCCATTCTCTGTGCCTCTGTGCGAGCACTGCCATGGGCAGATGAGGCTGAGCAACAGCTTTCCAGGATAGCCCCTTCTGGCTGCCAGCTATCTGCAGACGTTCGCATTTCAAGAGCAGGGCTGCGAAAGGAGCCTAGCAGGTACACCATCTTTCCCAGGCTACGTTTGAAGTTTGAGGCGGCAAGACAAGCAATCAGCCCCATTCTCTGTGCCTCTATGCGAACAGTGCCATGGGCAGATGAGGCTGAGCAACAGCTTTCCAGGCTAGCCCCTTCTGGCTGCCAGCTATCTGCAGACGTTCGCATTTCAAGAGCAGGGCTGCGAAAGGAGCCTAGCAGGTACACCATCTTTCCCAGGCTACGTTTGAAGTTTGAGGTGGCAAGACAAGCAAGCAGCCCCATTCTCTGTGCCTCTATGCGAACAGTGCCATGGGCAGATGAGGCTGAGCAACAGCTTTCCAGGATAGCCCCTTCTGGATGCCAGCTATCTGCAGACGTTAGCACTTTCGGAGCAGGTCTGCGAAAGGAGCCTGGCTGGGACACCAACTTTCCCAGGCTACGTTTGAAGTTTGAGGTGGCAAGACAAGCAAGCAGCCCCATTCTCTGTGCCTCTGTGCGAGCACTGCCACGGGCAGATGAGGCTGAGCATCAGCTTTCCAGGATAGCCCCTTCTGCCTGCCAGCTATCTGCAGATGTTCGCACTTTCGGAGCAGGGCTGTGATAGGAGCCTGGCAGGGACACCACCATTCCCAGCATGCGTTTGAAGTTTCAAGTGGCAAGATAAGCAAGCAGCCCCATTCTCTGTGCCTCTATGCGAACAGTGCCATGGGCAGATGAGGCTGAGCAACAGCTTTCCAGGCTAGCCCCTTCTGGCTGCCAGCTATCTGCAGACGTTCGCATTTCAAGAGCAGGGCTGCGAAAGGAGCCTAGCAGGTACACCATCTTTCCAAGGCTACGTTTGAAGTTTGAGGTGGCAAGACAAGCAAGCAGCCCCATTCTCTGTGCCTCTATGCGAACAGTGCCATGGGCAGATGAGGCTGAGCAACAGCTTTCCAGGATAGCCCCTTCTGGCTGCCAGCTATCTGCAGACGTCCGCATTTTAAGAGCAGGGCTGCGAAAGGAGCCTAGCAGGTACACCATTTTTCCCAGGCTACGTTTGAAGTTTGAGGTGGCAAGACAAGCAAGGAGCCCCATTCTCTGTGCGAGCAATGCCATGGGCAGATGAGGCTGAGCAACAGCTTTCCAGGCTAGCCCCTTCTGGCTGCCAGCTATCTGCAGACGTTCGCACTTTCGGAGCAGGGCTGCGAAAGGAGCCTGGCTGGGACACCAACTTTCCCAGGCTACGTTTGAAGTTTGAGGTGGCAAGACAAGCAAGCAGCCCCATTCTCTGTGCCTCTGTGCGAGCACTGCCATGGGCAGATGAGGCTGAGCAACAGCTTTCCAGGCTAGCCCCTTCTGGCTGCCAGCTATCTGCAGACATTCGCACTTTCGGAGCAGGGCTGTGATAGGAGCCTGGCAGGGACACCACCATTCCCAGCATGCGTTTGAAGTTTCAAGTGGCAAGATAAGCAAGCAGCCCCATTCTCTGTGCCTCTGTGCGAGCACTGCCATGGGCAGATGAGGCTGAGCAACAGCTTTCCAGGCTAGCCCCTTCTGGCTGCCAGCTATCTGCAGACGTTCGCATTTCAAGAGCAGGGCTGCGAAAGGAGCCTAGCAGGTACACCATCTTTCCCAGGCTACGTTTGAAGTTTGAGGCGGCAAGACAAGCAATCAGCCCCATTCTCTGTGCCTCTATGCGAACAGTGCCATGGGCAGATGAGGCTGAGCAACAGCTTTCCAGGCTAGCCCCTTCTGGCTGCCAGCTATCTGCAGACGTTCGCATTTCAAGAGCAGGGCTGCGAAAGGAGCCTAGCAGGTACACCATCTTTCCCAGGCTACGTTTGAAGTTTGAGGTGGCAAGACAAGCAAGCAGCCCCATTCTCTGTGCCTCTATGCGAACAGTGCCATGGGCAGATGAGGCTGAGCAACAGCTTTCCAGGATAGCCCCTTCTGGATGCCAGCTATCTGCAGACGTTCGCACTTTCGGAGCAGGGCTGCGAAAGGAGCCTGGCTGGGACACCAACTTTCCCAGGCTACGTTTGAAGTTTGAGGTGGCAAGACAAGCAAGCAGCCCCATTCTCTGTGCCTCTATGCGAGCACTGCCACGGGCAGATGAGGCTGAGCATCAGCTTTCCAGGATAGCCCTTTCTGCCTGCCAGCTATCTGCAGATGTTCGCACTTTCGGAGCAGGGCTGTGATAGGAGCCTGGCAGGGACACCACCATTCCCAGCATGCGTTTGAAGTTTCAAGTGGCAAGATAAGCAAGCAGCCCCATTCTCTGTGCCTCTATGCGAACAGTGCCATGGGCAGATGAGGCTGAGCAACAGCTTTCCAGGCTAGCCCCTTCTGGCTGCCAGCTATCTGCAGACGTTCGCATTTCAAGAGCAGGGCTGCGAAAGGAGCCTAGCAGGTACACCATCTTTCCCAGGCTACGTTTGAAGTTTGAGGTGGCAAGACAAGCAAGCAGCCCCATTCTCTGTGCCTCTATGCGAACAGTGCCATGGGCAGATGAGGCTGAGCAACAGCTTTCCAGGATAGCCACTTATGGATGCCAGCTATCTGCAGACGTTCGCATTTTAAGAGCAGGGCTGCGAAAGGAGCCTAGCAGGTACACCATTTTTCCCAGGCTACGTTTGAAGTTTGAGGTGGCAAGACAAGCAAGGAGCCCCATTCTCTGTGCGAGCAATGCCATGGGCAGATGAGGCTGAGCAACAGCTTTCCAGGCTAGCCCCTTCTGGCTGCCAGCTATCTGCAGACGTTCGCACTTTCGGAGCAGGGCTGCGAAAGGAGCCTGGCTGGGACACCAACTTTCCCAGCCTACGTTTGAAGTTTGAGGTGGCAAGACAAGCAAGCAGCCCCATTCTCTGTGCCTCTGTGCGAGCACTGCCATGGGCAGATGAGGCTGAGCAACAGCTTTCCAGGCTAGCCCCTTCTGGCTGCCAGCTATCTGCAGACGTTCGCATTTCAAGAGCAGGGCTGCGAAAGGAGCCTAGCAGGTACACCATCTTTCCCAGGCTACGTTTGAAGTTTGAGGCGGCAAGACAAGCAATCAGCCCCATTCTCTGTGCCTCTATGCGAACAGTGCCATGGGCAGATGAGGCTGAGCAACAGCTTTCCAGGCTAGCCCCTTCTGGCTGCCAGCTATCTGCAGACGTTCGCATTTCAAGAGCAGGGCTGCGAAAGGAGCCTAGCAGGTACACCATCTTTCCCAGGCTACGTTTGAAGTTTGAGGTGGCAAGACAAGCAAGCAGCCCCATTCTCTGTGCCTCTATGCGAACAGTGCCATGGGCAGATGAGGCTGAGCAACAGCTTTCCAGGATAGCCCCTTCTGGATGCCAGCTATCTGCAGACGTTAGCACTTTCGGAGCAGGGCTGCGAAAGGAGCCTGGCTGGGACACCAACTTTCCCAGGATACGTTTGAAGTTTGAGGTGGCAAGACAAGCAAGCAGCCCCATTCTCTGTGCCTCTGTGCGAGCACTGCCACGGGCAGATGAGGCTGAGCATCAGCTTTCCAGGATAGCCCCTTCTGCCTGCCAGCTATCTGCAGATGTTCGCACTTTCGGAGCAGGGCTGTGATAGGAGCCTGGCAGGGACACCACCATTCCCAGCATGCGTTTGAAGTTTCAAGTGGCAAGATAAGCAAGCAGCCCCATTCTCTGTGCCTCTATGCGAACAGTGCCATGGGCAGATGAGGCTGAGCAACAGCTTTCCAGGCTAGCCCCTTCTGGCTGCCAGCTATCTGCAGACGTTCGCATTTCAAGAGCAGGGCTGCGAAAGGAGCCTAGCAGGTACACCATCTTTCCAAGGCTACGTTTGAAGTTTGAGGTGGCAAGACAAGCAAGCAGCCCCATTCTCTGTGCCTCTATGCGAACAGTGCCATGGGCAGATGAGGCTGAGCAACAGCTTTCCAGGATAGCCACTTATGGATGCCAGCTATCTGCAGACGTTCGCATTTTAAGAGCAGGGCTGCGAAAGGAGCCTAGCAGGTACACCATCTTTCCCAGGCTACGTTTGAAGTTTGAGGTGGCAAGACAAGCAAGGAGCCCCATTCTCTGTGCGAGCAATGCCATGGGCAGATGAGGCTGAGCAACAGCTTTCCAGGCTAGCCCCTTCTGGCTGCCAGCTATCTGCAGACGTTCGCACTTTCGGAGCAGGGCTGCGAAAGGAGCCTGGCTGGGACACCAACTTTCCCAGGCTACGTTTGAAGTTTGAGGTGGCAAGACAAGCAAGCAGCCCCATTCTCTGTGCCTCTGTGCGAGCACTGCCATGGGCAGATGAGGCTGAGCAACAGCTTTCCAGGATAGCCCCTTCTGCCTGCCAGCTATCTGCAGACATTCGCACTTTCGGAGCAGGGCTGTGATAGGAGCCTGGCAGGGACACCACCATTCCCAGCATGCGTTTGAAGTTTCAAGTGGCAAGATAAGCAAGCAGCCCCATTCTCTGTGCCTCTGTGCGAGCACTGCCATGGGCAGATGAGGCTGAGCAACAGCTTTCCAGGCTAGCACCTTCTGGCTGCCAGCTATCTGCAGACGTTCGCATTTCAAGAGCAGGGCTGCGAAAGGAGCCTAGCAGGTACACCATCTTTCCCAGGCTACGTTTGAAGTTTGAGGCGGCAAGACAAGCAATCAGCCCCATTCTCTGTGCCTCTATGCGAACAGTGCCATGGGCAGATGAGGCTGAGCAACAGCTTTCCAGGCTAGCCCCTTCTGGCTGCCAGCTATCTGCAGACGTTCGCATTTCAAGAGCAGGGCTGCGAAAGGAGCCTAGCAGGTACACCATCTTTCCCAGGCTACGTTTGAAGTTTGAGGCGGCAAGACAAGCAATCAGCCCCATTCTCTGTGCCTCTGTGCGAGCACTGCCACGGGCAGATGAGGCTGAGCATCAGCTTTCCAGGATAGCCCCTTCTGCCTGCCAGCTATCTGCAGATGATCGCACTTTCGGAGCAGGGCTGTGATAGGAGCCTGGCAGGGACACCACCATTCCCAGCATGCGTTTGAAGTTTCAAGTGGCAAGATAAGCAAGCAGCCCCATTCTCTGTGCCTCTATGCGAACAGTGCCATGGGCAGATGAGGCTGAGCAACAGCTTTCCAGGCTAGCCCCTTCTGGCTGCCAGCTATCTGCAGACGTTCGCATTTCAAGAGCAGGGCTGCGAATGGAGCCTAGCAGGTACACCATCTTTCCCAGGCTACGTTTGAAGTTTGAGGTGGCAAGACAAGCAAGCAGCCCCATTCTCTGTGCCTCTATGCGAACAGTGCCATGGGCAGATGAGGCTGAGAAGCAGCTTTCCAGGATAGCCCCTTCTGGATGCCAGCTATCTGCAGACGTTCGCATTTTAAGAGCAGGGCTGCGAAAGGAGCCTAGCAGGTACACCATTTTTCCCAGGCTACGTTTGAAGTTTGAGGTGGCAAGACAAGCAAGGAGCCCCATTCTCTGTGCGAGCAATGCCATGGGCAGATGAGGCTGAGCAACAGCTTTCCAGGCTAGCCCCTTCTGGCTGCCAGCTATCTGCAGACGTTCGCACCTTCGGAGCAGGGCTGCTAAAGGAGCCTGGCTGGGACACCAACTTTCCCAGGCTACGTTTGAAGTTTGAGGTGGCAAGACAAGCAAGCAGCCCCATTCTCTGTGCCTCTGTGCGAGCACTGCCATGGGCAGATGAGGCTGAGCAACAGCTTTCCAGGCTAGCCCCTTCTGGCTGCCAGCTATCTGCAGACATTCGCACTTTCGGAGCAGGGCTGTGATAGGAGCCTGGCAGGGACACCACCATTCCCAGCATGCGTTTGAAGTTTGAGGTGGCAAGACAAGCAAGCAGCCCCATTCTCTGTGCCTCTGTGCGAGCACTGCCATGGGCAGATGAGGCTGAGCAACAGCTTTCCAGGCTAGCACCTTCTGGCTGCCAGCTATCTGCAGACGTTCGCACTTTCGGAGCAGGGCTGCGAAAGGAGCCTAGCAGGTACACCATCTTTCCCAGGCTACGTTTGAAGTTTCAGGTGGCAAGACAAGCAAGGAGCCCCATTCTCTGTGCGAGCACTGCCATGGGCAGATGAGGCTGAGCAACAGCTTTCCAGGCTAGCCCCTTCTGGCTGCCAGCTATCTGCAGACGTTCGCATTTCAAGAGCAGGGCTGCGAAAGGAGCCTAGCAGGTACAGCATCTTTCCCAGGCTACGTTTGAAGTTTGAGGTGGCAAGACAAGCAAGCAGCCCCATTCTCTGTGAGAGCAATGCCATGGGCAGATGAGGCTGAGCAACAGCTTTGCAGGATAGCCCCTTCTGGCTGCCAGCTATCTGCAGACGTTCGCACTTTCGGAGCAGGGCTGCGAAAGGAGCCTGGCTGGGACACCATCTTTCCCAGGCTACGTTTGAAGTTTGAGGTGGCAAGACAAGCAAGCAGCCCCATTCTCTGTGCCTCTATGCGAACAGTGCCATGGGCAGATGAGGCTGAGAAGCAGCTTTCCAGGATAGCCCCTTCTGGATGCCAGCTATCTGCAGACGTTCGCATTTTAAGAGCAGGGCTGCGAAAGGAGCCTAGCAGGTACACCATTTTTCCCAGGCTACGTTTGAAGTTTGAGGTGGCAAGACAAGCAAGGAGCCCCATTCTCTGTGCGAGCAATGCCATGGGCAGATGAGGCTGAGCAACAGCTTTCCAGGCTAGCCCCTTCTGGCTGCCAGCTATCTGCAGACGTTCGCACCTTCGGAGCAGGGCTGCTAAAGGAGCCTGGCTGGGACACCAACTTTCCCAGGCTACGTTTGAAGTTTGAGGTGGCAAGACAAGCAAGCAGCCCCATTCTCTGTGCCTCTGTGCGAGCACTGCCATGGGCAGATGAGGCTGAGCAACAGCTTTCCAGGCTAGCCCCTTCTGGCTGCCAGCTATCTGCAGACATTCGCACTTTCGGAGCAGGGCTGTGATAGGAGCCTGGCAGGGACACCACCATTCCCAGCATGCGTTTGAAGTTTGAGGTGGCAAGACAAGCAAGCAGCCCCATTCTCTGTGCCTCTGTGCGAGCACTGCCATGGGCAGATGAGGCTGAGCAACAGCTTTCCAGGCTAGCACCTTCTGGCTGCCAGCTATCTGCAGACGTTCGCACTTTCGGAGCAGGGCTGCGAAAGGAGCCTAGCAGGTACACCATCTTTCCCAGGCTACGTTTGAAGTTTCAGGTGGCAAGACAAGCAAGGAGCCCCATTCTCTGTGCGAGCACTGCCATGGGCAGATGAGGCTGAGCAACAGCTTTCCAGGCTAGCCCCTTCTGGCTGCCAGCTATCTGCAGACGTTCGCATTTCAAGAGCAGGGCTGCGAAAGGAGCCTAGCAGGTACAGCATCTTTCCCAGGCTACGTTTGAAGTTTGAGGTGGCAAGACAAGCAAGCAGCCCCATTCTCTGTGCCTCTATGCGAACAGTGCCATGGGCAGATGAGGCTGAGCAACAGCTTTCCAGGCTAGCCCCTTCTGGCTGCCAGCTATCTGCAGACGTTCGCACTTTCGGAGCAGGGCTGGTAAAGGAGCCTGGCTGGGACACCAACTTTCCCAGGCTACGTTTGAAGTTTGAGGTGGCAAGACAAGCAAGGAGCCCCATTCTCTGTGCGAGCAATGCCATGGGAAGATGAAGCTGAGCAACAGCTTTCCAGGCTAGCCCCTTCTGGCTGCCAGCTATCTGCAGACGTTCGCACTTTCGGAGCAGGGCTGCGAAAGGAGCCTGGCTGGGAAACCAACTTTCCCAGGCTACGTTTGAAGTTTGAGGTGGCAAGACAAGCAAGCAGCCCCATTCTCTGTGCCTCTGTGCGAGCACTGCCATGGGCAGATGAGGCTTAGCAACAGCTTTCCAGGCTAGCCCCTTCTGCCTTGCCAGCTATCTGCAGACGTTCGCACTTTCGGAGCAGGGCTGTGATAGGAGCCTGGCAGAGACACCATCATTCCCAGCATCCGTTTGAAGTTTCAAGTGGCAAGATAAGCAAGCAGCCCCATTCTCTGTGCCTCTGTGCGAACAGTGCCATGGGCAGATGAGGCTGAGCAACAGCTTTACAGGATAGCCCCTTCTGGCTGCCAGCTATCTGCAGACGTTCGCATTTCAAGAGCAGGGCTGGGAAGGGAGCCTAGCAGGTACACCATCTTTCCCTGGCTACGTTTGAAGTTTGAGGTGGCAAGACAAGCAAGGAGCCTCATTCTCTTGCCTCTGTGCAAGCACTGCCATGGGCAGATGAGGCTGAGCAACAGCTTTCCAGGCTAGCCCTTTCTGGCTGCCAGCTATCTGCAGACGTTCGCGCTTTCGGAGCCGGGCTGCGAAAGGATCCTGACTGGGACACCAACTTTCCCAGGCTACGTTTGAAGTTTGAGGTGGCAAGACAAGCAAGCAGCCCCATTCTCTGTGCCTCTGTGCGAGCACTGCCATGGGCAGATGAGGCTGAGCAACAGCTTTCCAGGCTAGCACCTTCTGCCTACCAGCTATCTGCAGACATTCGCACTTTCGGAGCAGGGCTGTGATAGGAGCCTGGCAGGGACACCACCATTCCCAGCATGCGTTTGAAGTTTGAGGTGTCAAGACAAGCAAGCAGCCCCATTCTCTGTGCCTCTATGCGAGCACTGCCATGGGCAGATGAGGCTGAGCAACAGCTTTCCAGGCTAGCCCCTTCTGGCTGCCAGCTATCTGCAGACGTTCGCATTTCAAGAGCAGGGCTGCGAAAGGAGCCTAGCAGGTACACCATCTTTCCCAGGCTACGTTTGAAGTTTGAGGTGGCAAGACAAGCAAGCAGCCCCATTCTCTGTGCCTCTGTGCGAGCACTGCCATGGGCAGATGAGGCTGAGCAACAGCTTTCCAGGATAGCCCCTTCTGCCTGCCAGCTATCTGCAGACATTCGCACTTTCGGAGCAGGGCTGTGATAGGAGCCTGGCAGGGACACCACCATTCCCAGCATGCGTTTGAAGTTTGAGGTGGCAAGACAAGCAAGCAGCCCCATTCTCTGTGCCTCTGTGCGAGCACTGCCATGGGCAGATGAGGCTGAGCAACAGCTTTCCAGGATAGCCCTTTCTGGCTGCCAGCTATCTGCAGACGTTCGCACTTTCGGAGCAGGGCTGCGAAAGGATCCTGACTGGGACACCAACTTTCCCAGGCTACGTTTGAAATTTGAGGTGGCAAAACAAGCAAGGAGCCCCATTCTCTGTGCCTCTGTGCGAGCACTGCCATGGGCAGATGAGGCTGAGCAACAGCTTTCCAGGCTAGCCCCTTCTGCCTGCCAGCTATCTGCAGACATTCTCACTTTCGGAGCAGGGCTGTGATAGGAGCCTGGCAGGGACACCACCATTCCCAGCATGCGTTTGAAGTTTGAGGTGGCAAGACAAGCAAGCAGCCCCATTCTCTGTGCCTCTGTGCGAGCACTGCCATGGGCAGATGAGGCTGAGCAACAGCTTTCCAGGCTAGCCCCTTCTGGCTGCCAGCTATCTGCAGACGTTCGCATTTCAAGAGCAGGGCTGCGAAAGGAGCCTAGCAGGTACACCATCTTTCCCAGGCTACGTTTGAAGTTTGAGGTGGCAAGACAAGCAAGCAGCCCCATTCTCTGTGCCTCTGTGCGAGCACTGCCATGGGCAGATGAGGCTGAGCAACAGCTTTCCAGGATAGCCCTTTCTGGCTGCCAGCTATCTGCAGACGTTCGCACTTTCGGAGCAGGGCTGCGAAAGGATCCTGACTGGGACACCAACTTTCCCAGGCTACGTTTGAAATTTGAGGTGGCAAAACAAGCAAGGAGCCCCATTCTCTGTGCCTCTGTGCGAGCACTGCCATGGGCAGATGAGGCTGAGCAACAGCTTTCCAGGCTAGCCCCTTCTGCCTGCCAGCTATCTGCAGACATTCTCACTTTCGGAGCAGGGCTGTGATAGGAGCCTGGCAGGGACACCACCATTCCCAGCATGCGTTTGAAGTTTGAGGTGGCAAGACAAGCAAGCAGCCCCATTCTCTGTGCCTCTGTGCGAGCACTGCCATGGGCAGATGAGGCTGAGCAACAGCTTTCCAGGCTAGCCCCTTCTGGCTGCCAGCTATCTGCAGACGTTCGCACTTTCGGAGCAGGGTTGCGAAAGGAGCCTGGCTGGGACACCAACTTTCCCAGGCTACGTTTGAAGTTTGAGGTGGCAAGACAAGCAAGCAGCCCCATTCTCTGTGCCTCTGTGCGAGCACTGCCATGGGCAGATGAGGCTGAGCAACAGCTTTCCAGGCTAGCCCCTTCTGGCTGCCAGCTATCTGCAGACGTTCGCACTTTCGGAGCAGGGCTGTGATAGGAGCCTGGCAGGGACACCACCATTCCCAGCATGCGTTTGAAGTTTCAAGTGGCAAGATAAGCAAGCAGCCCCATTCTCTGTGCCTCTATGCGAACAGTGCCATGGGCAGATGAGGCTGAGCAACAGATTTCCAGGCTAGCACCTTCTGCCTGCCAGCTATCTGCAGACGTTCGCATTTCAAGAGCAGGGCTGCGAAAGGAGCCTAGCAGGTACACCATCTTTCCCAGGCTACGTTTGAAGTTTGAGGTGGCAAGACAAGCAAGCAGCCCCATTCTCTGTGCGAGCAATGCCATGGGCAGATGAGGCTTAGCAACAGCTTTCCAGGCTAGCCCCTTCTGCCTGCCAGCTATCTGCAGACCTTAGCACTTTCGGAGCAGGGTTGCGAAAGGAGCCTGGCTGGGACACCAACTTTCCCAGGCTACGTTTGAAGTTTGAGGTGGCAAGACAAGCAAGCAGCCCCATTCTCTGTGCCTCTGTGCGAGCACTGCCATGGGCAGATGAGGCTGAGCAACAGCTTTCCAGGCTAGACCCTTCTGCCTGCCAGCTATCTGCAGACATTCGCACTTTCGGAGCAGGGCTCTGATAGGAGCCTGGCAGGGACACCACCATTCCCAGCATGTGTTTGAAGTTTGAGGTGGCAAGAAAAGCAAGCAGCCCCATTCTCTGTGCCTCTGTGCGAGCACTGCCATGGGCAGATGAGGCTGAGCAACAGCTTTCCAGGCTAGCACCTTCTGGCTGCCAGCTATCTGCAGACGTTCGCATTTCAAGAGCAGGGCTGCGAAAGGAGCCTAGCAGGTACACCATCTTTCCCAGGCTAGGTTTGAAGTTTCAGGTGGCAAGACAAGCAAGGAGCCCCATTCTCTGTGCGAGCAATGCCATGGGCAGATGAGGCTGAGCAACAGCTTTCCAGGCTAGCCCCTTCTGGCTGCCAGCTATCTGCAGACGTTCGCATTTCAAGAGCAGGGCTGCGAAAGGAGCCTAGCAGGTAGACCATCTTTCCCAGGCTACGTTTGAAGTTTGAGGTGGCAAGACAAGCAAGCAGCCCCATTCTCTGTGAGAGCAATGCCATGGGCAGATGAGGCTGAGCAACAGCTTTCCAGGCTAGCCCCTTCTGGCTGCCAGCTATCTGCAGACGTTCGCATTTCAAGAGCAGGGCTGCGAAAGGAGCCTAGCAGGTACACCATCTTTCCCAGGCTACGTTTGAAGTTTGAGGTGGCAAGACAAGCAAGCAGCCCCATTCTCTGTGCCTCTATGCGAACAGTGCCATGGGCAGATGAGGCTGAGCAACAGCTTTCCAGGATAGCCCCTTCTGGATGCCAGCTATCTGCAGACGTTCGCATTTTAAGAGCAGGGTTGCGAAAGGAGCCTAGCAGGTACACCATCTTTCCCAGGCTACGTTTGAAGTGTGAGGTGGCAAGACAAGCAAGCAGCCCAATTCTCTGTGCGAGCAATGCCATGGGCAGATGAGGCTGAGCAACAGCTTTCCAGGCTAGCCCCTTCTGGCTGCCAGCTATCTGCAGACCTTAGCACTTTCGGAGCAGGGTTGCGAAAGGAGCCTGGCTGGGACACCAACTTTCCCAGGCTACGTTTGAAGTTTGAGGTGGCAAGAAAAGCAAGCAGCCCCATTCTCTGTGCCTCTGTGCGAGCACTGCCATGGGCAGATGAGGCTGAGCAACAGCTTTCCAGGATAGCCCCTTCTGCCTGCCAGCTATCTGCAGACGTTCGCACTTTCGGAGCAGGGCTGCGAAAGGAGCCTAGCAGGTACACCATCTTTCCCAGGCTACGTTTGAAGTTTGAGGTGGCAAGACAAGCAAGCAGCCCCATTCTCTGTGCCTCTATGCGAACAGTGCCATGGGCAGATGAGGCTGAGCAACAGCTTTCCAGGCTAGCCCCTTCTGACTGCCAGCTATCTGCAGACGTTCGCACTTTCGGAGCAGGGCTGCGAAAGGAGCCTGGCTGGGACACCAACTTTCCCAGGATACGTTTGAAGTTTGAGGTGGCAAGACAAGCAAGGAGCCCCATTCTCTGTGCGAGCAATGCCATGGGAAGATGAAGCTGAGCAACAGCTTTCCAGGCTAGCCCCTTCTGGCTGCCAGCTATCTGCAGACGTTCGCACTTTCGGAGCAGGGCTGCGAAAGGAGCCTGGCTGGGAAACCAACTTTCCCAGGCTACGTTTGAAGTTTGAGGTGGCAAGACAAGCAAGCAGCCCCATTCTCTGTGCCTCTGTGCGAGCACTGCCATGGGCAGATGAGGCTTAGCAACAGCTTTCCAGGCTAGCCCCTTCTGCCTTGCCAGCTATCTGCAGACGTTCGCACTTTCGGAGCAGGGCTGTGATAGGAGCCTGGCAGAGACACCATCATTCCCAGCATCCGTTTGAAGTTTCAAGTGGCAAGATAAGCAAGCAGCCCCATTCTCTGTGCCTCTGTGCGAACAGTGCCATGGGCAGATGAGGCTGAGCAACAGCTTTACAGGATAGCCCCTTCTGGCTGCCAGCTATCTGCAGACGTTCGCATTTCAAGAGCAGGGCTGGGAAGGGAGCCTAGCAGGTACACCATCTTTCCCTGGCTACGTTTGAAGTTTGAGGTGGCAAGACAAGCAAGGAGCCTCATTCTCTTGCCTCTGTGCAAGCACTGCCATGGGCAGATGAGGCTGAGCAACAGCTTTCCAGGCTAGCCCTTTCTGGCTGCCAGCTATCTGCAGACGTTCGCGCTTTCGGAGCCGGGCTGCGAAAGGATCCTGACTGGGACACCAACTTTCCCAGGCTACGTTTGAAGTTTGAGGTGGCAAGACAAGCAAGCAGCCCCATTCTCTGTGCCTCTGTGCGAGCACTGCCATGGGCAGATGAGGCTGAGCAACAGCTTTCCAGGCTAGCACCTTCTGCCTACCAGCTATCTGCAGACATTCGCACTTTCGGAGCAGGGCTGTGATAGGAGCCTGGCAGGGACACCACCATTCCCAGCATGCGTTTGAAGTTTGAGGTGTCAAGACAAGCAAGCAGCCCCATTCTCTGTGCCTCTATGCGAGCACTGCCATGGGCAGATGAGGCTGAGCAACAGCTTTCCAGGCTAGCCCCTTCTGGCTGCCAGCTATCTGCAGACGTTCGCATTTCAAGAGCAGGGCTGCGAAAGGAGCCTAGCAGGTACACCATCTTTCCCAGGCTACGTTTGAAGTTTGAGGTGGCAAGACAAGCAAGCAGCCCCATTCTCTGTGCCTCTGTGCGAGCACTGCCATGGGCAGATGAGGCTGAGCAACAGCTTTCCAGGCTAGCCCCTTCTGCCTGCCAGCTATCTGCAGACATTCGCACTTTCGGAGCAGGGCTGTGATAGGAGCCTGGCAGGGACACCACCATTCCCAGCATGCGTTTGAAGTTTGAGGTGGCAAGACAAGCAAGCAGCCCCATTCTCTGTGCCTCTGTGCGAGCACTGCCATGGGCAGATGAGGCTGAGCAACAGCTTTCCAGGATAGCCCTTTCTGGCTGCCAGCTATCTGCAGACGTTCGCACTTTCGGAGCAGGGCTGCGAAAGGTTCCTGACTGGGACACCAACTTTCCCAGGCTACGTTTGAAATTTGAGGTGGCAAAACAAGCAAGGAGCCCCATTCTCTGTGCCTCTGTGCGAGCACTGCCATGGGCAGATGAGGCTGAGCAACAGCTTTCCAGGCTAGCCCCTTCTGCCTGCCAGCTATCTGCAGACATTCTCACTTTCGGAGCAGGGCTGTGATAGGAGCCTGGCAGGGACACCACCATTCCCAGCATGCGTTTGAAGTTTGAGGTGGCAAGACAAGCAAGCAGCCCCATTCTCTGTGCCTCTGTGCGAGCACTGCCATGGGCAGATGAGGCTGAGCAACAGCTTTCCAGGCTAGCCCCTTCTGGCTGCCAGCTATCTGCAGACGTTCGCATTTCAAGAGCAGGGCTGCGAAAGGAGCCTAGCAGGTACACCATCTTTCCCAGGCTACGTTTGAAGTTTGAGGTGGCAAGACAAGCAAGCAGCCCCATTCTCTGTGCCTCTGTGCGAGCACTGCCATGGGCAGATGAGGCTGAGCAACAGCTTTCCAGGATAGCCCTTTCTGGCTGCCAGCTATCTGCAGACGTTCGCACTTTCGGAGCAGGGCTGCGAAAGGATCCTGACTGGGACACCAACTTTCCCAGGCTACGTTTGAAATTTGAGGTGGCAAAACAAGCAAGGAGCCCCATTCTCTGTGCCTCTGTGCGAGCACTGCCATGGGCAGATGAGGCTGAGCAACAGCTTTCCAGGCTAGCCCCTTCTGCCTGCCAGCTATCTGCAGACATTCTCACTTTCGGAGCAGGGCTGTGATAGGAGCCTGGCAGGGACACCACCATTCCCAGCATGCGTTTGAAGTTTGAGGTGGCAAGACAAGCAAGCAGCCCCATTCTCTGTGCCTCTGTGCGAGCACTGCCATGGGCAGATGAGGCTGAGCAACAGCTTTCCAGGCTAGCCCCTTCTGGCTGCCAGCTATCTGCAGACGTTCGCACTTTCGGAGCAGGGTTGCGAAAGGAGCCTGGCTGGGACACCAACTTTCCCAGGCTACGTTTGAAGTTTGAGGTGGCAAAACAAGCAAGCAGCCCCATTCTCTGTGCCTCTGTGCGAGCACTGCCATGGGCAGATGAGGCTGAGCAACAGCTTTCCAGGCTAGCCCCTTCTGGCTGCCAGCTATCTGCAGACGTTCGCACTTTCGGAGCAGGGCTGTGATAGGAGCCTGGCAGGGACACCACCATTCCCAGCATGCGTTTGAAGTTTCAAGTGGCAAGATAAGCAAGCAGCCCCATTCTCTGTGCCTCTATGCGAACAGTGCCATGGGCAGATGAGGCTGAGCAACAGATTTCCAGGCTAGCACCTTCTGCCTGCCAGCTATCTGCAGACGTTCGCATTTCAAGAGCAGGGCTGCGAAAGGAGCCTAGCAGGTACACCATCTTTCCCAGGCTACGTTTGAAGTTTGAGGTGGCAAGACAAGCAAGCAGCCCCATTCTCTGTGCGAGCAATGCCATGGGCAGATGAGGCTTAGCAACAGCTTTCCAGGCTAGCCCCTTCTGCCTGCCAGCTATCTGCAGACCTTAGCACTTTCGGAGCAGGGTTGCGAAAGGAGCCTGGCTGGGACACCAACTTTCCCAGGCTACGTTTGAAGTTTGAGGTGGCAAGACAAGCAAGCAGCCCCATTCTCTGTGCCTCTGTGCGAGCACTGCCATGGGCAGATGAGGCTGAGCAACAGCTTTCCAGGCTAGACCCTTCTGCCTGCCAGCTATCTGCAGACATTCGCACTTTCGGAGCAGGGCTCTGATAGGAGCCTGGCAGGGACACCACCATTCCCAGCATGTGTTTGAAGTTTGAGGTGGCAAGAAAAGCAAGCAGCCCCATTCTCTGTGCCTCTGTGCGAGCACTGCCATGGGCAGATGAGGCTGAGCAACAGCTTTCCAGGCTAGCACCTTCTGGCTGCCAGCTATCTGCAGACGTTCGCATTTCAAGAGCAGGGCTGCGAAAGGAGCCTAGCAGGTACACCATCTTTCCCAGGCTAGGTTTGAAGTTTCAGGTGGCAAGACAAGCAAGGAGCCCCATTCTCTGTGCGAGCAATGCCATGGGCAGATGAGGCTGAGCAACAGCTTTCCAGGCTAGCCCCTTCTGGCTGCCAGCTATCTGCAGACGTTCGCATTTCAAGAGCAGGGCTGCGAAAGGAGCCTAGCAGGTAGACCATCTTTCACAGGCTACGTTTGAAGTTTGAGGTGGCAAGACAAGCAAGCAGCCCCGTTCTCTGTGAGAGCAATGCCATGGGCAGATGAGGCTGAGCAACAGCTTTCCAGGCTAGCCCCTTCTGGCTGCCAGCTATCTGCAGACGTTCGCATTTCAAGAGCAGGGCTGCGAAAGGAGCCTAGCAGGTACACCATCTTTCCCAGGCTACGTTTGAAGTTTGAGGTGGCAAGACAAGCAAGCAGCCCCATTCTCTGTGCCTCTATGCGAACAGTGCCATGGGCAGATGAGGCTGAGCAACAGCTTTCCAGGATAGCCCCTTCTGGATGCCAGCTATCTGCAGACGTTCGCATTTTAAGAGCAGGGTTGCGAAAGGAGCCTAGCAGGTACACCATCTTTCCCAGGCTACGTTTGAAGTGTGAGGTGGCAAGACAAGCAAGCAGCCCAATTCTCTGTGCGAGCAATGCCATGGGCAGATGAGGCTGAGCAACAGCTTTCCAGGCTAGCCCCTTCTGCCTGCCAGCTATCTGCAGACCTTAGCACTTTCGGAGCAGGGTTGCGAAAGGAGCCTGGCTGGGACACCAACTTTCCCAGGCTACGTTTGAAGTTTGAGGTGGCAAGAAAAGCAAGCAGCCCCATTCTCTGTGCCTCTGTGCGAGCACTGCCATGGGCAGATGAGGCTGAGCAACAGCTTTCCAGGATAGCCCCTTCTGCCTGCCAGCTATCTGCAGACATTCGCACTTTCGGAGCAGGGCTGTGATAGGAGCCTGGCAGGGACACCACCATTCCCAGCATGTGTTTGAAGTTTGAGGTGGCAAGACAAGCAAGCAGCCCCATTCTCTGTGCCTCTGTGCGAGCACTGCCATGGGCAGATGAGGCTGAGCAACAGCTTTCCAGGCTAGCCCCTTCTGGCTGCCAGCTATCTGCAGACGTTCTCATTTCAAGAGCAGGGCTGCGAAAGGAGCCTAGCAGGTACACCATCTTTCCCAGGCTAGGTTTGAAGTTTCAGGTGGCAAGACAAGCAAGGAGCCCCATTCTCTGTGCGAGTAATGCCATGGGCAGATGAGGCTGAGCAACAGCTTTCCAGGCTAGCCCCTTCTGGCTGCCAGCTATCTGCAGACGTTCGCATTTCAAGAGCAGGGCTGCGAAAGGAGCCTAGCAGGTAGACCATCTTTCCCAGGCTACGTTTGAAGTTTGAGGTGGCAAGACAAGCAAGCAGCCCTATTCTCTGTGAGAGCAATGCCATGGGCAGATGAGGCTGAGCAACAGCTTTCCAGGCTAGCCCCTTCTGGCTGCCAGCTATCTGCAGACGTTCGCATTTCAAGAGCAGGGCTGCGAAAGGAGCCTAGCAGGTACACCATCTTTCCCAGGCTACGTTTGAAGTTTGAGGTGGCAAGACAAGCAAGCAGCCCCATTCTCTGTGCCTCTATGCGAACAGTGCCATGGGCAGATGAGGCTGAGCAACAGCTTTCCAGGCTAGCCCCTTCTGGATGCCAGCTATATCTGCAGACGTTCGCATTTTAAGAGCAGGGCTGCGAAAGGAGCCTAGCAGGTACACCATCTTTCCCAGGCTACGTTTGAAGTGTGAGGTGGCAAGACAAGCAAGCAGCCCAATTCTCTGTGCGAGCAATGCCATGGGCAGATGAGGCTGAGCAACAGCTTTCCAGGCTAGCCCCTTCTGGCTGCCAGCTATCTGCAGACGTTCGCACTTTCGGAGCAGGGCTGCGAAAGGAGCCTGGCTGGGACACCAACTTTCCCAGGTTACGTTTGAAGTTTGAGGTGGCAAGACAAGCAAGCAGCCCCATTCTCTGTGCCTCTGTGCGAGCACTGCCATGGGCAGATGAGGCTGAGCAACAGCTTTCCAGGATAGCCCCTTCTGCCTGCCAGCTATCTGCAGACATTCGCACTTTCGGAGCAGGGCTGTGATAGGAGCCTGGCAGGGACACCATCATTCCCAGCATGCGTTTGAAGTTTCAAGTGGCAAGATAAGCAAGCAGCCCCATTCTCTGTGCCTCTGTGCGAGCACTGCCATGGGCAGATGAGGCTGAGCAACAGCTTTCCAGGCTAGCCCCTTCTGGCTGCCAGCTATCTGCAGACGTTCGCATTTCAAGAGCAGGGCTGCGAAAGGAGCCTAGCAGGTACACCATCTTTCCCAGGCTACGTTTGAAGTTTGAGGTGGCAAGACAAGCAAGCAGCCCCATTCTCTGTGCCTCTGTGCGAGCACTGCCATGGGCAGATGAGGCTGAGCATCAGCTTACCAGGATAGCCCCTTCTGCCTGCCAGCTATCTGCAGATGTTCGCACTTTCGGAGCAGGGCTGTGATAGGAGCCTGGCAGGGACACCACCATTCCCAGCATGCGTTTGAAGTTTCAAGTGGCAAGATAAGCAAGCAGCCCCATTCTCTGTGCCTCTATGCGAACAGTGCCATGGGCAGATGAGGCTGAGCAACAGCTTTCCAGGCTAGCCCCTTCTGGCTGCCAGCTATCTGCAGACGTTCGCATTTCAAGAGCAGGGCTGCGAAAGGAGCCTAGCAGGTACACCATCTTTCCAAGGCTACGTTTGAAGTTTGAGGTGGCAAGACAAGCAAGCAGCCCCATTCTCTGTGCCTCTATGCGAACAGTGCCATGGGCAGATGAGGCTGAGCAACAGCTTTCCAGGATAGCCACTTATGGATGCCAGCTATCTGCAGACGTTCGCATTTTAAGAGCAGGGCTGCGAAAGGAGCCTAGCAGGTACACCATTTTTCCCAGGCTACGTTTGAAGTTTGAGGTGGCAAGACAAGCAAGGAGCCCCATTCTCTGTGCGAGCAATGCCATGGGCAGATGAGGCTGAGCAACAGCTTTCCAGGCTAGCCCCTTCTGGCTGCCAGCTATCTGCAGACGTTCGCATTTCAAGAGCAGGGCTGCGAAAGGAGCCTGGCTGGGACACCAACTTTCCCAGCCTACGTTTGAAGTTTGAGGTGGCAAGACAAGCAAGCAGCCCCATTCTCTGTGCCTCTGTGCGAGCACTGCCATGGGCAGATGAGGCTGAGCAACAGCTTTCCAGGCTAGCCCCTTCTGCCTGCCAGCTATCTGCAGACATTCGCACTTTCGGAGCAGGGCTGTGATAGGAGCCTGGCAGGGACACCACCATTCCCAGCATGCGTTTGAAGTTTCAAGTGGCAAGATAAGCAAGCAGCCCCATTCTCTGTGCCTCTGTGCGAGCACTGCCATGGGCAGATGAGGCTGAGCAACAGCTTTCCAGGCTAGCCCCTTCTGGCTGCCAGCTATCTGCAGACGTTTGCATTTCAAGAGCAGGGCTGCGAAAGGAGCCTAGCAGGTACACCATCTTTCCCAGGCTACGTTTGAAGTTTGAGGCGGCAAGACAAGCAATCAGCCCCATTCTCTGTGCCTCTATGCGAACAGTGCCATGGGCAGATGAGGCTGAGCAACAGCTTTCCAGGCTAGCCCCTTCTGGCTGCCAGCTATCTGCAGACGTTCGCATTTCAAGAGCAGGGCTGCGAAAGGAGCCTAGCAGGTACACCATCTTTCCCAGGCTACGTTTGAAGTTTGAGGTGGCAAGACAAGCAAGCAGCCCCATTCTCTGTGCCTCTATGCGAACAGTGCCATGGGCAGATGAGGCTGAGCAACAGCTTTCCAGGATAGCCCCTTCTGGATGCCAGCTATCTGCAGACGTTAGCACTTTCGGAGCAGGGCTGCGAAAGGAGCCTGGCTGGGACACCAACTTTCCCAGGCTACGTTTGAAGTTTGAGGTGGCAAGACAAGCAAGCAGCCCCATTCTCTGTGCCTCTGTGCGAGACCTGCCACGGGCAGATGAGGCTGAGCATCAGCTTTCCAGGATAGCCCCTTCTGCCTGCCAGCTATCTGCAGATGTTCGCACTTTCGGAGCAGGGCTGTGATAGGAGCCTGGCAGGGACACCACCATTCCCAGCATGCGTTTGAAGTTTCAAGTGGCAAGATAAGCAAGCAGCCCCATTCTCTGTGCCTCTATGCGAACAGTGCCATGGGCAGATGAGGCTGAGCAACAGCTTTCCAGGCTAGCCCCTTCTGGCTGCCAGCTATCTGCAGACGTTCGCATTTCAAGAGCAGGGCTGCGAAAGGAGCCTAGCAGGTACACCATCTTTCCAAGGCTACGTTTGAAGTTTGAGGTGGCAAGACAAGCAAGCAGCCCCATTCTCTGTGCCTCTATGCGAACAGTGCCATGGGCAGATGAGGCTGAGCAACAGCTTTCCAGGATAGCCCCTTATGGATGCCAGCTATCTGCAGACGTTCGCATTTTAAGAGCAGGGCTGCGAAAGGAGCCTAGCAGGTACACCATTTTTCCCAGGCTACGTTTGAAGTTTGAGGTGGCAAGACAAGCAAGGAGCCCCATTCTCTGTGCGAGCAATGCCATGGGCAGATGAGGCTGAGCAACAGCTTTCCAGGCTAGCCCCTTCTGGCTGCCAGCTATCTGCAGACGTTCGCACTTTCGGAGCAGGGCTGCGAAAGGAGCCTGGCTGGGACACCAACTTTCCCAGGCTACGTTTGAAGTTTGAGGTGGCAAGACAAGCAAGCAGCCCCATTCTCTGTGCCTCTGTGCGAGCACTGCCATGGGCAGATGAGGCTGAGCAACAGCTTTCCAGGCTAGCCCCTTCTGGCTGCCAGCTATCTGCAGACATTCGCACTTTCGGAGCAGGGCTGTGATAGGAGCCTGGCAGGGACACCACCATTCCCAGCATGCGTTTGAAGTTTCAAGTGGCAAGATAAGCAAGCAGCCCCATTCTCTGTGCCTCTGTGCGAGCACTGCCATGGGCAGATGAGGCTGAGCAACAGCTTTCCAGGATAGCCCCTTCTGGCTGCCAGCTATCTGCAGACGTTCGCATTTCAAGAGCAGGGCTGCGAAAGGAGCCTAGCAGGTACACCATCTTTCCCAGGCTACGTTTGAAGTTTGAGGCGGCAAGACAAGCAATCAGCCCCATTCTCTGTGCCTCTATGCGAACAGTGCCATGGGCAGATGAGGCTGAGCAACAGCTTTCCAGGCTAGCCCCTTCTGGCTGCCAGCTATCTGCAGACGTTCGCATTTCAAGAGCAGGGCTGCGAAAGGAGCCTAGCAGGTACACCATCTTTCCCAGGCTACGTTTGAAGTTTGAGGTGGCAAGACAAGCAAGCAGCCCCATTCTCTGTGCCTCTATGCGAACAGTGCCATGGGCAGATGAGGCTGAGCAACAGCTTTCCAGGATAGCCCCTTCTGGATGCCAGCTATCTGCAGACGTTCGCACTTTCGGAGCAGGGCTGCGAAAGGAGCCTGGCTGGGACACCAACTTTCCCAGGCTACGTTTGAAGTTTGAGGTGGCAAGACAAGCAAGCAGCCCCATTCTCTGTGCCTCTATGCGAGCACTGCCACGGGCAGATGAGGCTGAGCATCAGCTTTCCAGGATAGCCCCTTCTGCCTGCCAGCTATCTGCAGATGTTCGCACTTTCGGAGCAGGGCTGTGATAGGAGCCTGGCAGGGACACCACCATTCCCAGCATGCGTTTGAAGTTTCAAGTGGCAAGATAAGCAAGCAGCCCCATTCTCTGTGCCTCTATGCGAACAGTGCCATGGGCAGATGAGGCTGAGCAACAGCTTTCCAGGCTAGCCCCTTCTGGCTGCCAGCTATCTGCAGACATTCGCATTTCAAGAGCAGGGCTGCGAAAGGAGCCTAGCAGGTACACCATCTTTCCCAGGATACGTTTGAAGTTTGAGGTGGCAAGACAAGCAAGCAGCCCCATTCTCTGTGCCTCTATGCGAACAGTGCCATGGGCAGATGAGGCTGAGCAACAGCTTTCCAGGATAGCCACTTATGGATGCCAGCTATCTGCAGACGTTCGCATTTTAAGAGCAGGGCTGCGAAAGGAGGCTAGCAGGTACACCATTTTTCCCAGGCTACGTTTGAAGTTTGAGGTGGCAAGACAAGCAAGGAGCCCCATTCTCTGTGCGAGCAATGCCATGGGCAGATGAGGCTGAGCAACAGCTTTCCAGGCTAGCCCCTTCTGGCTGCCAGCTATCTGCAGACGTTCGCACTTTCGGAGCAGGGCTGCGAAAGGAGCCTGGCTGGGACACCAACTTTCCCAGCCTACGTTTGAAGTTTGAGGTGTCAAGACAAGCAAGCAGCCCCATTCTCTGTGCCTCTGTGCGAGCACTGCCATGGGCAGATGAGGCTGAGCAACAGCTTTCCAGGCTAGCCCCTTCTGGCTGCCAGCTATCTGCAGACATTCGCACTTTCGGAGCAGGGCTGTGATAGGAGCCTGGCAGGGACACCACCATTCCCAGCATGCGTTTGAAGTTTCAAGTGGCAAGATAAGCAAGCAGCCCCATTCTCTGTGCCTCTGTGCGAGCACTGCCATGGGCAGATGAGGCTGAGCAACAGCTTTCCAGGCTAGCCCCTTCTGGCTGCCAGCTATCTGCAGACGTTCGCATTTCAAGAGCAGGGCTGCGAAAGGAGCCTAGCAGGTACACCATCTTTCCCAGGCTACGTTTGAAGTTTGAGGCGGCAAGACAAGCAATCAGCCCCATTCTCTGTGCCTCTATGCGAACAGTGCCATGGGCAGATGAGGCTGAGCAACAGCTTTCCAGGCTAGCCCCTTCTGGCTGCCAGCTATCTGCAGACGTTCGCATTTCAAGAGCAGGGCTGCGAAAGGAGCCTAGCAGGTACACCATCTTTCCCAGGCTACGTTTGAAGTTTGAGGTGGCAAGACAAGCAAGCAGCCCCATTCTCTGTGCCTCTATGCGAACAGTGCCATGGGCAGATGAGGCTGAGCAACAGCTTTCCAGGATAGCCCCTTCTGGATGCCAGCTATCTGCAGACGTTAGCACTTTCGGAGCAGGGCTGCGAAAGGAGCCTGGCTGGGACACCAACTTTCCCAGGCTACGTTTGAAGTTTGAGGTGGCAAGACAAGCAAGCAGCCCCATTCTCTGTGCCTCTGTGCGAGACCTGCCACGGGCAGATGAGGCTGAGCATCAGCTTTCCAGGATAGCCCCTTCTGCCTGCCAGCTATCTGCAGATGTTCGCACTTCCGGAGCAGGGCTGTGATAGGAGCCTGGCAGGGACACCACCATTCCCAGCATGCGTTTGAAGTTTCAAGTGGCAAGATAAGCAAGCAGCCCCATTCTCTGTGCCTCTATGCGAACAGTGCCATGGGCAGATGAGGCTGAGCAACAGCTTTCCAGGCTAGCCCCTTCTGGCTGCCAGCTATCTGAAGACGTTCGCATTTCAAGAGCAGGGCTGCGAAAGGAGCCTAGCAGGTACACCATCTTTCCAAGGCTACGTTTGAAGTTTGAGGTGGCAAGACAAGCAAGCAGCCCCATTCTCTGTGCCTCTGTGCGAGCACTGCCATGGGCAGATGAGGCTGAGCAACAGCTTTCCAGGATAGCCCCTTCTGCCTGCCAGCTATCTGCAGACATTCGCACTTTCAAAGCAGGGCTGTGATAGGAGCCTGGCAGGGACACCACCATTCCCAGCATGCGTTTGAAGTTTCTAGTGGCAAGATAAGCAAGCAGCCCCATTCTCTGTGCCTCTGTGCGAGCACTGCCATGGGCAGATGAGGCTGAGCAACAGCTTTCCAGGCTAGCCCCTTCTGGCTGCCAGCTATCTGCAGACGTTCGCATTTCAAGAGCAGGGCTGCGAAAGGAGCCTAGCAGGTACACCATCTTTCCCAGGCTACGTTTGAAGTTTGAGGCGGCAAGACAAGCAATCAGCCCCATTCTCTGTGCCTCTATGCGAACAGTGCCATGGGCAGATGAGGCTGAGCAACAGCTTTCCAGGCTAGCCCCTTCTGGCTGCCAGCTATCTGCAGACGTTCGCATTTCAAGAGCAGGGCTGCGAAAGGAGCCTAGCAGGTACACCATCTTTCCCAGGCTACGTTTGAAGTTTGAGGTGGCAAGACAAGCAAGCAGCCCCATTCTCTGTGCCTCTATGCGAACAGTGCCATGGGCAGATGAGGCTGAGCAACAGCTTTCCAGGCTAGCCCCTTCTGGCTGCCAGCTATCTGCAGACGTTCGCACTTTCGGAGCAGGGCTGCGAAAGGAGCCTGGCTGGGACACCAACTTTCCCAGGCTACGTTTGAAGTTTGAGGTGGCAAGACAAGCAAGCAGCCCCATTCTCTGTGCCTCTGTGCGAGCACTGCCATGGGCAGATGAGGCTGAGCAACAGCTTTCCAGGCTAGCCCCTTCTGGCTGCCAGCTATCTGCAGACATTCGCACTTTCGGAGCAGGGCTGTGATAGGAGCCTGGCAGGGACACCACCATTCCCAGCATGCGTTTGAAGTTTCAAGTGGCAAGATAAGCAAGCAGCCCCATTCTCTGTGCCTCTGTGCGAGCACTGCCATGGGCAGATGAGGCTGAGCAACAGCTTTCCAGGCTAGCCCCTTCTGGCTCCCAGCTATCTGCAGACGTTCGCATTTCAAGAGCAGGGCTGCGAAAGGAGCCTAGCAGGTACACCATCTTTCCCAGGCTACGTTTGAAGTTTGAGGCGGCAAGACAAGCAATCAGCCCCATTCTCTGTGCCTCTATGCGAACAGTGCCATGGGCAGATGAGGCTGAGCAACAGCTTTCCAGGATAGCCCCTTCTGGATGCCAGCTATCTGCAGACGTTAGCACTTTCGGAGCAGGGCTGCGAAAGGAGCCTGGCTGGGACACCAACTTTCCCAGGCTACGTTTGAAGTTTGAGGTGGCAAGACAAGCAAGCAGCCCCATTCTCTGTGCCTCTGTGCGAGCACTGCCACGGGCAGATGAGGCTGAGCATCAGCTTTCCAGGATAGCCCCTTCTGCCTGCCAGCTATCTGCAGATGATCGCACTTTCGGAGCAGGGCTGTGATAGGAGCCTGGCAGGCACACCACCATTCCCAGCATGCGTTTGAAGTTTCAAGTGGCAAGATAAGCAAGCAGCCCCATTCTCTGTGCCTCTATGCGAACAGTGCCATGGGCAGATGAGGCTGAGCAACAGCTTTCCAGGATAGCCCCTTCTGGCTGCCAGCTATCTGCAGACGTTCGCATTTCAAGAGCAGGGCTGCGAAAGGAGCCTAGCAGGTACACCATCTTTCCCAGGCTACGTTTGAAGTTTGAGGTGGCAAGACAAGCAAGCAGCCCCATTCTCTGTGCCTCTATGCGAACAGTGCCATGGGCAGATGAGGCTGAGCAACAGCTTTCCAGGCTAGCCCCTTCTGGCTGCCAGCTATCTGCAGACATTCGCACTTTCGGAGCAGGGCTGTGATAGGAGCCTGGCAGGGACACCACCATTCCCAGCATGCGTTTGAAGTTTGAGGTGGCAAGACAAGCAAGCAGCCCCATTCTCTGTGCCTCTGTGCGAGCACTGCCATGGGCAGATGAGGCTGAGCAACAGCTTTCCAGGCTAGCACCTTATGGCTGCCAGCTATCTGCAGACGTTCGCACTTTCGGAGCAGGGCTGCGAAAGGAGCCTAGCAGGTACACCATCTTTCCCAGGCTACGTTTGAAGTTTCAGGTGGCAAGACAAGCAAGGAGCCCCATTCTCTGTGCGAGCAATGCCATGGGCAGATGAGGCTGAGCAACAGCTTTCCAGGCTAGCCCCTTCTGGCTGCCAGCTATCTGCAGACGTTCGCATTTCAAGAGCAGGGCTGCGAAAGGAGCCTAGCAGGTACAGCATCTTTCCCAGGCTACGTTTGAAGTTTGAGGTGGCAAGACAAGCAAGCAGCCCCATTCTCTGTGAGAGCAATGCCATGGGCAGATGAGGCTGAGCAACAGCTTTCCAGGCTAGCCCCTTCTGGCTGCCAGCTATCTGCAGACGTTCGCATTTCAAGAGCAGGGCTGCGAAAGGAGCCTAGCAGGTACACCATCTTTCCCAGGCTACGTTTGAAGTTTGAGGTGGCAAGACAAGCAAGCAGCCCCATTCTCTGTGCCTCTATGCGAGCAGTGCCATGGGCAGATGAGGCTGAGCAACAGCTTTCCAGGCTAGCCCCTTCTGGCTGCCAGCTATCTGCAGACGTTCGCACTTTCGGAGCAGGGCTGGTAAAGGAGCCTGGCTGGGACACCAACTTTCCCAGGCTACGTTTGAAGTTTGAGGTGGCAAGACAAGCAAGGAGCCCCATTCTCTGTGCGAGCAATGCCATGGGCAGATGAGGCTGAGCAACAGCTTTCCAGGCTAGCCCCTTCTGGCTGCCAGCTATCTGCAGACGTTCGCATTTCAAGAGCAGGGCTGCGAAAGGAGCCTGGCTGGGAAACCAACTTTCCCAGGCTACGTTTGAAGTTTGAGGTGGCAAGACAAGCAAGCAGCCCCATTCTCTGTGCCTCTGTGCGAGCACTGCCATGGGCAGATGAGGCTTAGCAACAGCTTTCCAGGCTAGCCCCTTCTGCCTTGCCAGCTATCTGCAGACGTTCGCACTTTCGGAGCAGGGCTGTGATAGGAGCCTGGCAGAGACACCACCATTCCCAGCATCCGTTTGAAGTTTCAAGTGGCAAGATAAGCAAGCAGCCCCATTCTCTGTGCCTCTGTGCGAACAGTGCCATGGGCAGATGAGGCTGAGCAACAGCTTTACAGGATAGCCCCTTCTGGCTGCCAGCTATCTGCAGACGTTCGCATTTCAAGAGCAGGGCTGGGAAGGGAGCCTAGCAGGTACACCATCTTTCCCTGGCTACTTTTGAAGTTTGAGGTGGCAAGACAAGCAAGGAGCCCCATTCTCTGTGCCTCTGTGCAAGCACTGCCATGGGCAGATGAGGCTGTGCAACAGCTTTCCAGGCTAGCCCCTTCTGGCTGCCAGCTATCTGCAGACGTTCGCATTTCAAGAGCAGGGCTGCGAAAGGAGCCTAGCAGGTACACCATCTTTCCCAGGCTACGTTTGAAGTTTGAGGTGGCAAGACAAGCAAGCAGCCCCATTCTCTGTGCCTCTGTGCGAGAACTGCCATGGGCAGATGAGGCTGAGCAACAGCTTTCCAGGCTAGCCCCTTCTGGCTGCCAGCTATCTGCAGACGTTCGCACTTTCGGAGCAGGGCTGCGAAAGGAGCCTGGCTGGGACACCAACTTTCCCAGGCTACGTTTGAAGTTTGAGGTGGCAAGACAAGCAAGCAGCCCCATTCTCTGTGCCTCTGTGCGAGCACTGCCATGGGCAGATGAGGCTGAGCATCAGCTTTCCAGGATAGCCCCTTCTGCCTGCCAGCTATCTGCAGACGTTCGCACTTTCGGAGCAGGGCTGTGATAGGAGCCTGGCAGGGACACCACCATTCCCAGCATGCGTTTGAAGTTTCAAGTGGCAAGATAAGCAAGCAGCCCCATTCTCTGTGCCTCTATGCGAACAGTGCCATGGGCAGATGAGGCTGAGCAACAGCTTTCCAGGCTAGCCCCTTCTGGCTGCCAGCTATCTGCAGACGTTCGCATTTCAAGAGCAGGGCTGCGAAAGGAGCCTAGCAGGTACACCATCTTTCCAAGGCTACGTTTGAAGTTTGAGGTGGCAAGACAAGCAAGCAGCCCCATTCTCTGTGCCTCTATGCGAACAGTGCCATGGGCAGATGAGGCTGAGCAACAGCTTTCCAGGATAGCCACTTATGGATGCCAGCTATCTGCAGACGTTCGCATTTTAAGAGCAGGGCTGCGAAAGGAGCCTAGCAGGTACACCATTTTTCCCAGGCTACGTTTGAAGTTTGAGGTGGCAAGACAAGCAAGGAGCCCCATTCTCTGTGCGAGCAATGCCATGGGCAGATGAGGCTGAGCAACAGCTTTCCAGGCTAGCCCCTTCTGGCTGCCAGCTATCTGCAGACGTTCGCATTTCAAGAGCAGGGCTGCGAAAGGAGCCTGGCTGGGACACCAACTTTCCCAGCCTACGTTTGAAGTTTGAGGTGGCAAGACAAGCAAGCAGCCCCATTCTCTGTGCCTCTGTGCGAGCACTGCCATGGGCAGATGAGGCTGAGCAACAGCTTTCCAGGCTAGCCCCTTCTGCCTGCCAGCTATCTGCAGACATTCGCACTTTCGGAGCAGGGCTGTGATAGGAGCCTGGCAGGGACACCACCATTCCCAGCATGCGTTTGAAGTTTCAAGTGGCAAGATAAGCAAGCAGCCCCATTCTCTGTGCCTCTGTGCGAGCACTGCCATGGGCAGATGAGGCTGAGCAACAGCTTTCCAGGCTAGCCCCTTCTGGCTGCCAGCTATCTGCAGACGTTCGCATTTCAAGAGCAGGGCTGCGAAAGGAGCCTAGCAGGTACACCATCTTTCCCAGGCTACGTTTGAAGTTTGAGGCGGCAAGACAAGCAATCAGCCCCATTCTCTGTGCCTCTATGCGAACAGTGCCATGGGCAGATGAGGCTGAGCAACAGCTTTCCAGGATAGCCCCTTCTGGCTGCCAGCTATCTGCAGACGTTCGCATTTCAAGAGCAGGGCTGCGAAAGGAGCCTAGCAGGTACACCATCTTTCCCAGGCTACGTTTGAAGTTTGAGATGGCAAGACAAGCAAGCAGCCCCATTCTCTGTGCCTCTATGCGAACAGTGCCATGGGCAGATGAGGCTGAGCAACAGCTTTCCAGGCTAGCCCCTTCTGGCTGCCAGCTATCTGCAGACGTTCGCACTTTCGGAGCAGGGCTGCGAAAGGAGCCTGGCTGGGACACCAACTTTCCCAGGCTACGTTTGAAGTTTGAGGTGGCAAGACAAGCAAGCAGCCCCATTCTCTGTGCCTCTGTGCGAGCACTGCCATGGGCAGATGAGGCTGAGCAACAGCTTTCCAGGCTAGCCCCTTCTGGCTGCCAGCTATCTGCAGACATTCGCACTTTCGGAGCAGGGCTGTGATAGGAGCCTGGCAGGGACACCACCATTCCCAGCATGCGTTTGAAGTTTCAAGTGGCAAGATAAGCAAGCAGCCCCATTCTCTGTGCCTCTGTGCGAGCACTGCCATGGGCAGATGAGGCTGAGCAACAGCTTTCCAGGCTAGCCCCTTCTGGCTGCCAGCTATCTGCAGACGTTCGCATTTCAAGAGCAGGGCTGCGAAAGGAGCCTAGCAGGTACACCATCTTTCCCAGGCTACGTTTGAAGTTTGAGGCGGCAAGACAAGCAATCAGCCCCATTCTCTGTGCCTCTATGCGAACAGTGCCATGGGCAGATGAGGCTGAGCAACAGCTTTCCAGGCTAGCCCCTTCTGGCTGCCAGCTATCTGCAGACGTTCGCATTTCAAGAGCAGGGCTGCGAAAGGAGCCTAGCAGGTACACCATCTTTCCCAGGCTACGTTTGAAGTTTGAGGTGGCAAGACAAGCAAGCAGCCCCATTCTCTGTGCCTCTATGCGAACAGTGCCATGGGCAGATGAGGCTGAGCAACAGCTTTCCAGGATAGCCCCTTCTGGATGCCAGCTATCTGCAGACGTTAGCACTTTCGGAGCAGGGCTGCGAAAGGAGCCTGGCTGGGACACCAACTTTCCCAGGCTACGTTTGAAGTTTGAGGTGGCAAGACAAGCAAGCAGCCCCATTCTCTGTGCCTCTGTGCGAGCACTGCCACGGGCAGATGAGGCTGAGCATCAGCTTTCCAGGCTAGCCCCTTCTGCCTGCCAGCTATCTGCAGATGTTCGCACTTCCGGAGCAGGGCTGTGATAGGAGCCTGGCAGGGACACCACCATTCCCAGCATGCGTTTGAAGTTTCAAGTGGCAAGATAAGCAAGCAGCCCCATTCTCTGTGCCTCTATGCGAACAGTGCCATGGGCAGATGAGGCTGAGCAACAGCTTTCCAGGCTAGCCCCTTCTGGCTGCCAGCTATCTGAAGACGTTCGCATTTCAAGAGCAGGGCTGCGAAAGGAGCCTAGCAGGTACACGATCTTTCCAAGGCTACGTTTGAAGTTTGAGGTGGCAAGACAAGCAAGCAGCCCCATTCTCTGTGCCTCTGTGCGAGCACTGCCATGGGCAGATGAGGCTGAGCAACAGCTTTCCAGGATAGCCCCTTCTGCCTGCCAGCTATCTGCAGACATTCGCACTTTCAAAGCAGGGCTGTGATAGGAGCCTGGCAGGGACACCACCATTCCCAGCATGCGTTTGAAGTTTCAAGTGGCAAGATAAGCAAGCAGCCCCATTCTCTGTGCCTCTGTGCGAGCACTGCCATGGGCAGATGAGGCTGAGCAACAGCTTTCCAGGCTAGCCCCTTCTGGCTGCCAGCTATCTGCAGACGTTCGCATTTCAAGAGCAGGGCTGCGAAAGGAGCCTAGCAGGTACACCATCTTTCCCAGGCTACGTTTGAAGTTTGAGGCGGCAAGACAAGCAATCAGCCCCATTCTCTGTGCCTCTATGCGAACAGTGCCATGGGCAGATGAGGCTGAGCAACAGCTTTCCAGGCTAGCCCCTTCTGGCTGCCAGCTATCTGCAGACGTTCGCATTTCAAGAGCAGGGCTGCGAAAGGAGCCTAGCAGGTACACCATCTTTCCCAGGCTACGTTTGAAGTTTGAGGTGGCAAGACAAGCAAGCAGCCCCATTCTCTGTGCCTCTATGCGAACAGTGCCATGGGCAGATGAGGCTGAGCAACAGCTTTCCAGGCTAGCCCCTTCTGGCTGCCAGCTATCTGCAGACGTTCGCACTTTCGGAGCAGGGCTGCGAAAGGAGCCTGGCTGGGACACCAACTTTCCCAGGCTACGTTTGAAGTTTGAGGTGGCAAGACAAGCAAGCAGCCCCATTCTCTGTGCCTCTGTGCGAGCACTGCCATGGGCAGATGAGGCTGAGCAACAGCTTTCCAGGCTAGCCCCTTCTGGCTGCCAGCTATCTGCAGACATTCGCACTTTCGGAGCAGGGCTGTGATAGGAGCCTGGCAGGGACACCACCATTCCCAGCATGCGTTTGAAGTTTCAAGTGGCAAGATAAGCAAGCAGCCCCATTCTCTGTGCCTCTGTGCGAGCACTGCCATGGGCAGATGAGGCTGAGCAACAGCTTTCCAGGCTAGCCCCTTCTGGCTCCCAGCTATCTGCAGACGTTCGCATTTCAAGAGCAGGGCTGCGAAAGGAGCCTAGCAGGTACACCATCTTTCCCAGGCTACGTTTGAAGTTTGAGGCGGCAAGACAAGCAATCAGCCCCATTCTCTGTGCCTCTATGCGAACAGTGCCATGGGCAGATGAGGCTGAGCAACAGCTTTCCAGGATAGCCCCTTCTGGATGCCAGCTATCTGCAGACGTTAGCACTTTCGGAGCAGGGCTGCGAAAGGAGCCTGGCTGGGACACCAACTTTCCCAGGCTACGTTTGAAGTTTGAGGTGGCAAGACAAGCAAGCAGCCCCATTCTCTGTGCCTCTGTGCGAGCACTGCCACGGGCAGATGAGGCTGAGCATCAGCTTTCCAGGATAGCCCCTTCTGCCTGCCAGCTATCTGCAGATGATCGCACTTTCGGAGCAGGGCTGTGATAGGAGCCTGGCAGGCACACCACCATTCCCAGCATGCGTTTGAAGTTTCAAGTGGCAAGATAAGCAAGCAGCCCCATTCTCTGTGCCTCTATGCGAACAGTGCCATGGGCAGATGAGGCTGAGCAACAGCTTTCCAGGCTAGCCCCTTCTGGCTGCCAGCTATCTGCAGACGTTCGCATTTCAAGAGCAGGGCTGCGAAAGGAGCCTAGCAGGTACACCATCTTTCCCAGGCTACGTTTGAAGTTTGAGGTGGCAAGACAAGCAAGCAGCCCCATTCTCTGTGCCTCTATGCGAACAGTGCCATGGGCAGATGAGGCTGAGCAACAGCTTTCCAGGCTAGCCCCTTCTGGCTGCCAGCTATCTGCAGACATTCGCACTTTCGGAGCAGGGCTGTGATAGGAGCCTGGCAGGGACACCACCATTCCCAGCATGCGTTTGAAGTTTGAGGTGGCAAGACAAGCAAGCAGCCCCATTCTCTGTGCCTCTGTGCGAGCACTGCCATGGGCAGATGAGGCTGAGCAACAGCTTTCCAGGCTAGCACCTTCTGGCTGCCAGCTATCTGCAGACGTTCGCACTTTCGGAGCAGGGCTGCGAAAGGAGCCTAGCAGGTACACCATCTTTCCCAGGCTACGTTTGAAGTTTCAGGTGGCAAGACAAGCAAGGAGCCCCATTCTCTGTGCGAGCAATGCCATGGGCAGATGAGGCTGAGCAACAGCTTTCCAGGCTAGCCCCTTCTGGCTGCCAGCTATCTGCAGACGTTCGCATTTCAAGAGCAGGGCTGCGAAAGGAGCCTAGCAGGTACAGCATCTTTCCCAGGCTACGTTTGAAGTTTGAGGTGGCAAGACAAGCAAGCAGCCCCATTCTCTGTGAGAGCAATGCCATGGGCAGATGAGGCTGAGCAACAGCTTTCCAGGATAGCCCCTTATGGATGCCAGCTATCTGCAGACGTTCGCATTTCAAGAGCAGGGCTGCGAAAGGAGCCTAGCAGGTACACCATCTTTCCCAGGCTACGTTTGAAGTTTGAGGTGGCAAGACAAGCAAGCAGCCCCATTCTCTGTGCCTCTATGCGAGCAGTGCCATGGGCAGATGAGGCTGAGCAACAGCTTTCCAGGCTAGCCCCTTCTGGCTGCCAGCTATCTGCAGACGTTCGCACTTTCGGAGCAGGGCTGGTAAAGGAGCCTGGCTGGGACACCAACTTTCCCAGGCTACGTTTGAAGTTTGAGGTGGCAAGACAAGCAAGGAGCCCCATTCTCTGTGCGAGCAATGCCATGGGCAGATGAGGCTGAGCAACAGCTTTCCAGGCTAGCCCCTTCTGGCTGCCAGCTATCTGCAGACGTTCGCATTTCAAGAGCAGGGCTGCGAAAGGAGCCTGGCTGGGAAACCAACTTTCCCAGGCTACGTTTGAAGTTTGAGGTGGCAAGACAAGCAAGCAGCCCCATTCTCTGTGCCTCTGTGCGAGCACTGCCATGGGCAGATGAGGCTTAGCAACAGCTTTCCAGGCTAGCCCCTTCTGCCTTGCCAGCTATCTGCAGACGTTCGCACTTTCGGAGCAGGGCTGTGATAGGAGCCTGGCAGAGACACCACCATTCCCAGCATCCGTTTGAAGTTTCAAGTGGCAAGATAAGCAAGCAGCCCCATTCTCTGTGCCTCTGTGCGAACAGTGCCATGGGCAGATGAGGCTGAGCAACAGCTTTACAGGATAGCCCCTTCTGGCTGCCAGCTATCTGCAGACGTTCGCATTTCAAGAGCAGGGCTGGGAAGGGAGCCTAGCAGGTACACCATCTTTCCCTGGCTACTTTTGAAGTTTGAGGTGGCAAGACAAGCAAGGAGCCCCATTCTCTGTGCCTCTGTGCAAGCACTGCCATGGGCAGATGAGGCTGAGCAACAGCTTTCCAGGCTAGCCCCTTCTGGCTGCCAGCTATCTGCAGACGTTCGCATTTCAAGAGCAGGGCTGCGAAAGGAGCCTAGCAGGTACACCATCTTTCCCAGGCTACGTTTGAAGTTTGAGGTGGCAAGACAAGCAAGCAGCCCCATTCTCTGTGCCTCTGTGCGAGAACTGCCATGGGCAGATGAGGCTGAGCAACAGCTTTCCAGGCTAGCCACTTCTGGCTGCCAACTATCTGCAGACGTTCGCACTTTCGGAGCAGGGCTGCGAAAGGAGCCTGGCTGGGACACCAACTTTCCCAGGCTACGTTTGAAGTTTGAGGTGGCAAGACAAGCAAGCAGCCCCATTCTCTGTGCCTCTGTGCGAGCACTGCCATGGGCAGATGAGGCTGAGCATCAGCTTTCCAGGATAGCCCCTTCTGCCTGCCAGCTATCTGCAGACGTTCGCACTTTCGGAGCAGGGCTGTGATAGGAGCCTGGCAGGGACACCACCATTCCCAGCATGCGTTTGAAGTTTCAAGTGGCAAGATAAGCAAGCAGCCCCATTCTCTGTGCCTCTATGCGAACAGTGCCATGGGCAGATGAGGCTGAGCAACAGCTTTCCAGGCTAGCCCCTTCTGGCTGCCAGCTATCTGCAGACGTTCGCATTTCAAGAGCAGGGCTGCGAAAGGAGCCTAGCAGGTACACCATCTTTCCAAGGCTACGTTTGAAGTTTGAGGTGGCAAGACAAGCAAGCAGCCCCATTCTCTGTGCCTCTATGCGAACAGTGCCATGGGCAGATGAGGCTGAGCAACAGCTTTCCAGGATAGCCACTTATGGATGCCAGCTATCTGCAGACGTTCGCATTTTAAGAGCAGGGCTGCGAAAGGAGCCTAGCAGGTACACCATTTTTCCCAGGCTACGTTTGAAGTTTGAGGTGGCAAGACAAGCAAGGAGCCCCATTCTCTGTGCGAGCAATGCCATGGGCAGATGAGGCTGAGCAACAGCTTTCCAGGCTAGCCCCTTCTGGCTGCCAGCTATCTGCAGACGTTCGCATTTCAAGAGCAGGGCTGCGAAAGGAGCCTGGCTGGGAAACCAACTTTCCCAGGCTACGTTTGAAGTTTGAGGTGGCAAGACAAGCAAGCAGCCCCATTCTCTGTGCCTCTGTGCGAGCACTGCCATGGGCAGATGAGGCTTAGCAACAGCTTTCCAGGCTAGCCCCTTCTGCCTTGCCAGCTATCTGCAGACATTCGCACTTTCGGAGCAGGGCTGTGATAGGAGCCTGGCAGGGACACCACCATTCCCAGCATGCGTTTGAAGTTTCAAGTGGCAAGATAAGCAAGCAGCCCCATACTCTGTGCCTCTGTGCGAGCACTGCCATGGGCAGATGAGGCTGAGCAACAGCTTTCCAGGATAGCCCCTTCTGGCTGCCAGCTATCTGCAGACGTTCGCATTTCAAGAGCAGGGCTGCGAAAGGAGCCTAGCAGGTACACCATCTTTCCCAGGCTACGTTTGAAGTTTGAGGCGGCAAGACAAGCAATCAGCCCCATTCTCTGTGCCTCTATGCGAACAGTGCCATGGGCAGATGAGGCTGAGCAACAGCTTTCCAGGATAGCCACTTACGGATGCCAGCTATCTGCAGACGTTCGCATTTTAAGAGCAGGGCTGCGAAAGGAGCCTAGCAGGTACACCATCTTTCCAAGGCTACGTTTGAAGTTTGAGGTGGCAAGACAAGCAAGGAGCCCCATTCTCTGTGCGAGCAATGCCATGGGCAGATGAGGCTGAGCAACAGCTTTCCAGGCTAGCCCCTTCTGGCTGCCAGCTATCTGCAGACGTTCGCACTTTCGGAGCAGGGCTGCGAAAGGAGCCTGGCTGGGACACCAACTTTCCCAGCCTACGTTTGAAGTTTGAGGTGGCAAGACAAGCAAGCAGCCCCATTCTCTGTGCCTCTGTGCGAGCACTGCCATGGGCAGATGAGGCTGAGCAACAGCTTTCCAGGCTAGCCCCTTCTGGCTGCCAGCTATCTGCAGACATTCGCACTTTCGGAGCAGGGCTGTGATAGGAGCCTGGCAGGGACACCACCATTCCCAGCATGCGTTTGAAGTTTCAAGTGGCAAGATAAGCAAGCAGCCCCATTCTCTGTGCCTCTGTGCGAGCACTGCCATGGGCAGATGAGGCTGAGCAACAGCTTTCCAGGCTAGCCCCTTCTGGCTGCCAGCTATCTGCAGACGTTCGCATTTCAAGAGCAGGGCTGCGAAAGGAGCCTAGCAGGTACACCATCTTTCCCAGGCTACGTTTGAAGTTTGAGGCGGCAAGACAAGCAATCAGCCCCATTCTCTGTGCCTCTATGCGAACAGTGCCATGGGCAGATGAGGCTGAGCAACAGCTTTCCAGGCTAGCCCCTTCTGGCTGCCAGCTATCTGCAGACGTTCGCATTTCAAGAGCAGGGCTGCGAAAGGAGCCTAGCAGGTACACCATCTTTCCCAGGCTAGGTTTGAAGTTTGAGGTGGCAAGACAAGCAAGCAGCCCCATTCTCTGTGCCTCTATGCGAACAGTGCCATGGGCAGATGAGGCTGAGCAACAGCTTTCCAGGATAGCCCCTTCTGGCTGCCAGCTATCTGCAGACATTCGCACTTTCGGAGCAGGGCTGTGATAGGAGCCTGGCAGGGACACCACCATTCCCAGCATGCGTTTGAAGTTTCAAGTGGCAAGATAAGCAAGCAGCCCCATTCTCTGTGCCTCTGTGCGCGCACTGCCATGGGCAGATGAGGCTGAGCAACAGCTTTCCAGGCTAGCCCCTTCTGGCTGCCAGCTATCTGCAGACGTTCGCATTTCAAGAGCAGGGCTGCGAAAGGAGCCTAGCAGGTACACCATCTTTCCCAGGCTACGTTTGAAGTTTGAGGCGGCAAGACAAGCAATCAGCCCCATTCTCTGTGCCTCTATGCGAACAGTGCCATGGGCAGATGAGGCTGAGCAACAGCTTTCCAGGCTAGCCCCTTCTGGCTGCCAGCTATCTGCAGACGTTCGCATTTCAAGAGCAGGGCTGCGAAAGGAGCCTAGCAGGTACACCATCATTCCCAGGCTACGTTTGAAGTTTGAGGTGGCAAGACAAGCAAGCAGCCCCATTCTCTGTGCCTCTATGCGAACAGTGCCATGGGCAGATGAGGCTGAGCAACAGCTTTCCAGGCTAGCCCCTTCTGGCTGCCAGCTATCTGCAGACGTTCGCACTTTCGGAGCAGGGCTGCGAAAGGAGCCTGGCTGGGACACCAACTTTCCCAGGCTACGTTTGAAGTTTGAGGTGGCAAGACAAGCAAGCAGCCCCATTCTCTGTGCCTCTGTGCGAGCACTGCCATGGGCAGATGAGGCTGAGCAACAGCTTTCCAGGCTAGCCCCTTCTGGCTGCCAGCTATCTGCAGACATTCGCACTTTCGGAGCAGGGCTGTGATAGGAGCCTGGCAGGGACACCACCATTCCCAGCATGCGTTTGAAGTTTCAAGTGGCAAGATAAGCAAGCAGCCCCATTCTCTGTGCCTCTGTGCGAGCACTGCCATGGGCAGATGAGGCTGAGCAACAGCTTTCCAGGCTAGCCCCTTCTGGCTCCCAGCTATCTGCAGACGTTCGCATTTCAAGAGCAGGGCTGCGAAAGGAGCCTAGCAGGTACACCATCTTTCCCAGGCTACGTTTGAAGTTTGAGGCGGCAAGACAAGCAATCAGCCCCATTCTCTGTGCCTCTATGCGAACAGTGCCATGGGCAGATGAGGCTGAGCAACAGCTTTCCAGGATAGCCCCTTCTGGATGCCAGCTATCTGCAGACGTTAGCACTTTCGGAGCAGGGCTGCGAAAGGAGCCTGGCTGGGACACCAACTTTCCCAGGCTACGTTTGAAGTTTGAGGTGGCAAGACAAGCAAGCAGCCCCATTCTCTGTGCCTCTGTGCGAGCACTGCCACGGGCAGATGAGGCTGAGCATCAGCTTTCCAGGATAGCCCCTTCTGCCTGCCAGCTATCTGCAGATGATCGCAGTTTCGGAGCAGGGCTGTGATAGGAGCCTGGCAGGCACACCACCATTCCCAGCATGCGTCTGAAGTTTCAAGTGGCAAGATAAGCAAGCAGCCCCATTCTCTGTGCCTCTATGCGAACAGTGCCATGGGCAGATGAGGCTGAGCAACAGCTTTCCAGGCTAGCCCCTTCTGGCTGCCAGCTATCTGCAGACGTTCGCATTTCAAGAGCAGGGCTGCGAAAGGAGCCTAGCAGGTACAGCATCTTTCCCAGGCTACGTTTGAAGTTTGAGGTGGCAAGACAAGCAAGCAGCCCCATTCTCTGTGAGAGCAATGCCATGGGCAGATGAGGCTGAGCAACAGCTTTCCAGGCTAGCCCCTTCTGGCTGCCAGCTATCTGCAGACGTTCGCATTTCAAGAGCAGGGCTGCGAAAGGAGCCTAGCAGGTACACCATCTTTCCCAGGCTACGTTTGAAGTTTGAGGTGGCAAGACAAGCAAGCAGCCCCATTCTCTGTGCCTCTATGCGAGCAGTGCCATGGGCAGATGAGGCTGAGCAACAGCTTTCCAGGCTAGCCCCTTCTGGCTGCCAGCTATCTGCAGACGTTCGCACTTTCGGAGCAGGGCTGGTAAAGGAGCCTGGCTGGGACACCAACTTTCCCAGGCTACGTTTGAAGTTTGAGGTGGCAAGACAAGCAAGGAGCCCCATTCTCTGTGCGAGCAATGCCATGGGCAGATGAGGCTGAGCAACAGCTTTCCAGGCTAGCCCCTTCTGGCTGCCAGCTATCTGCAGACGTTCGCATTTCAAGAGCAGGGCTGCGAAAGGAGCCTGGCTGGGAAACCAACTTTCCCAGGCTACGTTTGAAGTTTGAGGTGGCAAGACAAGCAAGCAGCCCCATTCTCTGTGCCTCTGTGCGAGCACTGCCATGGGCAGATGAGGCTTAGCAACAGCTTTCCAGGCTAGCCCCTTCTGCCTTGCCAGCTATCTGCAGACGTTCGCACTTTCGGAGCAGGGCTGTGATAGGAGCCTGGCAGAGACACCACCATTCCCAGCATCCGTTTGAAGTTTCAAGTGGCAAGATAAGCAAGCAGCCCCATTCTCTGTGCCTCTGTGCGAACAGTGCCATGGGCAGATGAGGCTGAGCAACAGCTTTACAGGATAGCCCCTTCTGGCTGCCAGCTATCTGCAGACGTTGGCATTTCAAGAGCAGGGCTGGGAAGGGAGCCTAGCAGGTACACCATCTTTCCCTGGCTACTTTTGAAGTTTGAGGTGGCAAGACAAGCAAGGAGCCCCATTCTCTGTGCCTCTGTGCAAGCACTGCCATGGGCAGATGAGGCTGTGCAACAGCTTTCCAGGCTAGCCCTTTCTGGCTGCCAGCTATCTGCAGACGTTCGCGCTTTCGGAGCCGGGCTGCGAAAGGATCCTGACTGGGACACCAACTTTCCCAGGCTACGTTTGAAGTTTGAGGTGGCAAGACAAGCAAGCAGCCCCATTCTCTGTGCCTCTGTGCGAGCACTGCCATGGGCAGATGAGGCTGAGCAACAGCTTTCCAGGCTAGCACCTTCTGCCTACCAGCTATCTGCAGACATTCGCACTTTCGGAGCAGGGCTGTGATAGGAGCCTGGCAGGGACACCACCATTCCCAGCATGCGTTTGAAGTTTGAGGTGGCAAGACAAGCAAGCAGCCCCATTCTCTGTGCCTCTGTGCGAGCACTGCCATGGGCAGATGAGGCTGAGCAACAGCTTTCCAGGCTAGCCCATTCTGGCTGCCAGCTATCTGCAGACGTTCGCATTTCAAGAGCAGGGCTGCGAAACGAGCCTAGCAGGTACACCATCTTTCCCAGGCTACGTTTGAAGTTTGAGGTGGCAAGACAAGCAAGCAGCCCCATTCTCTGTGCCTCTGTGCGAGCACTGCCATGGGCAGATGAGGCTGAGCAACAGCTTTCCAGGCTAGCCCCTTCTGGCTGCCAGCTATCTGCAGACGTTCGCATTTCAAGAGCAGGGCTGCGAAAGGAGCCTAGCAGGTACACCATCTTTCCCAGGCTACGTTTGAAGTTTGAGGTGGCAAGACAAGCAAGCAGCCCCATTCTCTGTGCCTCTGTGCGAGCACTGCCATGGGCAGATGAGGCTGAGCAACAGCTTTCCAGGATAGCCCCTTCTGCCTGCCAGCTATCTGCAGACGTTCGCACTTTCGGAGCCGGGCTGCGAAAGGATCCTGACTGGGACACCAACTTTCCCAGGCTACGTTTGAAATTTGAGGTGGCAAAACAAGCAAGGAGCCCCATTCTCTGTGCCTCTGTGCGAGCAGTGCCATGGGCAGATGAGGCTGAGCAACAGCTTTCCAGGCTAGCACCTTCTGGCTGCCAGCTATCTGCAGACGTTCGCATTTCAAGAGCAGGGCTGCGAAAGGAGCCTAGCAGGTAGACCATCTTTCCCAGGCTACGTTTGAAGTTTGAGGTGGCAAGACAAGCAAGCAGCCCCATTCTCTGTGCCTCTGTGCGAGCACTGCCATGGGCAGATGAGGCTGAGCAACAGCTTTCCAGGCTAGCCCCTTCTGGCTGCCAGCTATCTGCAGACGTTCGCATTTCAAGAGCAGGGCTGCGAAAGGAGCCTAGCAGGTACACCATCTTTCCCAGGCTACGTTTGAAGTTTGAGGTGGCAAGACAAGCAAGCAGCCCCATTCTCTGTGCCTCTGTGCGAGAACTGCCATGGGCAGATGAGGCTGAGCAACAGCTTTCCAGGCTAGCACCTTCTGGCTGCCAGCTATCTGCAGACGTTCGCACTTTCGGAGCAGGGCTGCGAAAGGAGCCTAGCAGGTACACCATCTTTCCCAGGCTACGTTTGAAGTTTGAGGTGGCAAGACAAGCAAGCAGCCCCATTCTCTGTGCCTCTATGCGAACAGTGCCATGGGCAGATGAGGCTGAGCAACAGCTTTCCAGGCTAGCCCCTTCTGGCTGCCATCTATCTGCAGACGTTCGCACATTCGGAGCAGGGCTGCGAAAGGAGCCTGGCTGGGACACCAACTTTCCCAGGCTACGTTTGAAGTTTGAGGTGGCAAGACAAGCAAGGAGCCCCATTCTCTGTGCGAGCAATGCCATGGGCAGATGAGGCTGAGCAACAGCTTTCCAGGATAGCCCTTTCTGGTTGCCAGCTATCTGCAGACGTTCGCACTTTCGGAGCCGGGCTGCGAAAGGATCCTGACTGGGACACCAACTTTCCCAGGCTACGTTTGAAATTTGAGGTGGCAAAACAAGCAAGGAGCCCCATTCTCTGTGCCTCTGTGCGAGCAGTGCCATGGGCAGATGAGGCTGAGCAACAGCTTTCCAGGCTAGCACCTTCTGGCTGCCAGCTATCTGCAGACGTTCGCATTTCAAGAGCAGGGCTGCGAAAGGAGCCTAGCAGGTACACCATCTTTCCCAGGCTACGTTTGAAGTTTGAGGTGGCAAGACAAGCAAGCAGCCCCATTCTCTGTGCCTCTGTGCGAGAACTGCCATGGGCAGATGAGGCTGAGCAACAGCTTTCCAGGCTAGCCCCTTCTGGCTGCCAGCTATCTGCAGACGTTCGCATTTCAAGAGCAGGGCTGCGAAAGGAGCCTAGCAGGTACACCATCTTTCCCAGGCTACGTTTGAAGTTTGAGGTGGCAAGACAAGCAAGCAGCCCCATTCTCTGTGCCTCTGTGCGAGAACTGCCATGGGCAGATGAGGCTGAGCAACAGCTTTCCAGGCTAGCACCTTCTGGCTGCCAGCTATCTGCAGACGTTCGCACTTTCGGAGCAGGGCTGCGAAAGGAGCCTAGCAGGTACACCATCTTTCCCAGGCTACGTTTGAAGTTTGAGGTGGCAAGACAAGCAAGCAGCCCCATTCTCTGTGCCTCTATGCGAACAGTGCCATGGGCAGATGAGGCTGAGCAACAGCTTTCCAGGATAGCCCCTTCTGCCTGCCAGCTATCTGCAGACATTCGCACTTTCGGAGCAGGGCTGTGATAGGAGCCTGGCAGGGACACCACCATTCCCAGCATGCGTTTGAAGTTTCAAGTGGCAAGATAAGCAAGCAGCCCCATTCTCTGTGCCTCTGTGCGAGCACTGCCATGGGCAGATGAGGCTGAGCAACAGCTTTCCAGGCTAGCCCCTTCTGGCTGCCAGCTATCTGCAGACGTTCGCATTTCAAGAGCAGGGCTGCGAAAGGAGCCTAGCAGGTACACCATCTTTCCCAGGCTACGTTTGAAGTTTGAGGCGGCAAGACAAGCAATCAGCCCCATTCTCTGTGCCTCTATGCGAACAGTGCCATGGGCAGATGAGGCTGAGCAACAGCTTTCCAGGCTAGCCCCTTCTGGCTGCCAGCTATCTGCAGACGTTCGCATTTCAAGAGCAGGGCTGCGAAAGGAGCCTAGCAGGTACACCATCTTTCCCAGGCTACGTTTGAAGTTTGAGGTGGCAAGACAAGCAAGCAGCCCCATTCTCTGTGCCTCTATGCGAACAGTGCCATGGGCAGATGAGGCTGAGCAACAGCTTTCCAGGATAGCCCCTTCTGGATGCCAGCTATCTGCAGACGTTCGCACTTTCGGAGCAGGGCTGCGAAAGGAGCCTGGCTGGGACACCAACTTTCCCAGGCTACGTTTGAAGTTTGAGGTGGCAAGACAAGCAAGCAGCCCCATTCTCTGTGCCTCTGTGCGAGCACTGCCATGGGCAGATGAGGCTGAGCAACAGCTTTCCAGGCTAGCCCCTTCTGGCTGCCAGCTATCTGCAGACATTCGCACTTTCGGAGCAGGGCTGTGATAGGAGCCTGGCAGGGACACCACCATTCCCAGCATGCGTTTGAAGTTTCAAGTGGCAAGATAAGCAAGCAGCCCCATTCTCTGTGCCTCTGTGCGAGCACTGCCATGGGCAGATGAGGCTGAGCAACAGCTTTCCAGGCTAGCCCCTTCTGGCTCCCAGCTATCTGCAGACGTTCGCATTTCAAGAGCAGGGCTGCGAAAGGAGCCTAGCAGGTACACCATCTTTCCCAGGCTACGTTTGAAGTTTGAGGCGGCAAGACAAGCAATCAGCCCCATTCTCTGTGCCTCTATGCGAACAGTGCCATGGGCAGATGAGGCTGAGCAACAGCTTTCCAGGATAGCCCCTTCTGGATGCCAGCTATCTGCAGACGTTAGCACTTTCGGAGCAGGGCTGCGAAAGGAGCCTGGCTGGGACACCAACTTTCCCAGGCTACGTTTGAAGTTTGAGGTGGCAAGACAAGCAAGCAGCCCCATTCTCTGTGCCTCTGTGCGAGCACTGCCACGGGCAGATGAGGCTGAGCATCAGCTTTCCAGGATAGCCCCTTCTGCCTGCCAGCTATCTGCAGATGATCGCACTTTCGGAGCAGGGCTGTGATAGGAGCCTGGCAGGCACACCACCATTCCCAGCATGCGTTTGAAGTTTCAAGTGGCAAGATAAGCAAGCAGCCCCATTCTCTGTGCCTCTATGCGAACAGTGCCATGGGCAGATGAGGCTGAGCAACAGCTTTCCAGGCTAGCCCCTTCTGGCTGCCAGCTATCTGCAGACGTTCGCATTTCAAGAGCAGGGCTGCGAAAGGAGCCTAGCAGGTACACCATCTTTCCCAGGCTACGTTTGAAGTTTGAGGTGGCAAGACAAGCAAGCAGCCCCATTCTCTGTGCCTCTATGCGAACAGTGCCATGGGCAGATGAGGCTGAGCAACAGCTTTCCAGGCTAGCCCCTTCTGGCTGCCAGCTATCTGCAGACATTCGCACTTTCGGAGCAGGGCTGTGATAGGAGCCTGGCAGGGACACCACCATTCCCAGCATGCGTTTGAAGTTTGAGGTGGCAAGACAAGCAAGCAGCCCCATTCTCTGTGCCTCTGTGCGAGCACTGCCATGGGCAGATGAGGCTGAGCAACAGCTTTCCAGGCTAGCACCTTCTGGCTGCCAGCTATCTGCAGACGTTCGCACTTTCGGAGCAGGGCTGCGAAAGGAGCCTAGCAGGTACACCATCTTTCCCAGGCTACGTTTGAAGTTTCAGGTGGCAAGACAAGCAAGGAGCCCCATTCTCTGTGCGAGCAATGCCATGGGCAGATGAGGCTGAGCAACAGCTTTCCAGGCTAGCCCCTTCTGGCTGCCAGCTATCTGCAGACGTTCGCATTTCAAGAGCAGGGCTGCGAAAGGAGCCTAGCAGGTACAGCATCTTTCCCAGGCTACGTTTGAAGTTTGAGGTGGCAAGACAAGCAAGCAGCCCCATTCTCTGTGAGAGCAATGCCATGGGCAGATGAGGCTGAGCAACAGCTTTCCAGGCTAGCCCCTTCTGGCTGCCAGCTATCTGCAGACGTTCGCATTTCAAGAGCAGGGCTGCGAAAGGAGCCTAGCAGGTACACCATCTTTCCCAGGCTACGTTTGAAGTTTGAGGTGGCAAGACAAGCAAGCAGCCCCATTCTCTGTGCCTCTATGCGAGCAGTGCCATGGGCAGATGAGGCTGAGCAACAGCTTTCCAGGCTAGCCCCTTCTGCCTGCCAGCTATCTGCAGACGTTCGCACTTTCGGAGCAGGGCTGGTAAAGGAGCCTGGCTGGGACACCAACTTTCCCAGGCTACGTTTGAAGTTTGAGGTGGCAAGACAAGCAAGGAGCCCCATTCTCTGTGCGAGCAATGCCATGGGCAGATGAGGCTGAGCAACAGCTTTCCAGGCTAGCCCCTTCTGGCTGCCAGCTATCTGCAGACGTTCGCATTTCAAGAGCAGGGCTGCGAAAGGAGCCTGGCTGGGAAACCAACTTTCCCAGGCTACGTTTGAAGTTTGAGGTGGCAAGACAAGCAAGCAGCCCCATTCTCTGTGCCTCTGTGCGAGCACTGCCATGGGCAGATGAGGCTGAGCAACAGCTTTCCAGGCTAGCACCTTCTGCCTACCAGCTATCTGCAGACATTCGCACTTTCGGAGCAGGGCTGTGATAGGAGCCTGGCAGGGACACCACCATTCCCAGCATGCGTTTGAAGTTTGAGGTGGCAAGACAAGCAAGCAGCCCCATTCTCTGTGCCTCTGTGCGAGCACTGCCATGGGCAGATGAGGCTGAGCAACAGCTTTCCAGGCTAGCCCATTCTGGCTGCCAGCTATCTGCAGACGTTCGCATTTCAAGAGCAGGGCTGCGAAACGAGCCTAGCAGGTACACCATCTTTCCCAGGCTACGTTTGAAGTTTGAGGTGGCAAGACAAGCAAGCAGCCCCATTCTCTGTGCCTCTGTGCGAGCACTGCCATGGGCAGATGAGGCTGAGCAACAGCTTTCCAGGCTAGCCCCTTCTGGCTGCCAGCTATCTGCAGACGTTCGCATTTCAAGAGCAGGGCTGCGAAAGGAGCCTAGCAGGTACACCATCTTTCCCAGGCTACGTTTGAAGTTTGAGGTGGCAAGACAAGCAAGCAGCCCCATTCTCTGTGCCTCTGTGCGAGCACTGCCATGGGCAGATGAGGCTGAGCAACAGCTTTCCAGGCTAGCCCCTTCTGCCTGCCAGCTATCTGCAGACGTTCGCACTTTCGGAGCCGGGCTGCGAAAGGATCCTGACTGGGACACCAACTTTCCCAGGCTACGTTTGAAATTTGAGGTGGCAAAACAAGCAAGGAGCCCCATTCTCTGTGCCTCTGTGCGAGCAGTGCCATGGGCAGATGAGGCTGAGCAACAGCTTTCCAGGCTAGCACCTTCTGGCTGCCAGCTATCTGCAGACGTTCGCATTTCAAGAGCAGGGCTGCGAAAGGAGCCTAGCAGGTAGACCATCTTTCCCAGGCTACGTTTGAAGTTTGAGGTGGCAAGACAAGCAAGCAGCCCCATTCTCTGTGCCTCTGTGCGAGCACTGCCATGGGCAGATGAGGCTGAGCAACAGCTTTCCAGGCTAGCCCCTTCTGGCTGCCAGCTATCTGCAGACGTTCGCATTTCAAGAGCAGGGCTGCGAAAGGAGCCTAGCAGGTACACCATCTTTCCCAGGCTACGTTTGAAGTTTGAGGTGGCAAGACAAGCAAGCAGCCCCATTCTCTGTGCCTCTGTGCGAGAACTGCCATGGGCAGATGAGGCTGAGCAACAGCTTTCCAGGCTAGCACCTTCTGGCTGCCAGCTATCTGCAGACGTTCGCACTTTCGGAGCAGGGCTGCGAAAGGAGCCTAGCAGGTACACCATCTTTCCCAGGCTACGTTTGAAGTTTGAGGTGGCAAGACAAGCAAGCAGCCCCATTCTCTGTGCCTCTATGCGAACAGTGCCATGGGCAGATGAGGCTGAGCAACAGCTTTCCAGGCTAGCCCCTTCTGGCTGCCATCTATCTGCAGACGTTCGCACATTCGGAGCAGGGCTGCGAAAGGAGCCTGGCTGGGACACCAACTTTCCCAGGCTACGTTTGAAGTTTGAGGTGGCAAGGCAAGCAAGGAGCCCCATTCTCTGTGCGAGCAATGCCATGGGCAGATGAGGCTGAGCAACAGCTTTCCAGGCTAGCCCCTTCTGCCTGCCAGCTATCTGCAGACGTTCGCACTTTCGGAGCAGGGCTGTGATAGGAGCCTGGCAGAGACACCACCATTCCCAGCATGCGTTTGAAGTTTCAAGTGGCAAGATAAGCAAGCAGCCCCATTCTCTGTGCCTCTGTGCGAACAGTGCCATGGGCAGATGAGGCTGAGCAACAGCTTTACAGGATAGCCCCTTCTGGCTGCCAGCTATCTGCAGACGTTCGCACTTTCGGAGCCGGGCTGCGAAAGGATCGTGACTGGGACACCAACTTTCCCAGGCTAGGTTTGAAATTTGAGGTGGCAAAACAAGCAAGGAGCCCCATTCTCTGTGCCTCTGTGCGAGCAGTGCCATGGGCAGATGAGGCTGAGCAACAGCTTTCCAGGCTAGCACCTTCTGGCTGCCAGCTATCTGCAGACGTTCGCATTTCAAGAGCAGGGCTCCGAAAGGAGCCTAGCAGGTACACCATCTTTCCCAGGCTACGTTTGAAGTTTGAGGTGGCAAGACAAGCAAGCAGCCCCATTCTCTGTGAGAGCAATGCCATGGGCAGATGAGGCTGAGCAACAGCTTTCCAGGCTAGCCCCTTCTGGCTGCCAGCTATCTGCAGACGTTCGCATTTCAAGAGCAGGGCTGCGAAAGGAGCCTGGCAGGTACACCATCTTTCCCAGGCTACGTTTGAAGTTTGAGGTGGCAAGACAAGCAAGCAGCCCCATTCTCTGTGCCTCTATGCGAACAGTGCCATGGGCAGATGAGGCTGAGCAACAGCTTTCCAGGCTAGCCCCTTCTGGCTGCCATCTATCTGCAGACGTTCGCACATTCGGAGCAGGGCTGCGAAAGGAGCCTGGCTGGGACACCAACTTTCCCAGGCTACGTTTGTAGTTTGAGGTGGCAAGACAAGCAAGGAGCCCCATTCTCTGTGCGAGCAATGCCATGGGCAGATGAGGCTGAGCAACAGCTTTCCAGGATAGCCCCTTCTGCCTGCCAGCTATCTGCAGACATTCGCACTTTCGGAGCAGGGCTGCGAAAGGAGCCTGGCTGGGACACCAACTTTCCCAGGCTACGTTTGAAGTTTGAGGTGGCAAGACAAGCAAGCACCCCCATTCTCTGTGCCTCTGTGCGAGCACTGCCATGGGCAGATGAGGCTTAGCAACAGCTTTCCAGGCTAGTCCCTTCTGCCTTGCCAGCTATCTGCTGACGTTCGCACTTTCGGAGCAGGGCTGTGATAGGAGCCTGGCAGGGACACCATCATTCCCAGCATGTGTTTGAAGTTTGAGGTGGCAAGACAAGCAAGCAGCCCCATTCTCTGTGCCTCTGTGCGAGCACTGCCATGGGCAGATGAGGCTGAGCAACAGCTTTCCAGGCTAGCACCTTCTGGCTGCCAGCTATCTGCAGACGTTCGCACTTTCGGAGCAGGGCTGCGAAAGGAGCCTAGCAGGTACACCATCTTTCCCAGGCTACGTTTGAAGTTTGAGGTGGCAAGACAAGCAAGGAGCCCCATTCTCTGTGCGAGCAATGCCATGGGCGGATGAGGCTGAGCAACAGCTTTCCAGGCTAGCCCCTTCTGGCTGCCAGCTATCTGCAGACGTTCGCATTTCAAGAGCAGGGCTGCGAAAGGAGCCTAGCAGGTACACCATCTTTCCCAGGCTACGTTTGAAGTTTGAGGTGGCAAGACAAGCAAGCAGCCCCATTCTCTGTGCCTCTGTGCGAGAACTGCCATGGGCAGATGAGGCTGAGCAACAGCTTTCCAGGCTAGCACCTTCTGGCTGCCAGCTATCTGCAGACGTTCGCACTTTCGGAGCAGGGCTGCGAAAGGAGCCTAGCAGGTACACCATCTTTCCCAGGCTACGTTTGAAGTTTGAGGTGGCAAGACAAGCAAGCAGCCCCATTCTCTGTGCCTCTATGCGAACAGTGCCATGGGCAGATGAGGCTGAGCAACAGCTTTCCAGGCTAGCCCCTTCTGGCTGCCATCTATCTGCAGACGTTCGCACATTCGGAGCAGGGCTGCGAAAGGAGCCTGGCTGGGACACCAACTTTCCCAGGCTACGTTTGAAGTTTGAGGTGGCAAGACAAGCAAGGAGCCCCATTCTCTGTGCGAGCAATGCCATGGGCAGATGAGGCTGAGCAACAGCTTTCCAGGCTAGCCCCTTCTGCCTGCCAGCTATCTGCAGACGTTCGCACTTTCGGAGCAGGGCTGTGATAGGAGCCTGGCAGAGACACCACCATTCCCAGCATCCGTTTGAAGTTTCAAGTGGCAAGATAAGCAAGCAGCCCCATTCTCTGTGCCTCTGTGCGAGCACTGCCATGGGCAGATGAGGCTGAGCAACAGCTTTACAGGATAGCCCCTTCTGGCTGCCAGCTATCTGCAGACGTTCGCACTTTCGGAGCCGGGCTGCGAAAGGATCGTGACTGGGACACCAACTTTCCCAGGCTAGGTTTGAAATTTGAGGTGGCAAAACAAGCAAGGAGCCCCATTCTCTGTGCCTCTGTGCGAGCAGTGCCATGGGCAGATGAGGCTGAGCAACAGCTTTCCAGGCTAGCACCTTCTGGCTGCCAGCTATCTGCAGACGTTCGCATTTCAAGAGCAGGGCTGCGAAAGGAGCCTAGCAGGTACACCATCTTTCCCAGGCTACGTTTGAAGTTTGAGGTGGCAAGACAAGCAAGCAGCCCCATTCTCTGTGAGAGCAATGCCATGGGCAGATGAGGCTGAGCAACAGCTTTCCAGGCTAGCCCCTTCTGGCTGCCAGCTATCTGCAGACGTTCGCATTTCAAGAGCAGGGCTGCGAAAGGAGCCTAGCAGGTACACCATCTTTCCCAGGCTACGTTTGAAGTTTGAGGTGGCAAGACAAGCAAGCAGCCCCATTCTCTGTGCCTCTATGCGAACAGTGCCATGGGCAGATGAGGCTGAGCAACAGCTTTCCAGGCTAGCCCCTTCTGGCTGCCATCTATCTGCAGACGTTCGCACATTCGGAGCAGGGCTGCGAAAGGAGCCTGGCTGGGACACCAACTTTCCCAGGCTACGTTTGTAGTTTGAGGTGGCAAGACAAGCAAGGAGCCCCATTCTCTGTGCGAGCAATGCCATGGGCAGATGAGGCTGAGCAACAGCTTTCCAGGATAGCCCCTTCTGCCTGCCAGCTATCTGCAGACATTCGCACTTTCGGAGCAGGGCTGCGAAAGGAGCCTGGCTGGGACACCAACTTTCCCAGGCTACGTTTGAAGTTTGAGGTGGCAAGACAAGCAAGCACCCCCATTCTCTGTGCCTCTGTGCGAGCACTGCCATGGGCAGATGAGGCTTAGCAACAGCTTTCCAGGCTAGTCCCTTCTGCCTTGCCAGCTATCTGCTGACGTTCGCACTTTCGGAGCAGGGCTGTGATAGGAGCCTGGCAGGGACACCATCATTCCCAGCATGTGTTTGAAGTTTGAGGTGGCAAGACAAGCAAGCAGCCCCATTCTCTGTGCCTCTGTGCGAGCACTGCCATGGGCAGATGAGGCTGAGCAACAGCTTTCCAGGCTAGCACCTTCTGGCTGCCAGCTATCTGCAGACGTTCGCACTTTCGGAGCAGGGCTGCGAAAGGAGCCTAGCAGGTACACCATCTTTCCCAGGCTACGTTTGAAGTTTGAGGTGGCAAGACAAGCAAGGAGCCCCATTCTCTGTGCGAGCAATGCCATGGGCAGATGAGGCTGAGCAACAGCTTTCCAGGCTAGCCCCTTCTGGCTGCCAGCTATCTGCAGACGTTCGCATTTCAAGAGCAGGGCTGCGAAAGGAGCCTAGCAGGTACAGCATCTTTCCCAGGCTACGTTTGAAGTTTGAGGTGGCAAGACAAGCAAGCAGCCCCATTCTCTGTGAGAGCAATGCCATGGGCAGATGAGGCTGAGCAACAGCTTTCCAGGCTAGCCCCTTCTGGCTGCCAGCTATCTGCAGACGTTCGCATTTCAAGAGCAGGGCTGCGAAAGGAGCCTAGCAGGTACACCATCTTTCCCAGGCTACGTTTGAAGTTTGAGGTGGCAAGACAAGCAAGCAGCCCCATTCTCTGTGCCTCTATGCGAGCAGTGCCATGGGCAGATGAGGCTGAGCAACAGCTTTCCAGGCTAGCCCCTTCTGGCTGCCAGCTATCTGCAGACGTTCGCATTTCAAGAGCAGGGCTGCGAAAGGAGCCTGGCTGGGAAAACAACTTTCCCAGGCTACGTTTGAAGTTTGAGGTGGCAAGACAAGCAAGCAGCCCCATTCTCTGTGCCTCTGTGCGAGCACTGCCATGGGCAGATGAGGCTTAGCAACAGCTTTCCAGGCTAGCCCCTTCTGCCTTGCCAGCTATCTGCAGACGTTCGCACTTTCGGAGCAGGGCTGTGATAGGAGCCTGGCAGAGACACCACCATTCCCAGCATCCGTTTGAAGTTTCAAGTGGCAAGATAAGCAAGCAGCCCCATTCTCTGTGCCTCTGTGCGAACAGTGCCATGGGCAGATGAGGCTGAGCAACAGCTTTACAGGATAGCCCCTTCTGGCTGCCAGCTATCTGCAGACGTTCGCATTTCAAGAGCAGGGCTGGGAAGGGAGCCTAACAGGTACACCATCTTTCCCTGGCTACTTTTGAAGTTTGAGGTGGCAAGACAAGCAAGGAGCCCCATTCTCTGTGCCTCTGTGCAAGCACTGCCATGGGCAGATGAGGCTGTGCAACAGCTTTCCAGGCTAGCCCTTTCTGGCTGCCAGCTATCTGCAGACGTTCGCGCTTTCGGAGCCGGGCTGCGAAAGGATCCTGACTGGGACACCAACTTTCCCAGGCTACGTTTGAAGTTTGAGGTGGCAAGACAAGCAAGCAGCCCCATTCTCTGTGCCTCTGTGCGAGCACTGCCATGGGCAGATGAGGCTGAGCAACAGCTTTCCAGGCTAGCACCTTCTGCCTACCAGCTATCTGCAGACATTCGCACTTTCGGAGCAGGGCTGTGATAGGAGCCTGGCAGGGACACCACCATTCCCAGCATGCGTTTGAAGTTTGAGGTGGCAAGACAAGCAAGCAGCCCCATTCTCTGTGCCTCTGTGCGAGCACTGCCATGGGCAGATGAGGCTGAGCAACAGCTTTCCAGGCTAGCCCATTCTGGCTGCCAGCTATCTGCAGACGTTCGCATTTCAAGAGCAGGGCTGCGAAACGAGCCTAGCAGGTACACCATCTTTCCCAGGCTACGTTTGAAGTTTGAGGTGGCAAGACAAGCAAGCAGCCCCATTCTCTGTGCCTCTGTGCGAGCACTGCCATGGGCAGATGAGGCTGAGCAACAGCTTTCCAGGCTAGCCCCTTCTGGCTGCCAGCTATCTGCAGACGTTCGCATTTCAAGAGCAGGGCTGCGAAAGGAGCCTAGCAGGTACACCATCTTTCCCAGGCTACGTTTGAAGTTTGAGGTGGCAAGACAAGCAAGCAGCCCCATTCTCTGTGCCTCTGTGCGAGAACTGCCATGGGCGGATGAGGCTGAGCAACAGCTTTCCAGGCTAGCACCTTCTGGCTGCCAGCTATCTGCAGACGTTCGCACTTTCGGAGCAGGGCTGCGAAAGGAGCCTAGCAGGTACACCATCTTTCCCAGGCTACGTTTGAAGTTTGAGGTGGCAAGACAAGCAAGCAGCCCCATTCTCTGTGCCTCTATGCGAACAGTGCCATGGGCAGATGAGGCTGAGCAACAGCTTTCCAGGCTAGCCCCTTCTGGCTGCCATCTATCTGCAGACGTTCGCACATTCGGAGCAGGGCTGCGAAAGGAGCCTGGCTGGGACACCAACTTTCCCAGGCTACGTTTGAAGTTTGAGGTGGCAAGACAAGCAAGGAGCCCCATTCTCTGTGCGAGCAATGCCATGGGCAGATGAGGCTGAGCAACAGCTTTCCAGGATAGCCCTTTCTGGTTGCCAGCTATCTGCAGTCGTTCGCACTTTCGGAGCCGGGCTGCGAAAGGATCCTGACTGGGACACCAACTTTCCCAGGCTACGTTTGAAATTTGAGGTGGCAAAACAAGCAAGGAGGCCCATTCTCTGTGCCTCTGTGCGAGCAGTGCCATGGGCAGATGAGGCTGAGCAACAGCTTTCCAGGCTAGCACCTTCTGGCTGCCAGCTATCTGCAGACGTTCGCATTTCAAGAGCAGGGCTGCGAAAGGAGCCTAGCAGGTAGACCATCTTTCCCAGGCTACGTTTGAAGTTTGAGGTGGCAAGACAAGCAAGCAGCCCCATTCTCTGTGCCTCTGTGCGAGCACTGCCATGGGCAGATGAGGCTGAGCAACAGCTTTCCAGGCTAGCCCCTTCTGGCTGCCAGCTATCTGCAGACGTTCGCATTTCAAGAGCAGGGCTGCGAAAGGAGCCTAGCAGGTACACCATCTTTCCCAGGCTACGTTTGAAGTTTGAGGTGGCAAGACAAGCAAGCAGCCCCATTCTCTGTGCCTCTGTGCGAGAACTGCCATGGGCAGATGAGGCTGAGCAACAGCTTTCCAGGCTAGCACCTTCTGGCTGCCAGCTATCTGCAGACGTTCGCACTTTCGGAGCAGGGCTGCGAAAGGAGCCTAGCAGGTACACCATCTTTCCCAGGCTACGTTTGAAGTTTGAGGTGGCAAGACAAGCAAGCAGCCCCATTCTCTGTGCCTCTATGCGAACACTGCCATGGGCAGATGAGGCTGAGCAACAGCTTTCCAGGCTAGCCCCTTCTGGCTGCCATCTATCTGCAGACGTTCGCACATTCGGAGCAGGGCTGCGAAAGGAGCCTGGCTGGGACACCAACTTTCCCAGGCTACGTTTGAAGTTTGAGGTGGCAAGACAAGCAAGGAGCCCCATTCTCTGTGCGAGCAATGCCATGGGCAGATGAGGCTGAGCAACAGCTTTCCAGGCTAGCCCCTTCTGGCTGCCAGCTATCTGCAGACGTTCGCACTTTCGGAGCAGGGCTGTGATAGGAGCCTGGCAGAGACACCACCATTCCCAGCATCCGTTTGAAGTTTCAAGTGGCAAGATAAGCAAGCAGCCCCATTCTCTGTGCCTCTGTGCGAACAGTGCCATGGGCAGATGAGGCTGAGCAACAGCTTTACAGGATAGCCCCTTCTCCCTGCCAGCTATCTGCAGACGTTCGCACTTTCGGAGCCGGGCTGCGAAAGGATCCTGACTGGGACACCAACTTTCCCAGGCTAGGTTTGAAATTTGAGGTGGCAAAACAAGCAAGGAGCCCCATTCTCTGTGCCTCTGTGCGAGCAGTGCCATGGGCAGATGAGGCTGAGCAACAGCTTTCCAGGCTAGCACCTTCTGGCTGCCAGCTATCTGCAGACGTTCGCATTTCAAGAGCAGGGCTGCGAAAGGAGCCTAGCAGGTACACCATCTTTCCCAGGCTACGTTTGAAGTTTGAGGTGGCAAGACAAGCAAGCAGCCCCATTCTCTGTGAGAGCAATGCCATGGGCAGATGAGGCTGAGCAACAGCTTTCCAGGCTAGCCCCTTCTGGCTGCCAGCTATCTGCAGACGTTCGCATTTCAAGAGCAGGGCTGCGAAAGGAGCCTAGCAGGTACACCATCTTTCCCAGGCTACGTTTGAAGTTTGAGGTGGCAAGACAAGCAAGCAGCCCCATTCTCTGTGCCTCTATGCGAACAGTGCCATGGGCAGATGAGGCTGAGCAACAGCTTTCCAGGCTAGCCCCTTCTGGCTGCCATCTATCTGCAGACGTTCGCACATTCGGAGCAGGGCTGCGAAAGGAGCCTGGCTGGGACACCAACTTTCCCAGGCTACGTTTGTAGTTTGAGGTGGCAAGACAAGCAAGGAGCCCCATTCTCTGTGCGAGCAATGCCATGGGCAGATGAGGCTGAGCAACAGCTTTCCAGGATAGCCCCTTCTGCCTGCCAGCTATCTGCAGACATTCGCACTTTCGGAGCAGGGCTGCGAAAGGAGCCTGGCTGGGACACCAATTTTCCCAGGCTACGTTTGAAGTTTGAGGTGGCAAGACAAGCAAGCACCCCCATTCTCTGTGCCTCTGTGCGAGCACTGCCATGGGCAGATGAGGCTGAGCAACAGCTTTCCAGGCTAGTCCCTTCTGCCTTGCCAGCTATCTGCTGACGTTCGCACTTTCGGAGCAGGGCTGTGATAGGAGCCTGGCAGGGACACCATCATTCCCAGCATGTGTTTGAAGTTTGAGGTGGCAAGACAAGCAAGCAGCCCCATTCTCTGTGCCTCTGTGCGAGCACTGCCATGGGCAGATGAGGCTGAGCAACAGCTTTCCAGGCTAGCACCTTCTGGCTGCCAGCTATCTGCAGACGTTCGCATTTCAAGAGCAGGGCTGCGAAAGGAGCCTAGCAGGTAGACCATCTTTCCCAGGCTACGTTTGAAGTTTGAGGTGGCAAGACAAGCAAGCAGCCCCATTCTCTGTGCCTCTGTGCGAGCACTGCCATGGGCAGATGAGGCTGAGCAATAGCTTTCCAGGATAGCCCCTTCTGCCTGCCAGCTATCTGCAGACATTCGCACTTTCGGAGCAGGGCTGTGATAGGAGCCTGGCAGGGACACCACCATTCCCAGCATGCGTTTGAAGTTTGAGGTGGCAAGACAAGCAAGCAGCCCCATTCTCTGTGCCTCTGTGCGAGCACTGCCATGGGCAGATGAGGCTGAGCAACAGCTTTCCAGGATAGCCCTTTCTGGTTGCCAGCTATCTGCAGACGTTCGCACTTTCGGAGCAGGGCTGCGAAAGGAGCCTGACTGGGACACCAACTTTCCCAGGCTACGTTTGAAATTTGAGGTGGCAAAACAAGCAAGGAGCCCCATTCTCTGTGCCTCTGTGCGAGCAGTGCCATGGGCAGATGAGGCTCAGAAACGGCTTTCCAGGCTAGCACCTTCTGGCTGCCAGCTATCTGCAGACGTTCGCATTTCAAGAGCAGGGCTGCGAAAGGAGCCTAGCAGGTAGACCATCTTTCCCAGGCTACGTTTGAAGTTTGAGGTGGCAAGACAAGCAAGCAGCCCCATTCTCTGTGAGAGCAATGCCATGGGCAGATGAGGCTGAGCAACAGCTTTCCAGGCTAGCCCCTTCTGGCTGCCAGCTATCTGCAGACGTTCGCATTTCAAGAGCAGGGCTGCGAAAGGAGCCTAGCAGGTACACCATCTTTCCCAGGCTACGTTTGAAGTTTGAGGTGGCAAGACAAGCAAGCAGCACCATTCTCTGTGCCTCTGTG